>NW_012151618.1:1848227-1871367 GCF_000956105.1 Propithecus coquereli | reverse complement strand
AGATTCAAATAACAAACTATACTTATATTCAGCTCAGAAAACTCAATACTAAGAAGGAAAAAACAGGAAAGAAGGAAGGCAGGCAGGCAGAGAAGCAGACAATGTGGAGTTGTGTGATGTGAATTACCACTTAATATACTTAGTTGAAGCATATTAACCAATCTTCTCCACCATGTTCTATTGGCGGATCCACTCCTAGCTCAATCCAAAGTCGTATTCAATTTTTAAAAAGAAAAAAGAAAGAAAAGAGTAAGACCGACTTTTTGGATTCTATCATTAACTGTGGCAAAGGGATGGTTTTTCGGCCCCTAGATAGCTAAGGGCACTTCATAATAGAATCCAGCGCCTTTCACCCCTAAATCACTGATTTGAATCCAACCCAGGTCACTACTGACAGAATGTTATTACCTCTAGGTGCCGTCTGGTGGCCCATGTGGAATGAGTTGATGGTCTCTGTCCTGTTCCATGTGGACAGTTGCCCACGTCACCTTGTTGTCAGTTTCAAACGAGAAGCCAAGGAGTTAATGGATGTGGAGCCTGAGCCCCCTCACACTGCGAGGTGGTGCCCTCCAGGTCAGAGTGGAGGACACTGGCCACGATGTGTGAAGCTGGCCTCGCTCTCCCTCATCACTTTCCGGGACATCAATCCGTCTCGTTGTTCCACAATCACCTTTGCTAGGGACAAAGAATAAAAAACATGGCTGGGGTTTTTAGCCGGGATTTGTTTCCATCTTTCCTAGCATGGGAGGCTCCCCGTGACGCGTTCAGCTTATATGAAACGTTCAGTTCACCATCCTAATTAGAAAAACAGCAATTTGTAACACCAGAACAAAGCCGTATGAATATTCAGTTTGCAAATCAAATGTTATTGGATTACATTTTCTGCTAGCTTTGATATAATAGATACTGCTGCAGAATAAATGATCTGAATTCAGCCAGAGGCACAGGAACAATACTGAAAGTTCTATTCAAGAAGACAAAGACGCACATGTTTGAGAATGACGCTTGTGCTCCATGGCTGTATATTCCTACCTGGGTAAAACTTTAGAGATCATGTAATTCAAACCCCTGCCCTTTTTTTTCCAATGAGAAAAATGACATCCCCTAGGCAAAGTGTCTTGTTCAAGGTCACAGAGTGAGAAAATAACACAACTAAGACTAATTCCAAAGTTCCCTAATTCTGAATTCAGAATTCCGAAGTTCTGCAAGGCTCTTGCGCAGAGGCGTTTCATTTCCTTTCATTTAGCAGGTGATTACTGAGCACTTCCTGTGAGCCAGGCACTCTGCCAGGTCCTGTGGGGTGGTGGTAGTGGTGATGGGGGCTATGGGGGGTGGTACGAGAAGAAAGTGAAACTCTCTCTGCTCAGCATCTAGCACAAAGCCTGGTATAGTGAGATGTCAATAAACAAGAACGAATGAATGGATGAACAAAAGTTTGCAGATAAGGATTGTTTTCTGTTAGGTTTTACCAGAAACATCCTGAGACAAAGATTGGAGTGCAAATAGTTTATCTGGGAGGTGAAGCCAGGAAGCAGCAGTAGAGGAGTGTGGAAGTGAGAGGGGGAAGGGGAGGATGGTGTGCAGAGTGTATTAGCAAGCAAAGATGGCTGCTGAGCGTGACTGGAGCTCAATCCCACTGGGGACTTCTGGGAGATGGTGAGAAAATTCCTTGGGGTTAGAACACCATACAAGGTGAGAACACTGCGATATCTATTCACCAATCCCATCGATCATTGGCTGAGGGTTACACAAGCAGGGTGTTAACTCCCCAGTGCTCCTGGCCTGCCTGTGTGCAGTCAAGCCCACTCCTGCAGCCACAGACAGAGGGTGGCAGGTGCTTGCAGTAGGAAGCCACCAGCCTTTCCAGAGCTTGAGTGTGGAGGGGGTGTGGGTGGGGCACACCTTCTGCTATAAGGACTTATGACCTTGCTAAGAATAGATCTAACATTTAGAAGACATCTTTGCTTATTACCGTAAGGAGCAAAGACGGAGGACTCAGAGAAGACTTGCAACATGGGAAGTATTTGCTGTGTGTGCTCAGTACAGGCGCAAGTACAGGAGAAGGCACCACTCATGTGGCCTTGCTCTCACCATTGTCTGTTCTCTCTACTTCCCATTTGCAACAAGCAAGTCGGTGCGCCCCTCCCTCCTACCTCTTCACCTCCCTGCTCTGCTACCTCCTCCATAATGGCTTCTCTGCAGAATTTCTTCCTGCAAATGCCCCTTCCTGATCACTTTCCAGTCCCCCTTCCTGTTGCTACCAAGGCAGAGCCCCCAGAACTGGAGTTTCTCCCTCACATCCTATCCTCCAAGTATCTCCCTATATTTCCCATCTCCTCCCCAACATTCATGGTAATAAATTGGAAATTGTTTCCAAATAACAACAGACAATAGCCGCTCGAGAGAGTAAGTGAATAAATGAATCACCACATTACTAAGTCAAGCTGCTAGCAGTGCACCTAGGAGAACAGGCCAGACATTGCACTGAGAATTTTATAGCAACTTTCAGTCCAATTCCTAAAGAAAATTAGTCTACAGCTCTCAGGAATCAGCTGAGTTCCAATGATGTTTGCTGGTAAAACTAGAGAAAAAGCCCCTTGGAGTTCTCTTGCCCAAGCACTGCGCAATTCCTGGAGTCTTCCACTGGCCCCAATTTCCCTCAAAGAAACTATCTCAGTAATGTACACAGTGCAGCAAGATTGCTAACTGCACAGTTGCACAGACATTAAAATAAGGTGCAGGGAGGGAAATCTGTCTCAGAAGATGTCAGTGGAAATGAGGAATCATCTTCTGCTTCCCTGTTGGGCAAACCATACGTATTTTAGAGGGGAAAGGTCATGTGGAAATGATTAGAAGAATTTTTTTACATTATCTTTTCTTTTGGGGCAGGGGAGGAGGCGCCTAATAGTTAAGAAGTACCTATTGTGTGCAAGGAGCTTTTCCAAGTGCTTTATATATTAGGTTATTTAATACTAATGAAAACAGGGATAATAATAAGTGGCAATATTTACTGAGACAGTATTCTGGGCACCATGCTAACTACTTAATATAATCTCTTGCTCAATCCTCACAACACCATGTGAGATAGGTACAATTATTATTCTCATTTTACCCATGCATAAACTGAGGCTTTGCTATGTTCTATAATCTGCTCAAAGTTGCACAGCTCACTTGGAACTGCTGGCTCTGGGATCCACATGCCAGTTGTCTGGCCGACTCTACAAACCATTCTGTTTCTACTGCACCACACTGTCATGGGGGCAGCCCAGTGTTCTTTCACCCAAGAATCTTCCTTAGACAGTACTACCAGTGTCATGAGTTAACGGGTCATCTGGTTACCTTTGGGGATATCAACTTGAGAAAGTTGGGGATATCAACTTGAGAAGGTTTGGGACATATGCCCCCAAAGACTTCACTCCTTTATTAATCCATGGATCTGGCATTCGTGAATATAAAAGGCTTTGAGACTGCACAGATTGGAGGGTCACTTTTGGTCTTCACTGTCACTTTTGCAACCCCACAAAGGCCAAGAATCAGTGAAAGGAAATATTTTCCTCCACTTCTGCAAATACAGCCTCCTGCGGGAGGGAGGCAGAGGTCTGCAGAGTCTGCAGGAGGAGCTGTGTGCCTACCTCTCAGCACTGGACCCACGTCCACAGAGAAATGAGAGCAGCACCAGAAGGCACAAGAGAAGACCCAAGATGCACATCCATCTAAAGAGAGACACACATATTTGTTCCTCTGCCAGACAGATGGCTAACGCTACTTTGTGCTGACTTCTGAGAAAGCCCTGACTCTAATCAGTAGAGCCCACAAATGCTGTAAGTTAAGAATGTAGCAAACAACTTTAGAAACAAACCAAAATGGTGTTTTGGGGTCAAAACCTCAAAAACAAAGTTGTCTGGATCCTTGCAATTCTCATGGTCTCAACTGTGGTGGTCATCACTGGCCCACAACCCCAGTTGGAAGAATCACTCTCTGCTTTTAATTTAAAATACACACAGACCCCAAGTTATAATCTGGCTGGATTCCAAAGCACCTCAAAAGGTGATTTGAACTTGCATTTCCCAAAAACACAGCATTGTTAAGAGTAAAGGTTACCAGGGCTCCCTATGAAAGCCACCGTAACCCGTTGGTACTGTGCCCAGACTCTTTGGTGCAGAGCAGAGATGCAGTGAGCTGAGATTGCACCCCAGATGGAGGGTTCACCAGCAGGTGCATCAACAGCACCTCCTGCGCCAGCAGACTCTGGGCCCCAGATGCAAAGATGCAGGTGGAGGTGGTAGGAAGCAGCTGCCCCCGGCATGTGGTGAGGAGGCACCTGAGGGGGCACAGGAAGAGTTCTGAGTTGAGAGACAAACTGCGGGAACTGGATGACTTCAGCTCTCATCTGCAAAGTATGGGTGATGACTAATACCTTGTCTACGGGACTGCCATGAAGATTAAATGAGAAAGTGGATCAAAAAGTGTCTAGGATGGCACATGGCACTTGGTATTCAGCAGACACGTTTGTTAAGAACATATTAGCATTATCAAAGGAAAGCTTTATATTGTAATTATAATCATAACTCTTCATATTTTTACAGTATTTCTCCTTTCATAAACAGTTCTGAGTATCTGCACTCTGATCCTTGCAACACTCGTAAGGGTGGGTGTTAACATTATTCCCATTTTGCAAATGAGGCTCAAGATGGTACTCGTATACCAAGTGCCATATGCCATGTTAGACACTTTTTGATCCAATTTCTCATTTAATCTTCATGGCAGTCCTGTAGACACGGTATTAGTCATCACCCACATTTTGCAGATGAGAGCTGAAGTCACCCAGTTCCCACCATTTATGGGAACTGATGTCTCAGATGGCTCAGTGCATCTCTGCTCTAGGGGAGGCGTCAGCAAAAGGCATGTTCTCATCATCCCAGATGGAAGCTTGAAACCTGCTTTGCCACCAAGGAGGCTGGGTGCAATACATGATGGGTTAAAGTAGCTTTCATGGGGGGGCCCTGGTAACCTTGACTCTTACCAATGCTATGTCCCTGGGAAATGCAAATTGACACAGAGGTTCAAGATGGTACAGTGACTTTCCCGAGGTCACACATGGAGAAAGTGATGGAATAAGGCTTTGGGCCCAGGGACTCCTGACTCTACTCCTCAGGGCAGTCAGTCATAAACTCCTTGGCTTCCCACTCTAATGACTAGAAACTGTGCCATGTGACCACTCAGCATCAAAGCAAGGATGGGGTGGGCAGTCACTGTCCTCCCAAGTTCTCTAAATTTGCCTTGTGGACAAAGCAGACTTAAGGAAGAACAATGATGAAGTGGAACAAAGGCATCTGCCAGAACTTGTGCCTCTGACTTTTTCTTCTACTCCCAATTTCCTACATAGCAGTAAAGACGACTGACCCCAACACGCCCCTCACTGGCCTCCCGTCTACTGCCAGGCACAACCCAGCTCATTATCTGAGCATACACACCCCTTTCTTCAATTTCCCGGCAAGCTAAAGCTTCAGAAAAAGGGCCATTTGCTAATCCAATCTCTCCCCACTTTCCAGAAGTCAGCAAAGCCTGTGAATTTCTCCAAGAGGATACTCTCATCTTTACTTTCTCTGGCATCTTCCTGGCCATGCCACAGGCAGACGGGGTTGGGATGGGCATCAGGGATGAGCAGAGCCTGCAGTCGTCACTCCAGTCCACAGAACACAGCTCTGTCGCTGTCTCCAGTCGTGCTCTTATTTTAAAGTCAAGGCTCTTTTATCTGTTGACATTTCTTTTCCCATCAGCCTCTGACCATTACCATGCCTGGCCACACGTTTACAGAGGAGGGAAGCAGGAACCTCTTTTGTCTGTTTGCTTTATCAAACCATAGTCACAAAAAAGTCTACTGAGAACAAAGATGTTCTCTGTACCCTTCACCTGGCTCATGACCCTGGCAAGAAAAAAGAGTATTTAATGGTGAGGTAGGAAGAAGCAGAGCTGAAAGATGGAGTCCCCAGATGAACCCCACACAGCTCCCCTCTCTGACTCCTCGCCACAAGCCGCCCTGTAATGGTTGACAAGATAGACAAAGGAGAAAAAGTTATTTCTGAGGCCAAACATGAAAACAAAGGCAGCCTAGAGCTGGTTAATTCTTCGAACGAGACAAACATAAATGGTGCATGGATGTGCAGTAAGGTGTAAAAGAGGAAGTGAGATGCATTAGAACCGAGAGTGCATAATGTATTATCAACAGCTCTGCGGCTTTGATGGGCAAAGGCTTTTATACAGACACCGTATTGATAGGCATTTCAACCAGCAGTAAAAAACCGTTCTTGACATTCATCTATAGGGAAAAATATCCATGTACTCTTGGCTGTAGGACCAATTAGTCTGTGAAAGCAGCAGGGTGGGGGGACAGAATATAAATGCAGGATGCATCCGCACTTGATTACTCTAATGAAATGTCCATTGATTCCTATAGATTAATGTGAGAAGAACAGCAGCTGCAGAGTGGCTAACACCTCCAGGTCAGCAGCTGCGTGTGAGCGTGTGTGCACGTGTGCGTGTGTGCACACCCCCACGAGCTCGTGCCTCGCAGAAGAGAGAAATTAGAAGAGAAGAATGTGTGGGTGGGCGAGACACATTATACCGGAGGGAAACAAGGAAAGGAAGGGTCTGGCTTCTCTCGAGAAGGGGGTGAGTGTGTCAGTGGACAATAGGAATCTGGCCCTGCCACTTCCTGGGAACAGGACCAAGAGCTCCATTTCCCTCCCTTCTTCCCTCTCCCCACCCATATTTGACTTTGCTGTGAGGGGGACAGAGAGCTCACAGGTCACCTAGTTTGGTTCCATTAATTTCATACAGCCTTTAATCACCCAGAGCAAATGTGGAGCTCAAAGATGGCTCTCCGCCAACTCACTGGTGCTCACCCTCCACCCCAGAGCCGACACTGTGCTGTGTGCCCAAGCCAATATCGTGCCTCAGGTAAATGTGCCAAACAAGTGATAACATTTGTTGAGCTTAAAGGACCCAACCCGTCCCCACATAATTACTGGAGCACTATTCCATCCCTCTTCAACTTGGCATCAGTTTAAACTCTAGATCTCAAGAGCAAGAATGTTTAAAAGTGCTTTCTTCATTACCAAGTAAACAGCTCTCCTGTGGCTACAAGGGCCTCCTCTGGTAAATGCTCTTCCCCACAGCCTTGCAGCAGAAGGCCTGAGATCTGCCCAGGATTTTACCTACAGTCTCTCCTGGCAGTATGTGTGCATAAAAGTCATTTACATAAAAATGTCAATTAACTAGTATGTCTTTGCTCTACCTGGTTCATAACAATTTCCACTTACAGAAAAGGAAGTGGAGGAAAAGTCTGAGGAGAACCCTGTGCTTGCAGGCACTCAGCAGCTGCAAGGGTGTTTTGTAAAAAAAAAAACAAATCTGCTGCATTAGCCCCAAAAAGAAGAACAATGAGGTTCCTGGGACACTGACAGGGTTGTCTGCAGGACAGTGAAGATAGGAAAACTAGCAGCTGGCTCTGCAATCTTTTCACGTCCAGAGAAGAACTTCTGCTCCAGCCAGTGAATTCAATACCCAACACAGATGAGACCCGCCTAAGCCCAGTAAGGTAGGAATTGGCAGGCTCAGTGGTCAAAGGCATTTTCCTCTTACTTCCTCAGAGGACTCTAGTGGCTACTCAGAACATGCTGATCACTCTTAGTTCTGTTTCTCTGAATCACTATTTGTGAAAGACCAACAGGAAAGGGGCCCTTCCCAAGAGCTGGGAAAATGGATGACCAGGGCAGAATGCATTAGCAAAGCTGCTAGTTAGGTATTGAAGATGGAGAGTTCTCTGCATATTTTATCACAAAATACACACATTCCGCACCTGTGTGTTTGTTCAGCTTATTATCATTAACTTGGTTTTAGATGTGGTTAGAGACAGATCCCTAAACTGGAATTTTATGCAGATAGATAGATGATGGGATCAGTAGACGGCAAAACTCTATGTGTGTGCCAGATCCGATTGATAATTTTAAATGTAAATAAGCCACAGTCTTCTGATTGTTCCCCAGCTAAGATGACTCTTTCCAGTTTTCCAAGTCTCCTTCACCTGTCTGCACCGTATAAGTCTGTGTTTTAAGGAGGACTGGCCCAGTGTTCTTTTTTTTATTGAGAAGCTGCAGAACTCTAACCAGTGGTTCAATAAATTGTATTACATCCCCCTCGCACTGAATGCCCTACACGCTATGGCTTTCCATGTGTAATTGCAAGCTGTTATTAGCCCTGAGCTGTGTCCGTTACTGGCCACACTCTTGCTGAGCGGTCAATTTTTTCCCCTGCCATTTCCTTTGCTCACACCATGCTGACCACGTTGGCCAGAGGCGGCCCGAGGTTTATAGTGCAGCATTGATTTTTCTTTTCTCTCAATACTGACAGAATCATAGATCCAAGGCAAATAAAGAAATGCATTCTGGGGTGATGAAATGTCTTTCATTCAGGCTGGATTGAATCAAAGCCCATCACAGAAATGTAGGGCTCTGAAATGCTAGGGAGGCTCATGCCTCAAATTGTGGAAATATAAATTTTATGTTTTCTCCACTTTCCTTTGGATTCATAAATTACTGGGGACACAGACAGTCCTGTCAGTGACCAAACTTGGACAATAAGGACATTGTATACAAAGAGTCTCTTTTACCACTCTCATTCATTAAGGCATTGCTTGTGATTCTGTTTTGAAGCATAGTCATTTATTAGCTTAAGTAACACCCAAGTCTTCCATAGAACTGTCCTGCTGTAAAAATATTGACAGAGGCTCAGCCTTTGCTAAGAAACGCAAGATGGCAATTCACATAGACTTGTGAAATTCAAGCTCATTGCGTATTGCCGAGGGGCAGCGATGACTGACTGCAATAAATTAAGGAAATCTTCATTCAAACAAATAACTTGGGTTGACACTTGGCAAAGTGTAAATATGACCTTCACTAATTAATTTGGTGATATTCATACTTTGTTTATCGACATTAATCCAAGTTTGATCTTTAGCACACACAAGAGTACACGTTCACAGAGATGGTGGGGCATTTGATGGAAAGACCACTGGCGTGAGAAGTCAGGAGACCTGGATTTTCATCCTTGCTCTTCTGATAACAACAAACCATTAACCTGAAAATGTTACTACACCTTTCTTGGCCTTTGTTTCCTCATCTGCAAAATGGAAATGGTAATATTGACCGTGGGTGGTTTTGATGGTTCAGTGGGATAAAGTCTGCGAAGTGTCCGATAAGAAACCTGGCACATGCCATTAACATGTGCATCATTAAGCCGCTCGGGCTAACTCTGTGTAGGCACCAACGTAGGCACTAAGCATACAGTAGTCAACAGAGCTGCTTCCTGCCTTCACAGAGACTGTAGCCTGATGGACATCACAGTCATAGCAGGCACTTGAAATGACTGCTATAGTACAATTATTGTTATTAGTTGTAATAGTATGTTTTAGAAATGAAGGAATTGGGCTGCATGACCTTAGGCCCTTTCCAGCTCTCAGCCCCTTTAATCCATGATCAATAATAACTATCTGTGTGTCTATGTGTGTACGCATATCTGATTATATGTATAATTAGTATGCAGGAATGGTTTGCACTTAAGCAAATCTGTCTGCCAAATGGCTCACTTTTCCATGTCAAAGTTTAGGACCATTCAAAACTCATGTATGTATTTATTTGTTTTCCACTCTGCCTAATTCCAAAAAATATCTTGAGGAGTATCATTTTAAATGCAAACTGAAGCCTTTTTAGAATGCACAAAAAAGTACCCATGTTATTTTAATCCATCCGACACATTAAATTCAGGTCCCCAAAACCTGAAAATGTTACAGGTATAGCCATTAAGTTTGACTTATTAAAGGTATGAGGAGATACCAAGTAATACGAGGACATCTTTGGTTTCTGGTGACCTTGAAGACCAGACATCTCTCTCTGACATTTAAGTTTTGGAGAGGAGAAACATTCTTTTATTTTTCATTCATCCCAGGTACCTGGTATATAATAGGTGCTTAATGACTGCAGGTCACCCAGTCAATTAGTGCCCCAACCAGTCAGGCTACGTTTCAGGCACATCTGTAAGCAAATCGTTTTCCTTTGTGAACGACCACAGCTAAGATCTGGCTAGTCAGGACACACTTTGGTTTACAGTGCTCAAGGGTATCTGTAATTTGAAATTCAAAGGCCCTACCTCCAAACTAGGAAAAATCTGTATCGTTCCTTGGGCTTTGGAAAACATGAATGCAGAAACCCATGGGAGAGAAGAAACTCCACAAGTTAGAAATGACTAGCATCTCCTCCCTGTTCTACCTGGGAATGGAGAAGCAAGGCTTTTTACCTTTGCTTCTGACAGATTCTCTGCCTCAAATTGTCCTCTATGAAGAATGGCCTCTTTATTTTGTTTATTTGTTTTTTAAACCTCAAATGACTATCTCTTTCAAAGTTTATTGACACTATGTTGGTTTTTAATGGCCCTTATCATTTTCCTGCATTTGGACAGCCACTCTTCTGATCATCTATTTGACTTTCTACATAAGACATAATTTCAATGACTGAGGTGGACTTATAAGCTTAAACGGTGATGTTTATAAAATGCTAATGTGTATAAAATGCACTCCTGCTGTTTTTCAGAAAAGGATCTAGTCGACTTATAAAAGCCATTACTCATACAAGGTACATGTGTCAATTTAGCACAGTTCTTAATTCCAGACCCTACTATTCTCAGGTAATTTATGTAAAGTAGGTATTATAATTACTTGAGCCAGGAAATACTCTGCTCAATTCTACCTTTGGCCCTGAGGAATGAGCATTCAACAAGCATTTTCTAAGTGCCCACGATAGGTCAGGGTCTGGGTCTCTGCCTCCCTGGAGATCTCTGGGGAAACAAAAGCAAGCAAATGTTCAAGATTCAGCCACTAGGGGCCATGAAGGAGAATGTGCCCAAGGATGTGGAGGCCTAGAGGATGGTTTGCATCTGCAGTGAGCGGCCATGGGTCAAAAAATCTCATTTCTGAGCTGAGTTTTGAAGGAAGGATAGGACCAAGAGGCAAAGGAAGTTGAAGCCAAGGAAGCAGCATATGCAAAGGAGGAGGGACTCCAGAGGAGTCAAAGAAATCTGTCGCCGAACAGAAAGGGGGACATTCTCTTGTGTTCACTCACTAGCTTGTCCCTGAGCTAATCAGAGGAACATCAAAAAATCTTCCAGTGCTGGGAGGGGGAACATTCTAGGCCAGGGCACTGTAGGAGGGGGAATGTGAGAGAAAAGACCACACATATTGTGATTTCTCTCTAGCTCAACACAGCAGAAATCTACGAGTGGTTCCCTCCCAGACTTCCACATGGGGAGGCACTCACCCACAGGTCAGAAGCTCAGAGTTCCAGATCCTACACGATTTTCCCCACAGACTCAGCCTCACTCCGGAGGCTCTTGGGATTTTGGCAATGGCTTAATGGGGTATCTGGAAGAACAGAGCCCATCTGTGGCTGCTCAGGGTGAAATGAGCTGGAGGTTGGCACAGAGTGGTCAGCTTCCCTCCAACTCAAGGGCCAGAGTGGGAATGGGATTGGGTGGAGGAGGCAGAGGGAGATAAAGTCAGCTTTGGTGAGGAGAGAAAGGCAGAGCTAGAGTCAGCCTGAGGCCAGGAGGACAAAGAAAATTCACCCTGGAAACTCACCCAGTAGACTCCCAGGAGGCGATCTGACAGTGCACGTTTATCATTCACCTTAATTCAAATCAATTCTGATTTGTGAGAACATCAGCTGTTTGAAGAGATAGGTGACTTCGCCAATACATTCTTGCTTATCTTTCTCACTGACTGAATTAGTAAATTTAACAAAACAACAACAAAAAAAAAACTTCAGGGATTTGGCAAGGAAAAAATGTTTGGGTGGAATCATGTGGATCAAATGGTTGATTGAAATGTTCATTTTGTGCATGCAGAGAGTCACATAGATGGAGCATTTTCTGACTTTACAGGAAACTTTGAATCATCTAAAGAATGAATCATGCCAGGTATATTAAGTGCCAAAAATCAATGTGATACATAAAAGTAAATGATGGACTTTTACTAATATTATTATTACAATGTAAATACTTTGGAGCAAGGTGGATATAAATTTTTTAATTGTATAGTATTATTCTTGTATTGGTTCCTTTTAGAAACTGTCAGAGGTAAAGAATTTCCCAGATGCTACCCAGCATCGGGAAGGGCAAACACATCCAGCTTTAGGTAGCTTTCATATGAATCTTAAGAGGCTCTATTCTCTCCCTGGAATCAAAGAGAAATGTCTAAGAAAAGATCATCTGGTGCCTTCCTCTGGAACCACAAATTCCACATACAGGTGAAACCAAGCCTTGAGGGACAGACCAGTGTGGAAATGATGTGTTTACTTCTGTATCGCCAACACCTGAAACAGTGCCGGGCACATCAGAGCTACTCAATACATATCTGTTGAATGAATAAATGATGAATGAGTGAATTGGTGAATGAATGAATGAATTAGCAAAAGCCTTGCTTCTGATAAACTCGTACAAAGCCCTTTGGCATAACATCACCAACATAACACGCTGGACAGCTCCCTCCAGACCCATGTGTTGCTTCCTCTGCCTAGAACACAATTTCCCCAGATTTCCATCTGGTTGACCCCTCATCATTCAGGTCCCTGCCACTTCTCCCTGACCACAGTCTTGGAGGGAGAGAAAACACCAGCCCACCCACAGTTGCCAGCTACCTCCTTCTCCGGCATTTTCTTCTTCAGAGTAATTATTATTCTCATAAAATACGTTAGCACCATGTATCAGTTTTCTATGGCTGCTGTAACAATTACCACAATCATAGTGGCTTAAAACAACAAGAACTTACTACCACACAGTTCTGCAGTTCAGAAGACTGACATGTGCTTCATCAGGCTAAAATCGGGTGTCTGCAAGGCTGCATTCCTTCCTGCAGACCATAGCTAGGGGAGAATCTGTTTCTGTGTATTTTCCAGCCTCTAGAGCTCACCCACATTCTTTGGTGCATAACTCCCTTCGTCCAACTTGAAAGGTGGCAACATCGCCATCTTCCATAGTCATATCTCCCTCCAACCACAGGCAGGAAACATTCTCACCTTTAAGGATCTCTGTAATTAGATTGGGCCCACCCGGATAATCCAGGGTAATCTCCCCATCTCAAAGTTCTTAATTCAGTCACATTTGCAAAGTCTCATTTGCCACGTATGGTAACATATTCACAGCTTCCAGGAATTACGATGTGGACATCTTTAAGGGGCATTATGCTCCCTACTACCTATGACAATTTATTTTTTCCTGTTTATTGTCTGATTCCAACAAGCTGTAAATTTCATGGCAGCCAGAGCTTTGTCTCATTTGCTACTTAACTGTATTAGCAGTGCATAGAACAGGGCCCAGCACATGTTGGGTACTTAGTAAGTATTTTTGGAATGAATGAATAAATGAATAATCCCCTGGGTGTGAAATAGGTTGTTTGGTCTGATCTTTTGCTGCCCCACAGTTTTCATCCAGCTCTAAAGTATTTATGACCCAACTAAATCATCCTCTGTATACTTACAACAGTGCCATAATTACTTAGAGTTCTTCAAGAGCTAACATAGGACAAGAGCATTTTTGTTAATGTTTGAATGTCTTACACCTATTTATTAACTCTCAATGAAAAAGCAGTTGTAGAATTTACCATGATCAAGCTTTACTAGAATCCTGTTTCCCTTAGCAATTTCTTGCTATGTAGAAAAAGACTGATTTAAACAAGATTGCATTGTGAGAGATGGAAAGATTTACATCTATAACCCTTTCCTTCCAATTGGTCCAAAGGAAAACAGATTAATAAATTTCCGTACTGCCAGCGCACAGAGGGCAATGTGATATCACATGTAGGACATTAGAATCCAAGAGCCCTCATTGAGTCCTGGCTTCAGCATTTTCTAATTATGTTCTTCTGGACAATCTCCTTAGTTACCCTCAACATTCTCATCCACAAAAATTGAGGAAACCAAACCTTTCAGGGATTAGGTGAGAAGATATGGGTCAAGAACATGTATGGAGGACTCGGTAAGTATAATATTAGTTCTTTTTCCCTCCCCATCACTGATCTCATATCCTGAAAGGTTGAAGGATGGGAGAAGTGAAGGCAGAAATGAAACAAGGACAATTGGGTAGAACTTAGGAATGAGAGCCTGCTGGCAGCAGAGGTTACTATTTCAAAGATTAAAACAATAATAATAATAATTTCCTTAGACATAAATATCTAAGGAAAACATGAAGGATTTTTTCTCAGTATGGTGAGGGAGGATAACTGCAGTCTGACTTTTAAGTCTTCCATCAGCTAATGTTTCCAAACTTCATTGAAAGTGACGTGTCTACATTCTCACTACAAGAATCCAGGACAATTGTCCATCAGAACAAATGAAGCACTGAAATGACTCAACATTTGTTGAAAGAGTCACTGCATGATGCTGCACATGGATTGTTATTCAGTTAGTCCAACAAGAAAATAGAGAGTTGAAGCATCTGCCCTCTAAGCACTTTTTTTTTAAAAAAAGGATTAATTCATTTTTGAGAAAAAATAAAATTATTAATAGATGAACTATTATTTTGGTGTGTTTCCTTAATATCATTAATGAGTGCTCCCCATCCACAATGTCCTATTTAATCCTCCCTATCCCAATCTGATCCATCTCTCACAGCCCAGCTCAAATTCTTCTATTAAGTCTTTGCTGATCACTCCCAGTTTTGTTGATCTTTTTATTCCCAGTTTTTAGAACTTATTATCTCTACCAGTGATTCCCAAATCTGGTTATCATCAGAATTCTCTGGGTAAGCATAAGCTAGGTCATATTACAGCAACACCCCACTATCTCAGTGGTTTAACACAGCCAAGATTTATTTGTTACTAATGCAAAGCCCATTTAAGGTCTAAGCAAGGTACCGGTGCCATTTGTTCCATGCGGTGACTCAGAGATCCAGGCTAATAAAGACTCCACCACTGGATACCTGAACTTCCTGGAATGTGTAGCCTCCTTGATTGGCACAGCAATGGAAGGAAATGCTGGAAGGTCTGACACTGGCCATTAAATGCTTCAACCCAGAAGTGTTACATGTAACTTCCACTCTTGACTCACTAGCCAGAAATAGTCACATGGTGCACCCAACTGGAAGGAGCTGGAGAAGTATAAGTTTCTCAAGTGGCGAGAAGGAGAAGAGAATAGTATGTGAATGAGTCTCCTCCACACCTAAAGATTTTTAAAAAGATATAGTCCCAGGAATATAATGCAGACACACTGAATTCAAATCTCTGGAAGCAAGTCCCCAAAATCTCACTTTGAGAGCCGGCTTTGAGAACTCTTCATTCATTCCACTCATTCTTACTTTATTGCCCAGTATTTTATCTTTTCATGTTCATATAGTTAAGGTCCCTAAGAATAAAGAATATACCTTAATTTTAATTCAGAGAATTTTTATTAGTCATACGCCATGGAATCTGAACCTGACGTTGAACCTCAACCTGAGTATAGAAACTGAACATTGGCCTCACCTTCAAAAAACATGGGTACTTGCCCCATTTCTGCCACAGATAAGTCACTAGTAAAAACTTTTTTATTTTTAATTGAAGTATAACTCATATACCATACAATTCACTCTTAGAGTATACAATTCTATGGCTTTTAGCATATTCAGAAGGTTGTGCAACCATCTAGAACATTTTCATCACTCCAAAAAGAAACTCCATAGCCATGAGCAGTCATTTCATTTTCCCCTCCCCAGCCCCTGGCAATCACTAACCTATCTACTTTCTGTCTCTGTGGATTTGCCTATTCTGAACATTTCATATAAATATGATTATATATTGTAGTCTTTTGTGTCTGACTTCTTTCACTTAGAACAATGTTTTCCAGATTCATTCATGTTAAAGTCTATATCAGTACTTTATTCCTTTTTATTGCTAAATATTATTCCATTGTATGGATATACCACATTTTGTTTTTCCATTCATCCATTTGGATGGTCATTTGAATTGTTTCCACTTTTTAGCTATTATAAATAGTGCTTCTATGAACATGCATGTACCAGTTTTTGTGTGAATCTACGTGTTTTCAATTCTCTTGAGTATATACCTAGGAGTGAAAATGCTGGGTCATATGGCAACTCTATGTTTCACAGAACTTTTTTATTGTTATATATAATAGTTGTATTCATTTGAGGGGTGTATGTGATATTTTGATACCTATATGCAATGTGTAATGATCAAATCAGGATAATTAGAATATCTATCTCCTCAAACATTTATCTTTTTGTGAGTTGGGAATATTACAATTCTCTTCTAGGTATTTCAAAATATAAAACAAATTATTATTAACTATAATTTCCCCACTGTACTATCAAATACTAGAACTTATTCCTTCTATCTAACTGTGTTTTTGTACCCCTTAATCAATGTCTCTTCACACCCCCTTCCCCATTCCCTCCAAGCCTCTGGTAACCACCACTCCACTCTCTAACTCCATGAGATCCACTTTTTTAGCTCCCACATATGAGTGAGAACAGGCGATATTTGTCTTTCTGTGCCTGGCTTATTTCACTTAACATAATGACCTTTAGTTCCATCCATGTTGCTGTAAATAACAGGATTCCAATCTTTTTATGGTTGAATAATATTTCATTGTGTGTATATACCACATTTTCTTTATCCCTTCAGCCATTGATACACACTTAAGCTAATTTCATATCTTGGCTACCATGAATAATGCTTCAATAAACACAAGAGTGCAAATATTTATCTGATATACTGATTTCATTTCCTTTAGATATATACCCAGAACTAGGATTCCCAGATCATATGGTAGTTCTATTTTTAATTTTTTGAGGGGAAAAAAACTGAGTTTTTTCGTACTGTTTTATGTACTGTTTTCCATGATGGCTGTTCCAATTTACATTCTCACCAGCAGTGACTAACAGTGCATTCCCCTTTCTAACGAGCATTCCCCTTTCTCCACATGCCCACCAGCATTTGCTCTTTCCCTCTTTTGAATAACAGCCATTTGAACTGGGGTGAGAGTTCATTATGGTTTTGATTTGCATTTCCCTAATGATTAGTGCTATTGAGCACTTTTTCATCTACCTGTTGGCCATTTGTATGTTTTCTTTTGAGAAATGTCTGTTCAAGTCTTTTGCCCATTTTTTAATCAGACTATTTCGGTTTTTGTTTTTTATTTTTGTGGTTTGGTTGTTTGAATTCCTTATAGAACTTTGTTAGGTTTATTTATACGTAAAATGTAGTGAGTGGTCCCCTGCTCTGTGAAACTCAGGAGGATCAGGAGGATGTTACGAGAATCAAATATAAAAAGTACTTTGCTAAAAAAGGAAAACAATTAAAAAAAACATAAAAAGTGCTTTGTGAATACTTAAATACTAATAAACTCTAGGTATTGTCATCATACTTCAAAAGCACTAAGCCCAACATCTCACACACAGTAGGTGCTCGATAAAGATATGTGTGCTGATTGATTTGTGTAATTATCAAACAAGGAGAAAAGAAACAGATCATTAAGTGGTATTAAATCTTGAGCATTGTCCCTAATAAGCAGAAGCAAGTTACTCAGTGAATACCGTGAGTCTGCATTTGATTTGTTTTCCTGAAGCAGAACAATGAAAGTGTTCGTGAAATAAAATAAAATTGACCTGGTGTCTTTAAAGCATTTCTATACTGGCAATCTATTTCTTTAGACAGGCTCTGGAGTGAACAGCCTGTGCATACGATAATGGTGTCCACCAGGGATGTGCGATATTTGGGAAAGCTGCCCCACCTCAGCTCCTTGGAAGAAGAGCTCTGCCAAGTCTCTTTTTATTTCAAGAGTTAAATGTGGAGTCCCACCCCTCCCCAACAATTCTAAGGAGGAAGCAGCATTTTCTTCCTAAACTGCAAATCAGCATTCATTCACAGGAGACATGTCACTACCATTTCGGTAGCGTGTTCATTCAGGTGTTCTGTCTAAATTGAGACTTTTGGGCACTAATAATAATTAACTACTTTCTTAGCAATGGAAAAAGTCTTAAATGCCTATTTACTTAATGGTCCCCTAGGGTGTCTTTGTTTTGAATGGGATAAAAAAAAAAATCTTAGCTGCAAAATAAGCAGGTGATTCTAATCAATAAAGCCAGAGGACTATATTGATTACAAGAGCTCCATTCTTTAGTCATTAACCCTGTGAATTCTCTACCAATGCTGGGGAAGACTGTTTCTACCAGTTAGAACATAGAAAGACTCATTGAGAAACTGGAATCTCATTTCACTTTTGTGCTTTCCATTTAGCCTATAGGGCCCATTTTAGGGAATTCATTCCACAGACTACACATGCAAGAAGATGACTCTTGTGACCCTCTCTCCATAGGGTGTGTGCTTGGAGGTCTCTGGGATTTTTCCCCCATTGCTGGTGATGGATTTGATGGGAAAGCATTAGGCCTAGCCTAGTAATTTCTTTTGCAGGGGCAGGAAGCATGCTTTCCTCTTTGGTGATGGCCAACTTTTCCACATTTCAGAGTGTAGGGATGAGACCCAGCATTGATTTTTTCTTTAAGTGAGAAATAGTAGTTAAAACAATATGACCCATGCAATGTACAACAGGCTGGATCCCCCAATATGGCTTGGAATGCAAAGTTTAAGTTCACTGGTATATATTGTAAGTGAACTAAGATGTTCCCAATCGTTGCTTTTCTCAGAAATCCCTTAGCAACTCATAATAAGGGGTGACCCAATGTAGACATACCCCACCAAGAATCAGGGGCTCTGGTTTCAAATCCTGACTCTTCCACTAAGCCAGCCAAGTTATTTCTTCCTTTGGGGCCCATTTCTTCACCTATCAAATGATAAATTTTTACCAGATCTGTGCTTCTCAAATTTTAATGGTGATATAAATTACCTGGGAATATGGTTCAAATGCAGATTCTGATTCAGTGGATCTAAAGTAGGGCTTGAGATTCCACCCAGGTGAAGGTGAAGCTGCTACCTCATGGACACATTTTGAGAAGCAGAGACAAGATGGTATCTGAGGTTACCTCACTCAGACACCTTGTCTCTATGATCTGTATGTCTCTGATGGCATCAACCCATTTCTACCTTGTGGGATAGATATTTAAGTAACTCCCTAATTAAACTGCAAGCTCTGATGGCAAAATAATTGTTTCTTGAACTCTGTGTCTCCTATTTATTTTGTAGGCTACATAATGTTTAACATACAATAAGTGCTCAATAAATAATTGCTAAGAATAAATAAATAAGGAAATCTGGTATCTTTGTTCATTCTTTCTAAGACCATTCTATTTAGAATTAGAGAGCTAGAAAGATGGTTTGAGACAATCCAATCTAACATTCTTATTTTGTCTGCAAGCCTAAGACCCAAATTACTTAAGATGGCTCGGTCAGTTACAACATGACCAGAACTAATGCCCAACCTCCTTCCTACAAAGTCTACACTCATACAGCACAGCATCTTCAATATACTTCTTTAACATCACTCAGTCATGTTTCATTAAGGGTTTAATCTGGAGAACACGAAAAGAATGAACTCCAATTGGACTATACTATGTGACTATACTATGTCACATTTGTTCACCTTTCTTGGTTATGTGAACAAATGTGAACCTGAAAGAGCTCATCCTTCAAGATGGATCGCAGGTGGCTAACTGGGCCTTAATTTTAAATAGAGTCAAATGGCCATTTGCTGACTAGAGGTCACACATGTACTATGAGTTTCCCAAAAACCCACTGCTCTGTTTAACTTTGGGTCTTTTCAGAGCTCACCTTTACTAACGAATCATGGCTCACCTATATCGACCAACAAGAACTCAGTTGCATCAACCAATCAGAACTAAACAAGTTTCAATCCTTCCTTTGCATAAACTGATCTGATTAGGAACCGGGGTGGGAAGTTTTGCTATAAAACTTAAGCCCTCCCTTTGTTTTGTGGACCATATCTTCCTTTTACAGGAAGGCTACAGCTCCTCGGTTTGCAAACTGTTCACTAGAATAAAGTCTCTTTCTTTAATATTCCTTTTCAGAGAACTTTTGTTCACATTTCTACCCAAAAGAAGGTGACAGGGAGGTTTAGGGAGGATGTTGGGATCAAGAAATGAGGTTGCTAGGGAACCATTTATGCCCTCAGTTCCCTCCTGTTTTGAAAGAGAGTTTGAGGAGGGAGCGAGAGAATACTAGGTTGCCAGATTTGAGATGCAGTAAATTAGCTTCTGGATATGACTATGTTGCCAGACTGATACTGTTTAGCCTCAGGAGATTGACAATCTTCCCACTCTTCAATCCCTCCTTTACTCCCTTTCATCTCGGATAGATGGACATAGCATTACTGTATTCCTACTTCTCGATAAAGAAAATTTGCTAAATTCCCAATGTTACTGTGCACAAAAATTACTGCTATGGCAAAAATTATAATGATCATATTAATATAGTATTCATTTGACAAAGTTTACAGAAGTATGTCATATATGAAAGGGAGCTTATATTAAGACTAGAGCTATAAGTAAGGCCAGATCACAGATGCCTTGTTCTACCCACAGAGAGAGAGCACAAGAGAGTCCTGGCAAAGTTTTAAGCATGGGAGCATGATGCTTAGATCTGAGCCCTACATAGGCAACTGCAGCAGAATGGATGGAGGGGAGACAGGGCAGAAGGCTGACAGCTCAAACAGGAGGCCATTGTAGAATTCCTTATGAGAGAAATGAGAACTCGAGCTCAGATAATACTAGCTTGAATGGAAAGACAGGAATTTCACAGAAGATTTGAGCTGTCCCTTATGAAAATATAGCAACGTGTTATTGGGGGTGGTGGGAGTTAAAATATTTGGACCAGAATTAAAATGCCAATAAGAGTAGAAAGCAAGATCAAGGATGGAGTAGGGATACCAATATGCAAATCATGAGGCTCTACATAGTTGTTACAGGTGAGTCTCAAATTTGGCTCTCAGCATCCTGGAAGTCAAAGTGAAAATATGGGCATGGGTAGTTCAAATAGACCAAAAACATAAAATATATTAAAATAGTTCTTTAAAAGAAGCAGGAAGCAGTTAGCAAGAAGAAAGAAAAATTTCACGAGATTCCACATAGGAAGCACTGCACGATGTAGTCACAACATTCTCAGTGGCATCCTCACTGTCAATACAGGAATGACTTTAATCAGAGCATTTCCGGTGGAGGGTCTCAATGAAATAAATGCATGATAAGCATGGAGACACTTTGTCAAGGCAATGGTATGTCAACAGTTAAGAAGAAAAGGCTACAATTCAGTTGTATCTCACCTCAGGGATCTTAACTAAGTGGCTGCCATTTCTTGATTCTGCTCAAATTCCTGATGATTAATCTGAGTGGTTTTCCTGTTGTTGTTTTTGTTGTTGTTGTTGTTGTTGTTGTTGATCTCTGACCATTTGACAATGGGCCGTTAAGACAGTCCCAAATGCTATAACCAGTTTTGCCCTCATGATTGGTCCATTTCTAGGGGTAGATGGGCATTTGTCTTTCTTAGCTTTACATAGGGATTGAAATTGCTTAAAGCAACACAGGAGCATTCATTGGCTCTTTTTCAAGGCAGTTGTGGCCCTTTCAGTGTTTAGAAAAGCAGATGTGATGCCCAGGTCCCTCTATGTCAAGGCTGCCTTAGCCGTATTTGCTTGTAGGTCTTTAGAAAAGTTATCCTTTAAATCCCCAATGGGGACATTAATTTGTCACAGATCCTTGTAATCGTTTTCTACTTAATTGGAGGAGAAGGAAGAGGAGAAGAAAGTGGAATGGGAGCAGGAACAGGAGAAGAAGAAAAAGAGAAAGAGAAGGGAGGAAGGGAAGAGGAAGAGGAAAGAGGAGGGGGAGGAAGAAGAGGAGAAGGGGAAGAAGAAGAAGATGGACCAGAAGGATTAGGAGATAATTGTTCCCAAAGTATCTCAAGGCAAAGTCCTCGAGGAAAATCAGGACACCTTTAAGGCAAGAGTAAGGAAGGGCTGTTTTCCCCAAGGAGAGCTGTTCTGCCAAGCTGTTCTAAAAAGGAGAAAATGGACATTCTTTAGAAGAATCAGCCATAAATGAAATACTACTGATTTCTCGGTGATTTGACCAGTTTTGGCTTACAGATGTGGTTATCCACATGACAATGTATTCCTCAACCTGACTCATCTGTCTGCCACCACACGGCTAGATGTGAAAATACTGTCTGGGCCTGAGGCTAGTGGTCCAGCTGTGAGTGGTGGCATCCTATAAACACCATCAGAGGGCAGACAGACCAATTCACAAAGCAGTGTCTCAGACCTCCCAATCAATCTCACCCTAAAGCCCACATAAGTTCTTCTGGAACTTTCAAAATAATTCCTTTCAATTCTTTTATGCCATTGAGAATGCTTCTTTCCCTAATACTTATGTGGCTTCCTATGAAGTACCAGAGTTATCTATCAAGGTAGTGTAAGGTATTAAGCAAAGAGGAAAGATGATCTCTGATGGACTCACAGGAATGTAAGCTCTGTGAAGGCAAGGATTTTGTCCATTTTGCTAACTGCTCAACCCTCATTGCCTAGAAAAATGTCTGACACTCTGTAGACCTTTGATAAATATATGTTGAATGAATGAATAAATAGATAAATGAACAAATGTCGGCATTAAGAACACCGTGCCTGACTCTGAAGGGTGCTGCATCTAGGAAAATTGATGTGCATGTTTATAGGAATGTTTCTAGGACTGTAGAAAATTAGAATCAGAAAAGAACTTAGAGATTTTCTAGTCTAGCCTGAGTCTCTGAAAATACTGATAATAATGATAATAACAGTAATTGTAAATATTTGTTGAGCACAGCGAAGTTGAGTGACTTCGTTGAAGTTGCACAGTGAATCTGCAGCAAAACCAAAGTCCATCCCTGAACACCTAACTCCCAAGTCACCCCTCTACCTGCTGCCACACAGTCCCCAGGCAATTAAGAATTCAATGCCCTGAACAGAAACTTTTCAAAAGAAGACAGAATAATGGCCAAAAAAACATATGAAAAAATGCTCAACATCTCTAATCATCAGGGAAATGCAAATCAAAAACACAATGAGATATCACTTATCTCCAGTGAGACTGGCCT
>NW_012151618.1:1836208-1847332 GCF_000956105.1 Propithecus coquereli | reverse complement strand
TGTACTCACCATCAAATTGGTATTAACTGATCAACACATAAGTGTACATATAAGAATAACATCTATTAGATGTTGGGCAGGGGGAAGGGGGGCAGGGGGGAGGAGGGGACGGGTATTTGCATACACAAAGAGTGCAATGCGCACCATCCAAGGGATGGGCACACTCGAAACTTGGACTTGGCGGGGAGTGGGGAGGCAAGGGCAACATACATAACCTAAACATCTGTACCCCCATAATACGCTGAAATAAAAAAAAAAAAGAAGTCAATGCCCAGGTTCCTGGCTGGACTGCAGGCCCATGAGGGTGACCGACCTCAGAGGGAAATGCATAAAAAGTCCAAGTTTGATTCCAGTCCTGTACATCATGGAGGAAAGGGCTAGAAAAATCCCTGGGAAAAGGGATGAGGATGAAAAATAGATTGTCCCTAAGGAATATAAGGACTGCTGCCTCCTCTGGACCCTGGAAGAGCTAGCTATGCTTGTTCAGCACTTTAACATTTTTATAGTCTTTTTGTACCCATTCTTTTATTGAATGTCACCAGCTAGCATCCAAATCCAGGCCACAGCCATGCTTTCTGTTAGCCCACAGATTGGTACATTGATCCCTCATTAGGGACTTTCATTCATTCCTGAAAATCTACCTGCAAAGTGAAAATCCATTAAATGAAAAAATATTTCCTTTCATTTGAATGGGGACAATTGTGATGTATTCCATCCCAAACCAAGATACCCAAACTAATATTTTCTTAGATTGTTAAAAAAACGATCTACCAATTGAACAAAAAACAACTATATAGGTAATAAACAACAATTTAAAAGTATATAAATACAGTTTGTACATAAAATGTAATGTGACAAAAGTTTATTATACTCATTTTTTTCTTCTTTCTGCATCATTTTCTTCATCAATTTTTCAACCTTTTGGGGGCTCATGGTTATCTTGTACTCAAACTGCACTTGAAAATAAAGTTATAACACAGAAAACCACCCTCAGGGCAAAATAAAAGCTAAATAAGACAGCACTTCAAAATGTGGAAATAGCACACACATACAATTGCTAGAGAGTCATGAGAAGTTATCACCTCTTCATCCCTGGCAAAACATTTCGAGTTCATCCAAATATCCTATGCAATTCAAACTGATTCTGTACAATATTGTCTTAACTGGAAACTGCTGTCAGATATATGTGTAAGTAGATTTCTGCCTAAAACCATAATGTAAAAATATCACTTTTTATAACACATTGGCTTGTGTATGTAAAGGTGAAGAAAATCATTATACACACACCAAAAAAGGGAGGAGGCCAAAAGGTGGTAGAACTTTTCAAAAGCCGTTAAGAGTGGGAAGGCTTTAACTGATCAGTGGTTATATAAAGTCTGTATTGGAAAACTGGAATCAGTTGGACGAATTTGAAAACAAAGAAATGTCACCCAGAAATATAGAATTCTGGCTTCTCCTGACAAAGTAGACAATCTGATCACCCCGGTCTCAACATTCCTGCACAGCAACAGTGAGCTGGAGGGGTGGAAGCCCTTTCGGATGGCCATGAACTCCCCAGTGCAATACAGTCCCCATCTGAACCGCTTCACTCAGCTGCATTCCTTATCTGGCCCCTGCAGACATCTTCCGTCTGGGATCCTATTTCATTTGACTATTCATCACAACACTCCTACGTGTGCTGGACACCTTCCCATGTAACCTGCTTTCCACAGAGAGACTCAGGCTGCACTAACAGTGAGCTCCTCCAGAACAGATGCTTTCCAGGGCACCATGCTTGAGAGACACTGGGCAGTTCAGGGGCAGCTGTGACAGCAAGCTACTGTCCCGGCCAGAGGAACGGGGAAGATTTGGAGTCTGAAAGCTCTAAATTCCCCCTGCTTTTTTGTTTTGTTTTGTTTTTTGAGACAGAGTCTTGCTTTGTTGCCCTGGCTAGAGTGAGTGTCGTGGCATCAGCCTAGCTCACAGCAACCTCAAACTCCTGGGCTCAAACAATCCTTCTGCCTCAGCCTCCCCAGTAGCTGGGACTACAGGCATGCACCACCATGCCCGGCTAATTTTTTCTGTATATATATATATTTTTAGTTGTCCAGATCATTTCTTTCTATTTTTTGGTAGAGACGGGGTCTCGCTCTTGCTCAGGCTGATCTCGAACTCCTGACCTTGAGCGATCCACCTGCCTCGGCCTCCCAGAGTGCTAGGATTATAGGCGTGAGCCACCGCGCTCGGCCATACCACCGTGAACGCGCCGCATCCCGTCTGACCTCGGAATGCCCCCTGTTTTTGTCATCACTCCATACCTTACACTATGGATGATTTTGTGCATGCCTTCTCACCCCTGTTAAACTCTGTATCTATTCCCGCTCCACCCACACACACACACACACACACACACACACACACACATACACACATACACTGCACCTCCTAGTACAGTGCTATCATAGGTTCAAGGTAGGGGTAGGACAATTCTATTGTTAACCCCTCCTCCTTCAGTATTCCCTCCAGGAAAATTTGTAACACAAGGAACAGTGGCCACCTGGAAAATAAAGTACTCCTAAGTTGGGATAAACTATAAACTGTGCACCCTCAGCTTAAATTACTGCCCAACACCTAGGGGTGTCAGGACTAGAGAGAGGCTCACAGAGGCAGAGCCTATACCAATGTACTTCTTGCATCTGGGGAGATATAACACATACTGGTGCCATGGTCCCACCCCTAGAGATTCTGATTTGATCATCTGAGATGCAGCCAGGCATCAAGAGTGTTAAAAGCTCCCAAGGTGATTCTAACGTGGATCCAGCATTGAGCCCCCACAGCTGTAAACTTGCCCTTAAGCGGAGTCCCAGTCTTTTGCTGAGAAAGTTCTGGTTTTCCTGGGGGAAGGGAGAGCTAATGCTCCTTTCCTGCCATCTGGGCCACACACGGACCTTGAAGCTGAATCCTATTCCCAACGTTAAAGCTTCACTTGCCAAATCCAAGGACTCTATTAGTAATAGTAATAATTGCTATTTAGTGAGCACTTACCTTGTGCCAGGTACTGTGCTAAATGCTTTGTGTACATTACTTCATTTAATCCTCAACATCACCCTGTGAGACAGGTTTTATTATTTTCTTCCCCATTTCCCAGATGAAGAGAGTTTGCATAACTTAACCAGGGTCATCCAGCTCCTAGGAGGCAGAACTGGATTCAACCGTGGCCTGACCCCAAAGCCAGAACTCTTAAATCATCATGCCATACTGCCCAACTTACAACTTTCCAGCAGCCCTTGCATAGTTTGAGTTCTATAAAACAGACAAGATAATTCCAATGCTGCTGGCAATACTAGAGTTATGTTGACTAGTGGTTAACAGCAAGGACTCTGGAGCCAAACAGGCAGGGTTCCCACCCCAGCTCCCTCACTCATGGCCTGTGTGACTTTGGGCAAGACACTGACCTTCATCAATCTCAATCTACTTTCTCTTGAAGGGTGCTAATATTAGTACCTAAACCATAAAGTTGTGGTGAGGAGTAAATTGTATTAGCAAATTGAAAGCACATAGAACAGTGCTTACCTCTCGGTGTTTAGTAAATAGCATATTAAATTTTATTTTTTGTCATAATTATCATTTCTATGCAACATCCAGGAAGACAAGGCCTTATTTGTACAGATGAGTATATGCCTAGTTTCTACTTTTGTTTGTGACACTTAACCCATTAGGCTCCGTAACATATCTGAAACATGCTGTTAAATACAGGCCTCCAATTCAATATGTATATAAAGAATTAGAATAAGTATCAAGGGAAAGAAGTCATGATAAACAAATCCAAAGAACCTTCTTTTGGGATGGCTCAGTGATCTGCCATCAAATTGGCACGTGCCCCACAGCATCGGAAAGCATCAATCCAAGGAAGCCAATTCTATTCTCTTGCTAAAATAAAGAATTGAAGTCCTGGGTAAACTTCCTCTGCAGGAATTTATAATCCAAGTCAGGTAGCTATTCAAGATGCTCAAACCACCACCCAAGCCTCAACAAAGAGTTTGTGTACCCATGAGAATAAATGAAGATGGTATTATAACTTTATAATAATGAGGGATAAGCATTCTCTGGAAGGGGGAAGGAAGGTAATGGCTGTGTGAAATTCCAAAGACCAGGGCAATCATTCTAGAAGACACACAACACTTAGCACATGGCCATGAGAAAGTAGGTCCCTCATAAATGTATTATTATCATAGTAATTAGAATTCAGAACCACTTACTTTGGTTTGACCTTCTGAATTACTGTTTTGAGGACCTTTCTCCAAAGGCTTTCCTAGTAGAATCTTACCTCTGAGTATAATTTCACCTCTAAAAATAGAGTAGGGAAGGAAAAGATGTTCCAAATATTTAGGACATTCAAGATCTCACTTATTCTACTGGGGGTGCTCTGACCTGGTGGTTCCAAATGGGGTGTTGGGACAGCTCTGTTCCCTGTGGTCTGTCGGTTGTATCCCAATTTGCTGCTTCATTGATCCATGCATGGAGGTATGTGTCTGAGTGTGAGGATACTTTGCATTTTAGGAAAAAAAAAAAAAGAGAAGAGATCTTAGCAATCTGTCTGATCCAATTATAGGAGCCCACAGAAAAAGCACAGAAAGGTTCAAAGGGGCCCACAGTGAGAGAAGAGTCCAGAAGAACTTTATTGGTGGTCTTGAAGAACTGGCCTAATACACCTCAACAAGCCATTAAAGGAGGAAGAGGAATGAAAGAGGGTGATAAAGATGCATCTTAGTCCAACATACTCATCCCCAAAGCCTGCTTTTTCCATATGGGCAATACCCAACTGCCGTTCATTTTCAAGTAGTAATAAGAGCTAGTGAGGCAGATGGAACCCTTACCTGGAGCACCATTAACAAAAACTCTTAACCAGAGGTGGGCAAGTGCCCCTGACCACACATTTATCTTATCAGCTAAATGCATATGCTCAGGAAGCAATTCTGTCCCAAGGTTATCTTCAAAAAAACAAATATACACATATGGCTCTTAAGCTAAATACATGGCATAGATGTTCATCTATGCAGCAAAGCCCACACAAAATACAGCCCTGTTCGGAGAAGCTAGTCTTTCTGAAAATCTGTGGTCAAGACCTATTCAAGCATGAAGAAATATTTTACTCAAGTTGCAATAAAAACAACAAAGGTAATGTTACAGCACTTTTACTACACTGAAAAATCAGCAAATTCCTTTAATGAAGTGAATTCTTATTTGTATTCAGTAGCTGACTTTAAATAAACAAGATTCTTACAAAGTTAGATTTTTGACATTTCAGTCATTTATCTCTATTCCTTAGGCATTTGGGATTGTCAAGGAAGAGGCACTGTTTCTTCTCTGTTCCTCCTCTTCCAAAACATGACCCAGAAGTTTATCCCAAGCCACGAGTCAAAGAATTATATGTGGGCTGACTTAAAACTCTAGGATGCTGGGGAACAGCACCCACAGTCACTGAGAGTATCAAAGAAGTCCATATTAGAAGAAAAGAAAAAGAAAACTATAATCAGGATTAAGTATGTGTTGGTTCTGGCCCCAGGTGCTTCCTGACCTTGGCCAAGTTATTTCTTCCCATAAAATCAGTAAGTTGGACTGAAATCTCCTCCAGCACTTTGAATAAGTCAGACAGTTACAGGAGTTTAAATAAATGTGAGGTGTAGGAAAGGGCAGCAGGCCTATAAGAGCACTACAAAGTCGTAAGGAAGAATAGATGTGGAAGTGACTAATTTTGGCTTGAGAACAGCAAGGGCCACAGAAGACCTGAGTTTCAGTGACCTGGTGTCCAAGGTCATCAAAGAAAGGGTGCATCATTTTCTAGCTATTATGGAAGGTCTCTTTAAATGTGCTCAACATATTGGGACTACCTCATTAAAAGTGCCTGGAGGTTATATGTGGGACCAGTCTTCATTTCATGGTCTTGAGTCTATGCTAAGGCTTGATTCGATCATTGATTTTTTTCACTCTTGACAGATCCCCAGTTCCTGTTCAGAACCCAGTTGCAAACTCAAAGATACAACCTCAAAAGCTGAGCTTGCAAAACTGAAGACACTACCATTTCTCATAAGCTCATCTCACCACTACACCGAGGTTCGACTTTGCATTGGCTCTAGGGCTCCCAGGTCTTACTAACAACGACACAGTCCAGGCCATAAGATGTGCTCAGCCATCCTACAGAAACCCCAGAGGACCTCAGCAGACCCTTGGATCCTGACTGTCTTTATTTGCATTCATTCCGACAAATATTGAGTGCCCACTATGTATAAAACACCGTAAAAAGGAAAACATTATGAAGCTGTCCCTTTTCTCAAGGAGGCCATGATCCACTGGTGGAGAGATCAAGCTGAAGCTGAAATGTCTTATGATGGAGACACAAAATGTTTTGGGAGCACAAAGATTGTGGTCCCGTGTGAAAGTACTGGGAAGGCCTCCAGGAGCCTGCATTCTCACTGGTCTAACTGGGCCTCTGATGCCCACCCCCTTAGCCTACCTTGAGACCTAGTGACCTGATTTGTGGGACCAAGCTATTGCTTGACCTTAGACAACCCTAACAGGTAACATCTGCCTTGGTCATTGCTTAAGAGATTGTTGGAGGTTTTGACTGACTGGGCAATCTTGTCACATCGTCAAATTGCCTGTAGCCCTTGAGGGGATGGAGGGGCCAGTCCTAGCATCTCCAGCCAGATAACCAACTTGAAATACTGCAAAAAGCTTCCCAGAGGAGGTAGTTTTTGAGTCAGCTCTTGAAAAAATAAATACAATTTTAGAGACTGTTTGTATCTCTGTTGGAGGTCAGAGAAAAGGAGAAAGATAGAGCATCCTAGGCAAAAAGAAACGGTAAGAACAAAGGTACAAAGGTGGATGTGTGTGTTCTCTCAGGTATACAAAAGGGACACAGGTTAACCTTATGTCAGTAGGGAATTATAGGGGTGGATACAGCAAGTTTCATGAGACTTTCAAGCCCCTGTGCCAGGTGGGGATATTCATGGATACTGCATGGTTCCTACCACAGTATTAGGCACATATAATAGGCAAATAAAACAAAACCTCATGGATTCACTTAATTATGTCAGCAATTAGAATATATCATCCAATGTTATGGTCTTAAAGTACTGGAGACTCACAATTTGCTAAAATAAATTTGGACCATAGAACTTTTGGCTACTTATGTATACAGTGTAAAAATATTGATTAAACTATGCTGGAATAATATCCCCCTGTTATCGTATGAAGACACAGTTTAACTGAGTGACAACATAATGAACCTAACAAAGTACTGGAAACTGGACTTGTGTAAATCTCAAGAACAGACCCTTGTGAGGTTTGGAGGATGGGAGCAAAAGGAAGAATAAGAATGGCTGCACCTGCCCACCCTGTCTGAGCCCCAGATCCCAGCTCAGCCTATCAGAGTGGGCTAGTGAGGTGTGGGTACACTGCAGCTGCCAGGGACTTCCCACCTCCACCTCCAAGGTTTTCTCGACACCTTTTAGAGCCACCAAATCATCCATATAGCTTGACAGCTATGGAAGCTCCCAGCTAAGAACTGAGCAACTGTCTACAGGCACCAGGCAGAGAATGGGAAAAGAGGACAGAATTTAGGCAATTGCTTCCCACCTGTGGCTCTTTCAGGTGTGAATGGCAGAAAGATGAAGTAACTTTCTCTTTATGAACCTGCTTCCTTCCAGCTTTTATTTGTTTCCACTCCCTCCAGGCTATCCCCGGGGCTTTAATTCCTCTCCATCAACCACCCAGCTTGGTGTGCAATGCATAAGGAAAATTGTCAGGAGTGATATTTGCTACATGACATTTTATACCAAAATGACAAAAAAAATTTATGATAAGAAACAAGGTAAACCATCCATCTTCTGCAGATGTTGCTGGGGTAGGAAGACCAAAGCTAATCTGACATTGAACTTTGCTTTCAGTGATCTCCACCCCTAAAATTAACTGCACAGAGGGCTTAACCCAACAATAATTCTGCAACAGTCTGCTCAGTGCTCACTCACCCATGTTCAGAGGGGAGCCCAGGCCAACAGCGAGGCAGGGCGCCTGCCAACACCATTCGAACTCAAGCTTTCTAATGCTGAAAACTCTGCAACAGAGTTACCCTTCTATAAATTTTAAACTGAGGCTTTATTGAATTATTTTGCATTCCCTGAACCCCTACAGTCTAAATCACTCAATTAATTCAACAAATACTTACTAAATACTGCTGAGTGTCAGGCACTGTTCTAGGTGCTAGGGATATGGCAAGAGAGAAAAGGTCTTTGTTCTTAATTTACTCTAGTGGGAAAAGCTACACGATCATAGATGATTGATAGATAGATAGATAGATAGATATGAAAAAGAGAAAGAAAATACAGTAAGGTAGAGAATGACAGGGTGGTGGGAGTGAGGAGATGCTGTTTTAAATAAGGTGACCCAGGAAGATTCTGATAAGGAAATGCTTGCACAGAGCCCTAAAGGAAGTGAGGGAGCAAGCCGTGAGCTCTCTGGGGAAACAGCACACCAGAAAGGGGAGATTGTCTGTGCAAAGGTAGTGAAGGAGTACCAGGCGTCTGCTAGACAGCAAGGGGGCCATTGCACAGAAACACAGCAAGCAAGGGAGGAGTGGTAGTGACAAAGGTAGGATAGGAGAATGTGACCCTATATCATATAGGTCCTTGTGGACCATTGCCAAACGCCAGCTTTTATTCTGAGAAAGCCATTTTGAGCAGAAATGCAGCAACATTGAACTTGCGTTTTGAAAGCATCATTCTGCCTGCTGTGTAGAAAGTAGCTTGTAAGATGCACGAGGTGTCCACCTAGAAGAGCTCTGCTAACCAGCCTGGACAGCAACCTCAAAGCCTCCTTGTGGGATGCAGACGGGCACAGGAGCCTTTTGCCTCCCTTGGCTTTCACCCCAATGTCATTTCTCTCTTTACTTCATAAAATGATTCCCAAATGTTCACTATACAGCTTTAGAGAAGCATTTGATCTCTTAATGCACTTCTCCCTCAAGGTTGTTGTTCAGGAATGAGCAAAAGGAGACACTTTCCAGATCCGTGGCTGAGGCCAGTCCTGCCAACAGACAGTGCCCACTGCCTTCCTACCTTTCTTCAGCTACATGGGCAACAAGTGGTCCAACCTCTTCAGAAACGTCCTAAATTATCCTGGGTGCTACTCGGTGTATGTATAAGGCATGGACCCCATCCCAAGCAAATTTCTTGAAAGAGGAATGTAAGAAAGAATGCCTGAATCAGAAAAGCCCTTTCTGGTCCTAATTCTGCCACCAACTCACTCTGTGTCCTTAGGCGAGTCTTAGTGTCCTAATATGAAAATAAAGAGATCAGGGCCATCTACCTATTCATTCATTCCACCACGTTTAATGAGCATCTTTCACGGTCTAAGGCACTTGTTCAAGGTGTTAAAGATTAAAAAGATGAATAAGATTTGGTCACTGCTCTAGAGGAGCTTGCAATAAACTGAGAGAGATGGCTTCGATAATTACATATAATGTGATAATTGCAATAAAGAAATGAGAACAAAAGCTATGGGGAGCACAGAAGATAGCACGCCTAAGTATCTTTGCAGCTCTAGCACTCTAGAACCTCTGGATCTACTCTGAAGAGTCTGCCACTCAGCCTCAAAAAAGCCTTCTCCTAGGTGACAATACCCCAACTTTGACTCACTGAGGTCATTTCTTCAATAAAAATGCTAATTTTGCTTTTACCAGCCAATAGGGAAGAATCATCAAGAAAGTCAGGCCCTTCTGCTAAATTTTAAAAAACTGGCACTAATCCCAACTTTAAAAAAAAATGTCTCTGAAAAATTATCATCTAAATTTAGTGAAGTACCTCGATGTGTCTGGAGCAGCCAGGACAGACTGCCCTGGGGACATGTGGACCTCGGCTTACCAGCCAAGGAGAGGGCAGCACCTTTAGAGAGCAGGGAGGGGAGAGCTGGCACTGGTGGCTTCTCCACCATCTTGGAACCAGCTCCTGGAACCACACTCTGATGACTTCATTCATTACCCCTCTGACCAATGACAGGCCCAATTTGAAGCACAGAGGGACTCTGACCCAGACAACTTTCTTCATCCACTCAAACATTTATTCTTGAAAAATGTCCGTAGTAGTCAGTTTATGCTCATCTCTACACCAGGTACCTAAGAATCCCCCATCCCTTGGAAAGCTAGCTAAATTTGACCCAACTGCAATCCCTTGCTCCTGGTGTCCTGAGCCCTCCCTGTGACCTTAGGGAGCTCCCGTGGCTTTCTGCCCAAGCATCACTCTGCCTCCACGGACCAGCAGCAACACATGCTGCATCAGGTCCCACCCACTTCATGTCAATTTCAGTGCAAATCTCAACCCAGAAATAAGTTTTGCAAAGTCAGCGTACACATACGCAATTCACTCAAACCCAAACATTTAGTGAGCTCATCTTACTGGAAATTTTGGAGTGGGATCAGAGGAAGGGTTCACATCAGAGAACTTGCAGCCTTCCAGTCATTCTCTCCTGGACTCCACCCTCCTTCCATTCTCTTACTCCGTTATCTCAACAGACAGGATATTCCTCTCTTCTCGTGCAGAAGAAATGAGCAAACTTCAGCCCCCTGCTCTTGGAGTTCTCCTTTTTACCCCACGTACCTATCAAAGATTTTTCCTCAATACTTCTTTTCCCTCTTACAGTCAATAAAATCTATAAAACTCCTCATCTCCAGTCCTTGAAGAGATCACCAACAACTGCTGGTTAACATTGAAGGAAAGTCATACTTTTCACACTTATGTGCATTTGACAGTTAGCAATTAAGCACACGAATAGCTTACAGTTTAAGGTTTCAGTTTATAAACGTGTGTAGCATAAGCCAAAAGTCTGTCCCTTAAAGACTAAACTTGGGGTAATTACCAATATAGACACTGAATGTTCTTCATCATTGGTATGTTAGCTCTGATACAAGAGTAGCCAGTCGGGGAGGAGCCAAGATGGCGGATGAGACAAGCCGCCAGTCAGAAGGTCTCTGCAAAAAAGACGAATTTTAGAAGAAAGAGAGAAAAAATAAACGAGCAGAGAAACATAGATCGGGTGAGGGTCGGAAGGAAGGGTGCCTGAAACTACAGGAGACTCCACGGGAAGACATTG
>NW_012151618.1:1812811-1828698 GCF_000956105.1 Propithecus coquereli | reverse complement strand
GGGGGAGGAGGGGACGGGTATTTTCATACACAAAGAGTGCAATGCGCACCACCCGAAGGATGGACATATTTGAAACTCGGACTTGGGGGGGGCAAGGGCAACATAAGTAACATAAATATCTGTACCCCCATAATATGCTGAAATAAAAAAAAAAAAAGAGTAGCCAGTCTAACGTGGACCAGGGTGTGGCTGAGGGCATCTGAACCAGGACAAGGCCAGAATAGACCTGAGACATTAAGACACCTAAACAGAAGAACAAAAACAAGACTAAACAGTAGTTTCCTGGATACTCCTATCTAGAAATCCCACTAATACCCTGGTGAGATAGTGTGAAAATTAACACCAAATACACACTGAGTTTCCATCTATATTTGCTATTTAATGTTCTGTGTATGTACACACAGAGTAGAAGCCCTCTCACTATTATAGTAATCCCGTAGTGGATTAACTAATTGAAAGAGTTGGTTAGGAAGAAAATAAAAATAGTAATAGACTCACACCTTAAACTTTGCTATGTAATCTTAAAACATATGTATATATTCATTTGTTATTCTTTTAAAGTAGGGCCAAGACCTGAATATGGGTCCTCTAACTGGAGTTCTGTAAAGTCTTACGTATGTACACTACACCCATAATGCCTCAACAACTTTCGGTTTCCATGTCTTTAAAAGCGAATGATAACTTAAATATACTTACAAAGCATCTGATTTGTGGACATGTATAGTTTTTTCTCAACCATTTACACTCATACATATCTTTATACAACAGTAAAAATTTTAGACATTTGATTTTATCAAGTCTTTGCAAAGCATTCAAATTAGTTTTAGTAGAAACAATTCTTTCTTTATATCAATTTATGTAATACATAATTCAATTATATAATTACAATAATAAGTGCAAGTGTCATAAACAGGTTTGGGAATAAACCCAGCTGACTCTTAGTAAGCATCAACTCCCCTGGTACAGGTGTCCTGAGTGCCAGAGAGTGACCTACCGGCTGTGGGTGCTGAATGTGTCTTGAGCACAGTCAGCATGTTTTCCAGAGGGAACGGAGAAGTAGGTTAAGTGGAGGTTGGATAAGATAGATTCTATGGTGTACAAGGGCTCTCTGCAAAGTATCCAGCCATTGTTAATATAACAAGAACCGTTACATGGCTGGATACTTTCCGGACAGCCCTTGTAGGTGTGTGCATGTACACATATTCTAGAAGTCAAAATATTCCTTCCTGCTTAAATGGTCCACCTCTTCTTTATCCCTTCAACTTAGAAAGAATCCCTTCTCATTCCCTTTACTGAACTTCATGCATATAGAGGAAAAGGTTATAGGATAGTTCAGTGTTTCTTTACTGCAACTCCTAAATCTTTGGCTAAATAAAACAGCGAGGTGAGAAGCGCAATGTGAATAGCCTAAACATTAAAGGGGCTGGGGAAGCGACAGCTTTCAGCTCAGTGGAACAGGGTCGTTACCACAATGCTCTCCTATCTCAAAATATCACCTCTAGAACTACTGAAATCATTTACATACACATTTATTGACTGAGGCAAAGAAGACTAATTTGCTAAAAACATAATAGAGTAACCAAAGCTTTTTAATTTGATCAGGTCCCATTTATTTACTTTTGTTGTTGCTGTGTTTGCTTTTGGGGTCTTCTTCATAAATTCTTTGCTTAGGCCGATTATAAGAGTTCTTCCAACATTTTCTTCTAGAATTCTTATAGTTTCATGCCTTTGGTTTAAGTCTTTTATCCATCGTGAGTTAATTTTTGTGAGTGATGAGAAGTACAGATCCTGTTTCAGTCTTCTGCATATATTCTGAAATTAAACAAAAGTAATAAAAAAAAATAAAGTAACTGAGTTTTTCTTTTCTAATTTCTTGGAGTATCAAAAGAGATGAGGGGTTGAGTGCCCTGGATCTGGAGAAAGGTGGGAAGAGAGAAATGGCCTGGAATAGAAAGTTATCTAGCAGTAGGCAGAGACTGAAAGAAAAACTGGCCAAGGAGAGGGCCCAGGCATGGAGAAGACTGAAAAGCTCCGGGTCGTCCCGCTGGTCACATTTACCGCACGTCCTTGCCTGTGCAGGAAGGTGCCAGTCCTCAGAGCCCCCAAGCCTTCAGTCAAAGTCTGTGACCTGTAATACCGTCTGTTGACAGCGCTGTGGGCACCAGCACTTTTATTCCTGTGTGGAGCGGTGTGTGCCCAACAGAAGACAGAAGCTTCCAGAATCAAAACTCTGGATGAGGACAGAGAGTCAAGCAGAGCAGGGATGTGACGCAAGAGGTGACAGAAGTCCCTTGGGAGAGCCATAGAAACATGAGATGGTGTTTAAGACAACAAACCCTTACTGTGCCATAGGAAGTTTTCAGTCTAATCAAGGAAATAGTATGTGTCCATGTGAAATATTACCGCAAGAAGAGAAGATACTGTACACTACCGTGAATGGCAAGCTTTTCCTGTGGTGGAAGTGACACGCCAAGCAGACGGCAGTGCAGAGGGAGAAGTATTTAATAGATGAGAAAAGAAAGAATATGCTTCGATCTCATAATGTTATCATAAACTATCGTTTACATCTGGAAGAGAACAGGAGCACTGCAAAAGCGGGATACTTCCTCAGACACTGTCCCCCACTACTGTTCATCACTCTGCGAGAGGCATGATATGCGTGGATAAGTTTCACTGTCACGAATTTGGACACATTTTCCATATTGGTTTTCGCTCTAAAAGTTTAGTTTACTAACATTGGAAATGGACTTACATAAAGAAACTAAACGTTTCTATGCTAAGAGCCCAGTGTTCCACCGTGTGCGGATGGAGAACGCTCAGCTCCCTGGGCCCAAGAGGCATGTGGTCATTACTCATATTCCTCAAATCCTGTGATGCGTGTCCTGACAGGAAGCTCAGCTTCCTTTGTCACTGTCCACTCTCTCTGCAGTGGCCCACGGTGGCCCTTTCCATGGTGCTATGGCTGCAGTGCCCAGCAGGGCAGAGAAGCGTCAAATGGATATACGTGGAGCCTTCCTGGGCTCAGGGCAATGCAGTTTAGAGAATTCCAGGAAGGCACCTGAAATGTCTGTGGAATTGAATAGTTCCTAAGCTTCACAAATTTCCAAAAAGATGAAATGTAAACATTCTATTCTGAACAAGTGTACTGACAAAGAATAAAATAAGCTAGAATCAAAGGAAGTTTCCGGCACAGGTCCTTCGGTAAGTCTCCCCATTCCATCATCACACACTTCAAGTAATTATAACTTATTTCATGAAAGGAAAATGGTTTTCTCAAACCATTTTTCCCCCACCCATCTGCTGTCAGAAAGGTCATTATGATGGAAGCCGTGTCTACAGAATTGCACAGGACAAAACAAAACACGGCGCTACTAGCAAATGGCAATAGTGAGTTCGCGTGACAGAATATGAGCTCCCTATTCTCCATCCTAGTAGTATGCCCGGCTTATCAACACACGTTTGTAAGATAGGATGAAAGATAAACTATACAAATACATAATGTGTCCTTCATGTACGTTTGATTTTAAATGGAAAGGTCTTAAAGTCATGTTTTGCCCATGTCTCCCTACCCCCTTCAAAGTCTTGGTTTGAAACTTTACCTTCAACATGCTGTGTTTATCATTCTTAAAAGGTAGGGGATCTAGAGCTGGCAATAACCCTAAGTCATTTGGAGCGTGCATTGTAAGTTACAGAGAAAACAGAGGGTATGGTTTATTATGCTGAAGGTGTAAAGCCACGAATACAAACTATAGCTAACAGTCACCTTGCTTTATTCTTCTCTTAACAACTTACTAACAGTGTGTAAATATAAAAGCAAACTTTGATTTTTCCATCAGAGCTCTCTGAAATAGATACTAGAGTGCATTTAACATTGTGACCAGAAATATTGAAATTTGACAGCTGAGAGGTTAAAGGTCTCAAATTTATACATCGAGGTGTTTGTTCCTGTCATCGTCCCGACAGCTTGCTCAGAATAACCCCTTTTGCTTACTGAACCTTTGAGAAACAGAGAACATTAAGTAATACATCTTGGCAGACGTCCTGGGATTCTACTCCCACCAGGAAGCAAGCCATCCTAAGCAGCGCTAAAAGAATTCTGTGGCTATTAGAAGGACATCCGTGCAACCTGGATGTTTAACTACATTGTGTAGAAAAATCTATTGTTTGGGCCCCTACTCCAAAAATGTCACCCTATAATCTTGGACGTTGTGCTTGGTTTTATTCATACCTCTCATCTGACACTTTCTTCTGCCGAGATTATATTTGCAGATAACATAGAAAATGATTGCTTGAGCTTCTCCTAAAAAGGAGGGAACACTACCCCACTCGGGCAAAATTTATCTTCAGCACGAATGCTCCCATCCATTTCACTGTCCACTCAGTGCTGCCCGCCCTCCGTGCAGGTAACTCCCCCTCTGCCTCCCCCACTCCCCAGGAACCCAGACGGCCCTGGCCTCCCCTGCCCATTCACACCAGCGGCTACTCAGAAGCTACAGCTGATACGGAGAAGATCTAGGTCCACCTCAAAACCCTGACTCTTCAAATGTAGAAATCTAATAGCTAATTTGCAAATTCTATTTTCTCAAATAAAGCAGCAGTAGACTCGAGCAAGAGTTAACTCTAAAGGAACAGGGAGACGATTCCCATAATAATATCTCACATATATTAAGAACTTACCTGGCCTTATTCAAAATGGATTGCATGTATTAATTTATTTAATCTATGTAACAACTCCATTAGGCCTATGCCATTCTATCTCCCCTCCCTTTTTTTTTAAACAACAAAATGACAAAGATTCTTTTTAAGCTGCCTTAATATAAAGATCCTGGGTTGTCTCCTAGGCTCAGCCACCAGGGATATGCCTGGCTCCCACAGCAAAATGTACACTTACTAAATGCCATAAATTTCTGAGATTACTTGCAAATCATCGAAGCTTAGAATGGAAATCCTGGAATACCAGGGGTTTGCCTCAAACCCATTCTTAATAAAGTATACTTCACCGATACATTAATGTGTTACTCCTCCCAGGAATATTTGTCATCTCATACTATCTTAAACCAGGGAGATTATGAGTCAGAGACTGAATGTTAGGCAGTACCTTTTTGTAAAAAAGGAGAGAAAATACTCTTGTATCCCTTCAAATTTTGTTAGGTCAAATAACCATTTCTCCATCTAAGTACAAGGCCTCACCTGGGTGAAGTAAGACAAAACAGGCAGGCTGGGCTGACCACTGCCTTACCCCTGCTTCCAGATTTTTTAGAAGGAAAGGACATAAAAACCGTAATTAAACATTTGGGAAATGAAATATATTTGTATTCATTTCCTAACTGTGAATGTTGCCCTGGCAAGAAAAAACTTCAAACGTTCCCTATAGCGAGTGGCTCTCAAACTTGAGCCTACATCAGAGTGACCTGCAGGAATTAAAACACAGGTTAAAATACAGGTCTCTGGGCCCCAAAGCAGAGTTTCTGATTTTGCACTTATACCAAGTTCCCAAGTAATGCTAATGCTGTTGACCCAGGGACCACACTTTGAGAACCACTGCGTCTTCTCAGGTCAAGGAAAGAAAGTTCTGAGTTTCCATAGGTGCTTTGGTAAGAGTCTGGGAGCTACTAGAGGTTTATTTCTAGCAGTGATTCTCAGGAGAGCTCTCAGCATGAAACATGTCCTGAGCTCCTATAAAGTGCCACTGTGCTAAGCACAGAAAGAGACGTAGCTGGGGAGACAGACATGGATGTGTCATGCTCAGGCTGAGGCTTGCGCTGAGATCTATGAGATAGACGGGAGCCAGTGCCACCAAGAGGCATTGGGGAGCCCCCAGGGAAGGGTCAGACTGACTGGCACTGTGGACTCTGACTGGCCAAGCCCAGCAGGGAGGCTGAGCTGGAGGTCCCCCAAGGATGTGGCAGTCAGATCAGCATCAGGACTGGAAGAGAACTCTGCTGCTCAGAAACACGGCCCCTGACACAGTATTCAAGGCTGGGCAGCGGGGACAGAGCACACGCCCATGCATGCGCACACGCACCCCACACATGGGCATGCACCTCAGAAACTGCAGAAAATGGGGAGGTAGATGGAAATGTTCCCTTTGGGTGAACCCAGACCCCGGGTGGTCGGTTTATTTCACTCCAGAGAAATTGCTATTGATATGAACTCCCCCAAACCTAAGCAGTGGCATAGAGTAGAAGGGGGGGAAAGAACACTACAAGTAAATAGGTATTTTATGTGTCTGCCATGAAACACCTGCATAAAAGAGAAAAGGGAAGAAAATCCATTTTACACCTCAAATCTAAAGATTTTACATTCCTTTCAAATTTTTATATTAGGGCCTGGACTCAGCGATTTATACGTGTAGTCGACTCTTTACAGCTCTCTGATAGAACAAATGCGAGGAGAAAAAACAGGATAAACGAGTCACCACATTGCCCCTTCTTCATATTTTGTGAAAATTATCTTTCCTAAGACTCACAAAAGCTTCAAATTTTGCATGATTTAGTAGGAAGGCTTTAGAAGCCACAGTTTCTGGGGGCCTTTCAGCATGGAAAATGGGCTCAAGTTTTTCTTAGCTCATCTACAGGTACCGGATTTATCACCTCTCATGCTCAGAAAAGCACAGCTCTGCGACCTGAAGTTTTAAATGATCTTGGATCACTCTTTTGCCCCATTATGTCCTCTAAATGTGGAAGAACATTGTGCAAATAGTTTCAACAGCCATGAAACTTATTTCCTAGTTCCCATCTAAGAACAAGCTAATAGGCTAATTGATGCCTTAACATCAGCTGTGCCCCATTCCTGGAATGACAGCCCATCTGTTAGGTCCTAGTGTCCCTTCCAAAAAAGGCACACTCTCAGTTGATGTTCACAGATCATAGTTTTTCTGGCCAACGCATTTTCCCTCAAGCCTTGAAAATCTGTTATTAAGGCCGACTTCAACACCATTTAAGTGGCTTGGAAGCAAGCCTCTCACTAACGAATATTAAGCCTCTGGGGTCAATGAGGTCCTCCTGCTTCCCCAGCAGATAGGGTAAGAGAAGCAGCCATTCTTTCCTTTGGCTACCTAATGAATCTCTAACTGCTGATTGGCTTCCGTTTTCAGTCTGGCATAAACAAAAAGACTCGCAGCCCCCTTCCGTGGTCACTTGAGCTCACCAACCACCATACAAAGGCAGCAATTTTTCATTATTGATAAAATGTAATGTCATAATGTCACGGCCTTTCAGGTCATCATCTTTGTAAGTCAGCAATGACATTATCACATTTTATAATGATAACAAATGGCCATAATGCTTGCATGTAATTTTCCTTGGCTCCTTCAGAATTCTAATTCCACCCCGCCAACAGATGGAACTCAATAGCAACTTCAAATGTCTACCTCCTTAGATCTGCTCATGGTTAATAGGAAAATCTGCACAAATCAAAGCTCATTAAGGGTGCAAGGGCCATTCCTTCCACCCGTGGACTAAAAGCTTCACTTTTAGAAAGAAGAATTTTTGTGGAATGTATTTGTACCATTGGATTTTGGCATGTAAATGCATTAAATACATCTACTTGCTATTCATTCATGAACTCTCACTAACCCCTTTCTGCCCCGTTCATGCCTGTGCTTCTCTAATCTGTCTAGTGATTTTTGAGTGCTGCGTTCTGCCAGTTTCACAGTAATCAGAGAACACTAATTGGCCTAAATGATAAGAATCATTCATGGGGCACTCATTTCCATATATTAGCCTTCTGACTCCCCTCCTCACCGAGCAAGTGGAAATATTTCATTGCATGTGCCCAGAACTCAAGCAAGCATTCTTTAAAAAGCCAATTTTTTTTTTTTTTTGGTTCATCAACAATAGAGAGTAACAAATAGAGTAGAGCTAGAACAAATTCGCACTCTAGTCCTAAATACGCTAAATGTAGAATACACTTGTGAGACATCACGAAATGTTTCACAACTCATTTAGCACTTCATGAAGAAGAAAGGAAAGGAAGAGAGGAAGGGAGTTATCATTCACTTAGCTCTGAGCTGGGGTTTGCTTACGCATATCTCATGTAATCACAACCACCCTCAAAAGATAAGAATCATTCTCTGCTTTTAACAGATGAGGAAACTGAAGTTCAGGGAGATTGCACAGCTAATGGGTCACAAAATCAGCACGAAAACTTAACAGTTGGGACTCCAAAGCCCATGAATGTTCCATTGCACAAAACTCTCAGAGTAGGTATTCCACTACTATAGAAGGAAGACTCAAATCCTCCAACCAGCCCCAAATAAAATCATATATTTAGAGAAATAACATATACAGGAAGATTTCAGATGCAGAGACCCTTTCTCTTGCCATTAATACATCCAGTTAACTGCTCTGTGTGCCACATTCCCAGAGCAGGCATGTCTTAATTGAGTTAATGGCTTCAATGCATCTGTGTGATTCCTCATTGATGTCCTTTCCACATTATTCAGTACATTTCACTACTGTCATTGAAAACTGGGCCAAATTAGGTAGTTTCATCAGATTTGTAGATGAGCAGCCCTTTAGCTGACACAAGAAAACCATATAAAAGAGTACATAATGGTGTTGGTATGAGAGATTCCCAAGCCTGTTCTGGTCTATCAGAGGAGGCATTTATTACCACTTCCACTTAAAATAATGAGCATTTCCACAAAGACTTTACTGCTCACAAAGTACTATTCATTATTATTATCATTATTGCACTTACCCTCCAGCAAGTCCATGTTCAGGTAAGAAAACAGATTCCTTGACTTGTCCAAGTTCACATAAGACATCAAGTGGCAAAAATAAGATTCAAATGGAGGTCTTCTGGCTCAACTGCCTATGCTCTTTACTCTGAGGCCTTTAGTGTATTTATGGCAAGTAATTTCTAAAAACAAAGCACTAATATTCAGGGAAAGATCGGCTCTCCCTCTGAGGGGTAGACCAGGCAAACATCCAGACCTCATAACAATCGAAGGCTTCTGGAAATGGAATGCTGGTATCAGGGCGTGTGTAGGAAGGACTTGCAGAACAGGGCTTAACAGTCTATTCTATCCAATAATTCATAAGTACATGTTGGAGAAGGAAACAGGCTATTCCTCTTCATTCATTCAACAGATCCTGGGAGTTCCCTCTTCATTCATTCAACACATATTAGTGAATGGCTCCTCTAAGACAACATTATGCAAGCACGGGCGATACCACACATCAGTGACAATGAGACACCCGGGGACCTGCCCCTGTGGAGTTCACACTCATGCAGATGAGGTGGACGTTGAACAACTAACGTCATGACCAATCATCTCACTACCATTGGTGTAAGTGGAGAACACTTGTGAGGATGGCGTGCTACGGGAGGATTTCACCAATCTGAAGGAGTGAAGAAAGACCTCTCTGAGGATGAGACATGCAAATTGAGATTTGAGGCATGAGCAACAATCACAAAGCAAAACGCTAGGGAACCAAGGGAATGTTTCATTCTTCCCTCCACCCTCAAGGCTCCTTTCTGCTTGGTTTCCCTTGCTTTATTAGCCAAATGCCATGGCTAATAAAGCAAATGGCTACCATAATGGCTATTAGCTGAACCGTAATTCAGCATCTGCCTGGTCTAACTCACAGCCTCTTTGAAGAGCTGTAAACCCGTAACTTTGACAAGTCAGAGGCAGCTTGACTGACATGCCTGATGGTTTTCTGCCAAACAGGAGTTTAAATCATAGCCAGTCTGGCCATTGCTGTGCTGACCACCTTCCCTTCCCTGTCTCCTTGTACAATTCCTCACACTGAGCCAGACGTGCTTCTCTGCACACAAAGCCACACAAGATTCCAGGTTGCCTTCCTCTGTGTCCTCCCTTTTCTTTCACTATTTCTCTGTGCTTGGATATTGCCACAGACTGAATTAGTGTGTCCCCCAAAATTCATATGTTAAAGCCCTAACTCCCAATGTGACTACATTTGGAGATGGGGCCTTTAGGGAGGTAATTAAGGTTAAATGATGTTACAAGTGTAAGGCTCAGATCTGATAAAATTAGTGTCCTTAGAAGAAGAGACACCAGGGAACCCTCTCTCTCTCCACATGCTCACAGAGGAAAGGTCACGTGAGGATAGCACAAAGATGGCCGTTTGCAAGCCAGGAAGACAGCCCTCCCCAGAACCAGAACCGGCACCTTGATCTTGGACTTCTAGCCTCCAGAATCATGAGAAAATAAATTTCTGTTGTTTAAGTCACTCAGCCTGTGATATTTTGTTATGATAGCCTGAGCAGACATGAGAATAGACATGAAATGGACGAGAAAACAGAAATCCGCAGGGTATAGCACATTAATGGGGCCACGTATGAGTATTGCGAAGGTAGTGACTGCACAACTTGTGCCCCTGGCTCTAGTACTTGGGAAGAGAAAATGACAGTGACTAGAAGGAAAAATCACCGAGGGGATTTCCAGATAGGAAGGCTATAAACTGCACAGGCCCTACTGCATCACTGCAGACAAATGACAACAATTGTAAATTCTGTTCTTAAACCTGTTTTTAATTTATCTTCACCATATTCTGTAATTGTGTATGACCAGAAGGGCCTTTATGAAAGATTTTTGGAATGGTTTATATCAGAAAGAGCTGGCAGTGATCTAGTTACCAGGAGCAACCTCTTCACCTAAAGACAAAGACAGTAAAATCGTTATTTGCCAATAGGAGATTAACGTGGAGAGAGAACACTTTAAAGAAAAGATTTTGATACGGCTTTTAGGATTTGGTAAACCAAATCTCATGGAACTTGATATTCTTAGTGGCCATAAAGATACCAGATATAACTATTTTCCCTTCTTCAACAGGAACATTTGAGGGAAAAGATACAAACCATCCAAGTTTATCCATAGTTCTAGAAAGGAAATTAGTCTTTTCTTGGATTTAGTTGAAAACAGACAGAATGCTTTACTCAGGATTAAGTAGCCATCTTGCAGGATCTCTGACACTGAGTAGCCTGAAGGAACAGGGCTTTGTTTCAATCGGTTATAGCCAATAATTCTGCATAACAAACAACCCTAAAATTCAGTGACATTCAACAATAAGCATTTATTTCTCACCCTTAAATCAGCAGGTTAACTGTGGCTTGGATGATTTAGGGTGGACACAGCTGCAGGTTGGATTTAGGTCTGCTCTACCTGTCTCTCATCCTCCTTGGACCAGCAGCTGCCCAGACCTATTATTCTCATATCAAAAATCAAAAGCAGTGGAGGACAAGCACAACTACAGAAGGACATCATGAGCCTTTCCTTTAAGGCTTGGTCAATGCAAATCACATAACTTGACCTAAGATCCAAATGCACGAAGTACAATCTACCCACCACGAGACCAAAGTAAGTTATAGGGTCATACCCAACAACAATGGGAGGAGGAAAGTTTACTCCTCCCATGGGGGAAGTTTGAGAGGAGAGTGAATCTTTACTTAATCATAATCTAAGGAAAAGGAATGTTATCCCCATTTTACAGATAAGAAAACAGGTCACTTGTCCAAACTGCAAAGCTATGATTTGAATCCAAGCCTATATTTTTCCAAAGTTTATATTCTTTTCACTCTATATGCTACTCTCCAGGTAATAAAAGAGAAACTATAGGAGAACATTGTCATAGTGGCAATAGGCAGCAAAGAATTGAAGAGACATGGTCATAATCTAGGATGGGGAGGGGATGTCCAGTGGCAGACACAACAGAAGCTAGTCGAACGAACACATATTCATTTCAACCATTCAAAAAATATTTATGGAGCACCCACAATGCATTAAGCACTCTGGTAGGCACTGGGGATCGTCATCCTAGAAAGGCATCTGTCAATGTTAGATGACACTTGGTTAAATGAAACCAAGCTATGCAGGCTGTACTAGTGTCCTCCCAGATCCTTTGGAGGGCTTCTCCTCTTCTGTACACTTTGCCATCTAACTGCTCCCACTGCCAGACCTCACCAACTCGATTCCCACCCCTAAGCCCTCCTCTACCATCAGCCAGCTCAGCCACCTTTAAGCCAGCTGGTACTATTTGGTATTATTATTTGTACCAAATGATGAAAGTGCTTTAACACATCTTCTATATAAAGAGTTCCTTCAAATCAATAAGGAACATAAGAGCACCTTGTAGAAAAAAAATAAGTAAAATCGTGAATAGCTAATGGACAAAAAAAAAAGAAAATCATGAATAAATATATGAAAAAATGTTTTAACTTCAAGCCTCCATCAACCAAGACCAAGCACCACACAACTACTCTGACATGTGGCCCATACTGGAATAACTTTCTAAGCCATCAACACTTTGCACCCCATTTATCTTGACCCTCCCTACTACAGTTTTCTTCCTGTCTCTGCTACCACTCCACTCTCACCCTATGTACAAACCCCCAGCTCTTCTGACTATAATCTCTGCTGGTCCAACAAGTATCTCAACAATAAATTCTCAGATTACTTCATACAGCCCATATAATGCTCAGCCACCTTGCTGTTCAGTCCTGCTGGAAGCAATTTAAGTATTTCCTGAAGTCACTCAAAGCTTTTTAAAATCCTCTTTACCATCATCTCTCTTTATCTCACTTGTCTCTAATATTTCTCTCTTTCCTCTTCCTCAAACTGCCCCCAAAATTTGGAATCTAGCCCCCACTGACTCCTTTTTTTTTATCTTCCCATTCGCTCTATCCTTTATTATATCAGTGCTCTAGGGCCTGTTAATCAGACAGATCCCCTTAGCCTCATGGTCTTGGCCTGGCTGCCCTAAAATGCTCTTCACCTGGATGTCCACCCAGTTCATTGTTGTCCCTCCTTTGGACCTTTGTTCAATGCCACCTTTGGTGTGAGGCCTTTTCAGACCACCCCAGGTAAAATTACATTTTCCTAATCTGCACTCACTACTCCCTGTCCTCCTTCCCTGCTTTCTTTATTTCCACAGCACTTAACACCATCTGACATACTACACATTTTACTTCTTTATTTGTTCATCTTCCATCTCCCCTCAATAGCAGGCAAGCTCCATGATGGTAGGGGCTGTTGTCTGTTTTGCTCACTGCTGTATCCCCAGGAAAGTGTCTGGCACATAATGGGCCTTCAAAAATATGTGTTAACCGTTATACTTATTCTGCATAATAAAGGACCAAGAAGAAATTGGCAAAATTGAGAGCAAGAGATGAAGGGAGAGAAGCTGTGGATACTCAGCATGTAATGTCTTCTTTTTCTTTGTTGATTTTGTCACACTATAGCACTGTCCTTGGCCTGACCCAGCTCCCCAGATCCTCTTACCTGTACAGGCACCGGCTTACTCACCTATTCTGGACCACCCTGTAAGTCACTCTGTGTTCCCTCATTCCCTTTCATGTTTCCCAATGATCTGAGTATGTTCTGTTTCACCCTCTCAGGAAGAGGTTTCATTCTTTGTTCCCTTTTGATACATTAAGTCTATAGTTCCAATGATTCTTCATAGTGCAATGTAGTGTTGCCCAGGGTTATTCTTAAAGGACTTCCCATAGAGACAAGGATTTACCCATAGGAATAAATCTCTAAAGGTTAGATATTATGGCCTCCAATCCAAAATCTACATCTGAGACACCACCAGTCATAATTCCTCTGCAGAAAACAGCTCATTTTTATGCCATATGAGAGGCCTTTTTCTAGCATGGAAACAAGGTCACCCAAATAGACAGTAATATCACTGATCTCTGTGATGTGACCATGGAGAAACACCAAAGTGCTCTGCTCTCAATATAATGCCATTAGGATGTTTCTCAGCACAGACATGTCCTGAAATGTAGTGGGGAGATTATCAGTGGATGTATATTTCATCCTTGTTCTTCCTAGCTCTCATTTACCACAGATCATTGGGAATTGACTGAATCAGACAAACAGTTAATAGGATGTCAATTTATTTCTATTAAAATCCGATCAACTGCTTATACTCCTCTCTTTCCTTATCCATTTGTTTACAGTTAGGTAAAATAAAACAAGATACATATATATATACACACATACACACACACACACACACACACACAAATTATACCACTTAGATAGTCAGAAGTATAAAATTAAATCATAAAGCACCAAGAATAAAATATGGATGAATACTCACCAGATCTATGTAAGGGAAGAAATGGTTAATCACAAAAAGAAAGAAACAAACAACAAAAGAAAAGATATTTTTTTCTTACAGAGTATAAACTTCTGTAACAATTATTGGTACCAAATGGTGAAAAAGCTTTAACGCACATTATATATAAAGAGTTCCTGTAAATCAATAAGAAATACATGAGCACCATGTAGGAAAGTAAAGTAAAATTGTGAATAATTAATGAACAAAAAAAGCATGAATAAATATGAAAAAATGTTTAACTTCACCAATAATCAAGGAAGTGCACATAAAGACAATATGAATCCTCAACAAAACACTAGCAAACTAAATTCAACAGCACATTAAAAAATCATACACCATGATCAAACTGGATTTATCTCTGGGATGCAAGGATGGTTCTACATATGCAAATAAATCAATGTGATATACCACATTATCAGAATAAAGAATAAAAATCATATGATCATCTCAATAGATGCAGAAAAAGCATTTGACAAAATTCAATACTCTTTCGTGATTAAAAAAAATCTCAACGAAGTAGGTATTGAAAGTATATGTACCTCACATAAGGTAGGCCATATATAACAAGCCTATCAACTAAAAGCTTTTCCTCTAAGAGTAAGAATATGGCAAGATTGCCATCTCTCACCACTCCTACTCAACATAGTACAAAAAGTCCTAGCCAGAGTAATCAGGCAAGAAAAAGAAATAAAAGGCATCCAAATTGGAAAGGAAGAAGTAAAATTGTCTCTATTGCAGATAACATGATTCTATACATAGCAAACCCTAAAGACTGCACAAAAAGAAAACTCTTAGAACTAATAAATGAATTCAGTAATGTTGTAGGATACAAAGACAAGATTAAAAAATCAATTGCATTTCTTTTAAACTACCACATTACCTTGAATTTTTTAATACTCTCATCATGGAGTCTTACAAAGAACACAAGTTTTGAAGATAGGAAGACCAGAGGGGTAAATCTGACTGCCATTTAATCTCTATGAGTCTCAGATTCACCATCTATGAAATGAGAATAATATTTTTCTTACAGTTTTACTATGACAATCCGAAATAATATAATAAGGAAGGCATAATTTTTTACTAGAATGCTAGCTTCTAGTAAGCAGGGTCAATACTCAATTTTTTTATCTGTCACACACTGTAGATTCCCTAATATTAAATAAGCACTCAATATGAGGCAACAGTGTAAATTAATAAAAATTTGAAGAAAGGGGCACAAACTGCAAGAAATAAAAGAGGTTAAATTTGGAGAAACCAGTAATGCCTCCATTACTAATGATTAAAAGCTTAAACACTTTTTAAACTAGAAAGTTGGAGAACAAGATCATCTTTGTAATTGTTTAGATATTTTGTTAGATTTTACTACTCATTTATAAATATGTATAGCACAAAACCACTATGGCCATGTTTAATTACATAAATAATAAAATCTGCATTACATATTAATTTGAAATATGCTTTTGTTTATGTCTATATATGTTACTAAATATGTTATATAAGAATATTATACATTCTTTTTGAAGAAAAAACAAAGCCAAAGTGAAGAATTTCTAATTATGAAAAGAGAAGGAAATTTTGAACAATAAAATGTCACTATGGTTTGCACTTTTAGAATAAAAAGTGATTTTACTGTTTCCTTTCAAAGTAGAGTTTGGAAATATAACAAAAGAAATCAGAAAGCATTATAGTTTAATAGCTGTTTATTATATTTAATCAGATGATTAAATTTTCCCTTAAGAAATTCTTTCATTTTTATAGATAAGAAACTGTGGTGGGCAGACCAAAACTTAG
>NW_012151618.1:1796792-1809861 GCF_000956105.1 Propithecus coquereli | reverse complement strand
TATGCTGCTGAATTCTATTTGCTAAAATTTTGTTGAGGATTTTTGCATCTATATTCATGAGGGATATTGGTCTGTAGTTTTCTTTTTTTGTTGTCTCCTTTCCTGGCTTTGGTATCAAGGTGATATTGGCTTCGTAGAATGAGTTAGGAAGGATGCCATCTTTCTCAATATTGTGGATAATTGTAGAGGATTTGAACAATTTAGACTTTTCAACAAGAATATAATTAATAACAATTGGGACCACAAATCAATTTCTACTAAATAGTTAAAGCAAGATTATTTAATTTGTGAACTAAAATAAAATCTTAAGCCCCCTAGCTGACTGAATGGACCTCCCTCTTGGCCAAGGGAACCCCAGAAAATCCTAAAGCTGAGTTGCTGGCTGTGAGAATGGAGGTCAGAAATGCCTTGACATGCTGCCTTCCCTTTTGGAGATTTCCTTCGTAATAATGAGATGCTAAATTATTAACAGGCCTAAGGCTATACAAGACAAAGCTTAAACCACACCTTCGAGCTATCAATTTACTTAACAGATCACTTAAGTTTCAGTAAATGTCCAGTGCTTGTCTCTAATTGATAGACATCTTTATCTTAAGTTAAAACATTCCAAGCCTTTAGACAAAGCATTATTTCTTTAACCAATCGCAAATCAAAGAATCTTTAAACCCACCTATCACCTGTAACCTCCCCCTCCTTGAGATGTCCCACCTTTTCAGGCCAAACCAATGTATGTCTTCCACGTATTGACTTAGGCTTCTATGTGTAAGTCCTGTGTACATGGATGTATAGAACCAAACTGTAAGCCAGCTACCATGTGTTACGTTTTCTCAGGACCTCCTGAGGCCAGGTGCACCAGGCCAGTCATATACATTCAACTCAGAATAAACCTCTTTAAATTAAAAAAAAAAAAAAAATCAATTGCATTTCTATATGTTAACAACGAACTATCCAAAAAGGAAATCAAGAAAACAATCCCATTTATTTTAGCACCTAAAAGAATAAAATACATAGAAATAAACTTAACAAAGGGCATGAAAAACTTGGACACTGAAAACTACAATATGCTGGTAAAAAAATTTAGAAAGAGACAAATAAATGGAAAGACATCCTGTGTTCATGGATTGGAAGAATTATTATTTGTTAAAATGTTCATATCGGCCGGGTGCGGTGGCTCGTGCCTGTAATCCTAGCACTCTGGGAGGCCGAGGCGGGCGGAATGTTTGAGGTCAGGAGTTCGAGACCAGCCTGAGCAAGAGCGAGACCCCGTCTCTACTAAAAATAGAAAGAAATGATCTGGACAACTAAAAATATATATAAAAAATAGATTAGCCGGGCATGGTGGCGCATGCCTGCATGCCTGTAGTCCCAGCTACTCGGGAGGCTGAGGCAGGAGGATTGCTTGAGCCCAGGAGTTTGAGGTTGCTGTGAGCTAGGCTAACGCCATGGCACTCATTCTAGCCAGGGCAACAGTGTGAGACTCTGTCTCAAAAAAAAAAAAAAAAATGTCCATATTGCCTAAAGTGATCTACAGATTTGGTGATATTCCCTTGAGAAACCTAATTACATTTCTTACAGAAATAGACAAAAAAAATCCTAAAATTCCTAAGGAAAAACAAAAGACCCACAATAACATAAATAAAACAATCTTGAGAATAATAAAGCAATCGTGAGAAAGCTAAGGCATCATATTTCCTGATTTAAAACATATTACAAAGCCACAGTAATTAAAATATCATGGTAATGGCATAAAGACAGACATATAGACCAATGGAACAGAATAGAGGGTCCAGAAATAAACATATGCATATACTATCAGCTGATTTTCAACAAAGAGTACACAAGGTGGAAAGCATGGTCTCCAACAAATGGTGATGGGGTAACTGTTTATCTCTAGGCAAGGGGATCAAATTAGACCCCTATCATCTACCATATGCAAAAACCAATTCGAAAAGGATTAAAGACTTAAACATAGACCTGAAACTATAAAACTCCTGGAAGAAAATATATGGGAAAAGCTTCATGACATTGGTCCTGGCAATGATCTCTTGAATGTAATACCAAAAACACAGCAACAAAAGCAAAAATAGACAAATGGGATTACATCAAACTAAAAATCTTCACAGCAAAAGAAAAAAATCAACAGAGTGAATAGACAACTCACAGAATGGGAGAAAATATATACCTAACAAAGGATTAACTTCCAAAATACATAAGGAACTCCTACAACTCAACAACAAAACAGCAACAACAAAAAAATTAAAATATGGACAAAGGACTTGAATAGACATTTCTCCAAAGAAGACACACAAATGGCCAAAAGGAATATGAAAAGTGTTTACTTGAGGCCAGGAGTTTGAGTCCTGCCTGGGCAGCATAGTGAGACCCTGTATCTACAAAAAATGGCATGATCATGTACCCCTGTAGTCCCAGCTGCTCAGGAGGCTGAGGCAGAAGGATTGATTGAGCCCAAGAATTCAAGGTTACAGTGAACTATGATTGTGCCACTGCTCTCCAGTCTAGGTGACAGAGCAAGATCCTGTCTCTAAAAAAATAAAATTAAAACTAAAAAAGGAAAAAGAAAGAAAAGTGTCAACACCACTAGTCATCAGGGAAATACAAATCAAAACCACAATGAGATATCACATCACATGTGTTAAGATGACTATTATCAAAAAGGAAAGGTAAGTATTGACGAAAATGTGGAGAGATTGGAACCCTTGTACACTGTTGGTGGGAATGTAAAATGGGGCAACTACTATAGAAGCACCATATGACCTAGCAATCCCACCTCTAGGTACATGTCCAGAGGAAACAAAATCAGCATGTCAAAGAGATCTCTGTGCTCCCTTATTCACTGCAGCATTATTCACGATAGCCAAGGTATGGGAACAACGCAAATGTCCATCAACAGACAGATAAAGAAAATGTGTTATACACATACAATGAAATATTATTCAGCCTTTAAAAAGAAGGAAATCTTACCATTTGCAGCAACATGGAGAGAGCTGGAAGGCATGCAAAATGAGATAAGTCAGTCACAGAAGGACAAATACTGCATCATTCCACTTATATACGGTATCTAAAAATAGTCAAACTTATAGAAGCCAAAAATAGAATGATGGTTACCAGTGAAAGAGGTGAAGGGGAAACAGGAAGTTGTTGTCCAATGAGCACAAAGTGACACAAGATAAATAAGTTCTAGATACCTGCTGCACAACATAGTGCCTGTAGTTAGATATGGTGTTGTGCAATATTAAAGTTGGTAGCAAGTAGACCTCATGTTAAGTGCTCTTATCAAAAAAATAAAAAACCAATGGGACATAAGGAAACTTTTGGAGATGATAGAAATGTTTATTACCCTGATCGTGGTGATGATATCACAGGTGTTTGCACAAGTCCAAACTCATCAAGTTGTATACATCAAATAGATGCAGTTTTTGTACATCAGTTATACCTTAGTAAAGTTGTTTTAAAAAAACCAAGATAATATTTTCAGCCTTTTAAACTTGCAAGGTTTTTAAATAATTATACACAATATTGAAGATACAGCTATAAGCACTTTTATGTAATGCCACTGGAAAACTAACATTGCCCTTTTGAAGGGTAATTTGGCAATTTATATGTATTCATATTTTTATATAATAATTTTATCCTCATTAATTTATCCTAAGGAAATATCAGAGTTTTTCAAAAATATTGTTTATAGTGATGTTTGTTCTCTATAGTGTTCTTAATATTGAAAATGCCCTAAATGGAAACACCTAATTGGAAACATGCAAAATTAACAATAAGGAAAGGCTACACAAATGGTGACAGTCATACAATAAAATACTATGCAACCACTGAACTTACTTAATTATTGCTGACTGTGTTTTCCAAAAATGACTGCAGAAATATTTCTGATCCCATGTGCCCCTTCAAAGCCTTGTCATTTCCCACCTGTAGGAGACCGCGTAATGGCCCCCTGAAGTTGTCCACACCCTAATCCCTGGAACTTATGAATATGTTACCTTACATAATAAAAGGAATTTTGCAGATGTAATTAAGCTAAGGATCATAAGATGGAGTGCTTATCCTCAATTACCCAGATGAGCCCAATATAATCGCAAGGGAGAGGCAGGAGTGTTAGAGTCAGAAGAAAATGGGAGCAGAGGGTCACAGTGGGAGAGAGACTTGAAGATGCCAGGAGGAAGGGGCCACAAGCCAAGGAATGCAGGCAGCCTCTAGAAGCTGGAAAAGCAAGGAAATAGATTGCACCCTAGAACCTCCAGAGGAAATGGGACCCTGCCAACACCTTGATTTGGCCCAATAAAAACCTGTTTCAGACTTCTGATCTCCAAAACTGTAAGATAATCAATATTTGTTGTTTTAAATTTGTGACAATATGTCAGATCAGCAATAGGAAACTAATACATTGCTCAAAAAGTCTATGTCTCAAAGGCTTTTTTGACTGTCTTAGTGAATAGCATGTGGTGATGAAACGCTGTGTGACTTCCCAGAGTCCCAGACCAGGTCACTCGTAAAAGGTGAGCTGGCGTCAGGTTGGCCTTTCTCTATAGACATACATGTGTGGAGCCCTGGGCTGCCACATGAGGAACATGGCTATCCTGAAGTGATCACACAGGAGAGATCACATCAGAGATATAAATGCCCAAGAAACCTAACTGCTCTGGCCTCCAGTTATTATTAATGTATTTGAGCCTTTCCAGCCCAGGCACCAGACATGTAAGCAACCTTCAGAAAATCAGCCCAAGCCACCACCTGCCTCCAGCTGCATGAAAGACCCTGAGCAAGAGCCACTCAGCTGAGCCTAACTAACCTCCAGGACCATGAAAGATAACAATAAAATGGTTCTGTAGCTTTTATGCCATTAGGTTTGGAGGTGGTTTACTATGCATCAATAAGTAGCCAATACATTAATGATAAAAAGAAATGCTCAGAATATAATATTAAGTAAAACAAAAAAAGTAGGCTACAGGGTAAAATGTGTGTCCATACAGAAAAAAAGCTGGAGTCACCAATAGGCATATAATGATTATCTCTGTATGCTAGGTGAGAAACTTAATAACGTCTTTAGAGTTTTCTATATTTCCAAAATCTATGCAATAAACCAGCATGACTTTTGTAACCAGGGAAAAATATTTTTAAGCTCTTTAAATGCTATTAATTCTAAATATATCACAACTGTAGAAAACACATGCATGCATCCTGTGAGTGGACACAGGCACACAGGCACGTATGTGCACATAAAAGGTAAAATCAAGAGAGGAAGGGGCTACTTGGTTAATCTGTGCAAAACCACGAACCATTAGACCCTGCTTTTATTCATCCTTTTCCTACAGTGGAGATGGCAGCAAACACCTTCTAATGTAGAGTCCAACTCCTAATCCCTTTAGCCACTCCCAGTTCAACTATAACTGACTGATGCAACTGGGCTTGGATTCTGCTCTGTGGCACAGACAGAAGATAATCTATAGCTTCGCCTGGAAGGAGCAAAATCAGACACGCCTTTTAGAATCACCCTTTCTCTGGACGCAGTGCCCAAAATTCACCCCATTTTTGCTGTTCCCATCAGTGCCTCAGAAAGATGAGCACCTAGAGAAGAGTTAGGGGCGAGATGAAAGAACGGAAAGAGGTGGAGATCCTCCGCCCTGGGACTCCACAGCATCCCGTTTAATTGTCATGGTAACCCTGTGGGGTATAACGAACAATCCCCATTTTACAGATGAGAACGTTTAGGCTTGGAAAGACTAAGCAATTACCCAAGTCAAGTAGCTAATAAGTGGCATAGCTGAACTTCTAATGCAAAGTTTTTACCACGGGAACACTGCACCTCTCTTCTTTGTGCCTCGGTTTCCTAGTGCCTACCTTCAGAGTTGGAGTGTGAATTAAAGTACTGAATATACGTGCCATGTCATATCGTATCGTAGTATGTAGAACGGTGCCTCCCACTTGAGGACGCTATATCAGCATTGGCTGCCATTTTAGTTGTCATGAATCGGTCACAGAGCACAAGCAGTCACAGGAGACTCACCCTGGCCTCCCTGCAGAAATCCTGCACCCTGTATCTCACCACTGTAAGGTGGGGTAGCCACCCACCCAAGGGAGGTTGTTTCTCCATGAAAACTAGAGCTAGGTCTGGAGCCCACAAAGTAGCAACCCAGGGACACACCTCGGATGAAACATTCTCTCGCTCTTTTCCAGAGAGCACAATAGCTGTCACGCAGTGCAAGGACTATCATTAAAAGTCAGCCGCTCCGGAACGTGTCGATTCTGGTGGCACTGACAAGTGATGGTGGGTGGGAGGAGGGGGTAGCCCCTCCCCGGCACGAACTGGTTGCTTCTATAAAATAAATGAGAAGGGAGATGGTGTTGGGTTGGGATCTGCCTTCGAAATGCACTGAAAACCGAGGCTCTTGTCTTTTGGCATTTCCTAAAAGGCCTCTGGAGCTTTCCTTGGCAAGCCTCGATATTGAGGGCACTTTTAGCTGTTTAAGCCTTCCTCTTCTAACAGGGGTCAAAGGGCTGGAAAGATCTTCTCAAAAGGATAGAGAAGGAATCATTAAAAGGGAAGAGAAGGAAAGTGACAGAAGGTCAGCCTCTTTTCTCCTAATGGGTGGGTCCCCGAGGGGCCGTGCGCAGTGGCCGCGTGCTGCACAGGCACCTGGCTTCCTAAAACCTGCAGCAATCTGATTAACACTGCCCTGAGAGGGAGACCAGGGGAAGCTCAAAGGAGCAGCCAGCGGAGGGTGTGGGATGAAAGCAAGCACAATAGAAATCTGATTCTGATAAGTAAATTTCATTGATGGCATTAACTTAAAACAACGATAGTGTTTCAATAAGCCAGAGAGAACGAATGCTTGAATTCTTTGTGTTTTGAGTCTTTCGCAAAGCTTATTTCCTTCAAATATAAAAGTACCCTAAAAAGTGTCCCTTATTGCATAGCACGAAGCTTTATAGAATAAGGACTGGTTTGGGATGAAAATTCATCTTTACATGCAACACAAGCACACAAATGGTGAAGGTTTTCACTGATTTTTAGTCAACAAGCAATAAACTGCATTTGCACCCACACACCTACTCCTAACACCCCATCTGGTAACATTTCCACGTTTCAAGGAAAGAAATCAATAGCAATAATCCGTGAGGGACTCATAGGGTGTATATTTTTTTATCACACTGCCATTTGAAGAAGAAAATTTTTCACCTATCTATTTAAAGCAAAAGATTGTTCTTTTGGTATGTTCACATGGAAATCTCGACATTAATATTGGCAAGAGAGAGGTTAGAAGGGAGGGGAGATGAGTCGATTAAAACAAATATGAGAAATTATGCTCTAAATGCATGTCTTTAACAATAGCAGTTCTATCTAAACAACCCAAACCATAACTAATGCACAAACTGAAAAATCCCCAATCAACTCACCTATTCAAAATTATATTTTGACTCTGTTTCTAAGGAAAGCACAGCTAAAATGCATGTCGATGTAACTTCTCAGAGAGAAAAGCCATCCTGTTTTTTTTTCAATTTGCAATGCAGGGAGAAGACACCATGCCCAAACCCTGAAATTTAGAACGATGTCATTGCTGATTTTCTGTGCGAGAAGGAAATATGATTCTTTGTTACTGCTCTTATTTATTGCAGACCTTGTCTGGAATCTGGTATTGAAGCCGTGCTTGATGAGTTGCCGCCTTGAACTTTCCCACTGATCAATGCTGGCGCTGCGGCTGCATGAAAGAATAGCTTTCCCGAGGAGCCGCCCGCGCACGGGAAACCAGCCACCAGCGAGCTTTTTGAAAAATGGGCCAGAGCCTCCTATGTTTAAGCTTCGGAACATGTTTCCACCCCACCCCCGCCCCCCAAAAATGGCAAATGGTGACTGACCATTTGAAAATTGGAATGTTACAAGAGCAAGAGGTAAGGTCAAAAGTAGAAATCCTCCTTTCTGTAAAATGATCAGACACCATGGGATGAAAACGCGCGGGGGAAAAGGAAAGCTAATATGAAGTGAGAGGACAGGAGCCATATTTCTTCCCAGCAGGGTGACAAATAAAAAGTTGCCTTTATTTTTCTGTGCAAATAAACTTTAGGAATTGTGGCAGCGGGTTGGTCTGCCATAAAATAGGTTTTATCTGCCGTGGTGACAACCTCAGGTAGGGAGGGGTGAGAGGCAGGGTAATTGCCATCTTTTCCATTATTTTTGTCAATATTTTTGTTATTTTGTGGAGAGATTGCAGGGGAAGTGCAGACAGATGCTATTGAGAATGAGGGCCAAGAGAAAGGGTTTAATCCAATTCTTCCGCAGTTTGCGTGGAAAGTATGTGCCACTAGAGTGGGCTGGGACAAAATCCTCAAATACACCCAGGTCAGTCTCTGTGTAAAACCCTGGCCTGTCCACAAGCCTCACGCTCTAGGGGCTTCCCTGAATGGGAGAACATCCACTGGGAAGAAAGTGGCCTTTGAGAAAGAAGTACAACCAGCCATCAGTAGCTGTTGGAAGCCAACACTTTCTGGAGGGCCACAACCAAAACCCATGAGCATTAAGGCCCATGAACCACGAACCTCCATCTATGTTAAGAAATGCAACAAGAACGAGATCTGGGCTTCAGTAAGTTTACCCTGACAACCTTCACCCGCTATTCATCTTCCTGGGCTTTTCATGAGCAATAAGTATTTTAAATAATTGCTTAATCCTATCGTGAGTCACTGCCACGCCTTACATGTTTCTTCTCCCTCCTCCCAACACTTCCTAACACTTGCTGTGTCCTACGGTCATGATTTGTGGGCATGCTGCTTCTTCCTCTCTAGATTTCCGGCTGTTCCATCTATGCCTTTTCCCTCTTTGTACCCGCTATGGTTCCTAGCTCTGTGCTTCACATATAGTAGACACTCCAGTGTGTGCCGAATGATTGATTGAATGAATAAATATAAAGGGCCTCATCCCTGAGGATTGCTATCAAAAGGTCACAGCAGAAAATCTCCTCCAGGTTCTGTTTCTATTCCAGACTGCCTGTCCCATCTCTGGGCCTCTGGACCAACTGTCTAGAAAGCACTTAGGACTTCTGTCCCTATTCACTAAAACCGTCCAAAAGCTGCTTCATCCTCCACCTCACCTGGCTCCTCCTCATGCCCTGCTTTTCCTGTCTCTGAACTAGGAATAATCTTGCCACAGCTTCCCCAGCCCCTAGACCCAAGACAGAGTGGATTATCCAATTTTGCAGCTCCAATCTTGCTCTGAGCACAGTTTTGTATTTACCTTTCAGCTCCCTCCTAACCTAGCTACTGCTCCCCACCTCCCCTGGAATTATGTTCCCCCTAGATGCAATTCAGGCAGCAGCTCCCTGGACTGATGCTTCCCAGATCAGACCTGGTTCTCCATAGCAGAGAATGCTTGCCACAACCAGAACCCCAGCTTACACCCACAGGCTCCATCCTAGTCACCAACCCCACTCCCTGGCCACACCACCCACCCTGGACCACTGTGAGTGTTACAGACATGGTCAGAGAGAACTGCTACACCCCAATTCTTACTCCAAGTCTAGGAAGGTAGGGTCTCCGACTGTTTGAAGAAGGAATGCCCTGGATGCTTTGGGAGCAAAGGTAGGGACACTTGTAACTTACAGGAAGACCGTGGTCCTGTTTTCCTTGCAAAGACACTACAATTGGCATTTGCTGGAAGTGGTCAGACTTGGCATCAGCCCTGCCCATATGGTGCCCCACACTGAAGAGAATGCGTCCATGATGTAGTCCCTGACTTCAGTGCATAACACCTGTGTGCAGGTCGTTCTTTTTGTTTACCAAGTTCCATCAGGTACATTTCCACATTGAATCCAAAGCCCCACGTGGAGGGTAGGAAAGCTCTAGTTGTGGTTCCAAGTTACCCCTGAGAAAATGAGCTACTTCCCAGAGAGCACCATGCATTACAAATGCACACATTTACACATGCTTAGACTGAGACCCACATATAGGTGCCGAAAGTGGAAATACTGTTGAATGAATGAACTTGTTGAGTGAGTTCTCAGATTCAGACGAGACAGTCAGCCCACTTCATGCTAAGCCATTGAAACCTCTGAACAAGTAATCAAGGGCTGCTGCTCCTTCTATGCCAGGGGGTCTCAGCAGTGGGGACATTTGACAACGTCTGGAGATATTTTGGGTTTTCGCAACCATGGAAGTGCTACAGGCATCTGGTGGACAGAGAGATACTGCTAAACATCCTACAATGCACAGGACAGTCCCCTGCCCCCATGACAAAGAATCACCCTGCCCAAAACAGCAATTGTGTCAAAGTGGAGAAACCCTGCTCTGCACTCTACATGTGAGAAGCCACCTCTGATGGACCTCCAGATGCCCCACCAATGCGCAAAGGAGGGTTCCAGACCATCCTTAGTAAATATCTGAAATCAGTGGTATCTTCTTTACCCCCAGATCTCTCAAAGGAATTCTTCAAAAATGTATTTAACTGTTTAGAGGTATGCTTCTGCCCAGTTAAAGATAACTGTCCAATGCATAAATCATTTAATACATCACAATAATTTGGTGGTCTTGCTTTTTCTAACACCAAACTGTATTTTTGTTGGCTTCATGGGCTTCTAGTTGTAGCTCAGGTAGAAAGATTGTCCACACATTAAGAACTCGAAGAATGGATGATAATGACTCCGTAAGTCTGCACTAAATTTAAAACTAACGTTGGAGACTTATGGTCTGAACATTATGTGAGTTTGGTCCTGAGCCAAAGAATCATTAAACCATAGAGGGATTAAACCAAAGGGACTTCCAGAGGTCACATAAGCCATCCCTCTGTATCCAGAGGACCAGAAGCCCACTTTACTTCACTTAGCAACTTGGCGTCTACTAGAAGGAAAAAAAGCATTACATTGCAGCTAAATGTCTTTTTCAGCACATGTTGAAAAGATAAATAGAAATTATGCTTCTTAAGAAACTAATTACTATATATATAATTTAAGCTTTTTCAAATTTAATTCTTATATTTTAATATAATTCTTAATTTTACTGGTCATTCTCTATTCTGGTTTTCCAAATCCCTGAAACAATCAAACTTGTTCGAGGTTTAGTACAGTATCACCTCAGTGAGAAACCTAAGAGTGGCTAACTCAGTACTTGGCACATAGTACATGAGCAATGAAGGCCAGGACACCTGGCAGCCCATTCAAGGTCAGCCTTTGAAGATAATTCCTGTCCTCATTTGAGCTAATAAGGAACACCAGCATCGAGCTAATAATGGGTCTTTGAAACTCCTACACATGACAGTTAAGTCTTATAGGCAGTTGTCATGATCCAAACTCTTTCACAGTTATATGCAGCAGCCTGCCCCTAAGAAGCTTTTCCTCCATTTGAATTTTCACCCCATACTTTTTGCAGAGCCGCCATGTTGTATCAACTCCAGGGACACCATAAACATCATGGTCTATGTAGTTAGACCATGAAGTTGTTCAACCTTCTTGGCTATCTTCAGTGTACAACCTGCACAGCTGTACACAATAGCTCTGATCCTAACAGTCCAGGAAATATTTTAGCAAAAGGAGTCAACCATTTTGTGAGGAGGGCACAGTTGTACTTCTCTGAACCCCTTGGGTGGGAAGAAGGAGAAAAATTATTTTTGATCAAATTCCTAATAGACATGAAAAAGTGAAAAAGAATCCTAGCAAATCTCAAAGAAGATGCTGTAGTGGAAACTATGAGTTTGGAGCCCTACCAGTTTCAGCAGCAAGATCTACCCATGATTCTAATATTCTGACCAGGGAGCCCTCTCCTGGGACCATGTCTTGGCAGCAGCACTTCTGATCCTAAAAAACACAAAATGATGCTTCTTTAAAATCCAAAAAGCATACCTTTCTGTTGGAAAGTGCTACCAGCAAACAGATTTCACTTCTTTCCCTTATCTTCACCCTATCATTTAGCCAAATGCAAATTCTGTCCTTCCTGTGTGCACCTCTAGCATCAATCCTAATTAACTTACAAGACTTTCAGTTTTTCCAGTTCTTTAATTTAATTGTGTAATTGCAAATGTCTTAAACCAGCCACACTTTTGTTAAACCACATTATGTCTGGAGCATAATGATTTCCAGTTGACTTAGGTATCAGTCTCTTCTGAATGCCTAATTTAGGTACAACGTTTTAACTGTAAAATAAGACAAACAGGAAGGTTTTGATTTTCAGAAATTTCATATTTTGATATATATGATGACCATTTGTTGCTACCTAAGCTAGGGATTGTTCCTAAAAGTCATTTATATCCAAATCTGATATATATGATGACCATTTGTTGCTACCTAAGCTAGGGATTGTTCCTAAAAGTCATTTATATCCAAATCGTTCACTGAACTTTGTAAATATGTTAGAATCACTAACTGTGAAGCTTAACCATCCCTGAACAGTTATTTAGTCCAGTAACTTGTCTTCACTCAAGTAAATATCCAAAATAGATGAGATCTCCTGCTTCTTGGATTTTTCACTTTAAAAAGTGAAGGTGTTGAATGTAGGACACTCCTTCTAGGAATCTGACTAGATGGGGGACCAAGAAGAGACAGGAAATGTAGGTGAGCGGAAGACCCAAGGTGATTGGGCTTTTGTTTCCTAGGTGGGAGCAATTGGAACATGTCTGAATTGGAGAGAAAAAGCCAACAGAGTGGAGAGATTGCAGGTACAGGAAAGAGAGGATAATCACTCACAGGAAAGTGAGTCCCTGAGTAGCTGGCAGGGGATAGAACTCAGGAAACAGTGGAGGGATTAGTCTTTCACAGGAGAAGAAATGCTTTATCATCCAGCCTGAGCGACATAGTGAGACCTCGTCTTTGCAAGAAATAAAAAAATTAGCCAGGAGTGGTGATGCGCTCCTGTAGTCCCAGCTACTCAGGAAGCTGAGCCAGGAGGATTACTTGAGCCCGGGAGTTTGAGGTTGCTGTGAGCTATGATGATGCCACTGCACTCTAGCCCAGACAACGGAGTGAGACTGTCTCAAAAAATAAAAAATACTATTGACTAGAAGCTTAAAAAAAGAGAAAAATATTAAAAGAATTCTTTGTATATTTTGGATAACAGTCCTTTA
>NW_012151618.1:1783210-1785247 GCF_000956105.1 Propithecus coquereli | reverse complement strand
CTTAGATGCCTTAATGGCCAAAAAGTTTGTCTATAGGTGTACTGTTATGTTAGTCATGCACACATAAATCTCAGTCATGCACATATAAATCTCCTCCTTCCCTCCCTCCTTTCCTTTATTCCTATTAGAAAAGAGATAGAGTTAGGTATTCCCACTCCTCCTTTTTTCGTACTAGTTATAAGGGACTGCCTGGCATAGCATGTCCTCAAAAAGAAGCATGACATGGGCATAAAGACTTTGATTATAGATTTATTGTGGATGGATTTGGGAGTCATCTACATGCTGTTCTACTCAACCTAAGATATGGCAACAGAGAATGTTGCAGGAATTTCAAATCTTTTTATGAAGGTATGCCCACCTTTTTATTAAGGTATAATTTATAAACAGTTAAATTTGCCCTTTTTAGTGTGTAGTTCTACAAGTTTTGACAAATGCATACAGTCATGTTACCACCACCACAATCAAGATATATTAATAAAACCGTTCCATCATTTCAAAAAATTCCCTCCTGCCCCTTTAGAATCAACCTCTAGACCTTGGTAACTACTGATCTGTTCTTTGACCCTACAGTTATGCCTTCTCAAGAATGTCATATAAATAAAATCTGACCTTTTGAGTCTGGCTTCTTTCATATTGCATTTGAGACTAATTCTTGCATTTGAGATTAATTCATGCTGCTGAGTATATCAGTAGATCTCTCCTTTTTATCGCTCTATAGTATTCCATCATATTTCATACCACAGTTTGTCCATTCAGAAGTTGAATTTCCAGTTTGTGGCAATTGTGAATACAGCTGCTATAACCAAACACTGGTTTTTGGGGTTTTTTTTTTGTTTTTTTTTTTTTCTTTTTGAGATAGGGTCTTGCTCTGTTGCCTGGGCTAGAGTACAGGGACACTATCATAGCTCAGTGTAACCCCAAACTCCAGGGCTCAAGTGAACCTCCTGCCTCAGCCTCCCGAGTAGCTGGGACTACAGATGTGTGCTACCACCACTGGCTAATTCTTTTTTTTTTTTCAAATGAGACAGGGGCTCTTGCTGTGTTGCTCAGGCTTGTCTCAAAGTCTTGGGCTCAAGCAATCCTCTCTCCTCCACCTCCCAAAATACTGGGATTTCAGGTGGGAGCCACCACACCAGCCCAAACAAAGGTTTTGGTGTGAGCAGACATTTTGATTTCACTTGGGTAAATGAAATGGAGTACGATTGCTGAGTCACATAATAATGTATGTGTCTTTAACTTTATAAGAAACTGCCACACTCTTTTCCAAAATGGTTGCTTCATTTTGCATTTGTACCAGCAATGTATGAGTTCCAGTTATTTTGAATTCTTACCAGCATTTGGCATCATCAACTAAAATTTTTTTCTTCTGTAAAATGATTCTGATAGGTATGTAATGGTATTTCATTGCAATTTTATTTGCATTTCCCTTATGACTAATGATGTTGAGCATCTTTAATGTGCTTATTTGCCACCCATGTATCTTCTTTGGTAAATCATTGTTTAAATGTTTTATGCATTTTTAAATTGGGTTGTTTTCTCACTCTTATTGTTGAGTTTGAGACTTTTAAAATATGCATAGTATACAAGTCCTATATCAGATACATGATTTGCAAGTACTTTCTCCCAGTCTGTGACTTGTCTTTTCATTTTCACAACATGTGTTTCAAAGAAGCAAAATTCTTGGTTGTTAAGATCTTGAGTTTACCAATCTTTTTTTTATGGATTGTGTTTTTGGTGTTGTAGCTAGGAAATCTTTGCCTAACCCAAATTCACAAAGATTTTTTCCCCTGTTTTGTCCTAGAAGTTTTATAGTTTTAGGTTTCATATTTAGGTCTGACTCATTTTGAGTTAATTTTTATATATGGCATAAGTGTGGATTATAGTTTATATTTTGCATATGGATATCCAAATGGTGCAGCATCATTTGTCAAAAGATTACTTTTTCTCTATTGAATGACTTTTGTACCATTATTGATAATCAATTGATCATATATATATATAGATTCTTGGTTTTGTTCCATTGATCTATGTGTGTTT
>NW_012151618.1:1780156-1781314 GCF_000956105.1 Propithecus coquereli | reverse complement strand
GTGGGGGGACCAACGGCAACATACGTAACCTAAACATCTGTACCCCCATAATATGCTGAAATAAAAGAAAAAAAAAGACAAAAAAAAAAAATACAGTTTTATTTTTTCCTTCCCAATCTATATACCTTTTGTTTCTTCGTGTGTGTGTCTTATTGCATTATTTAGGACTTCCAACACATTGTTGAAAAGGAGTGGTGGAAAGGCACATCCTTGCCTTGTTCTTGACCTTAGTGGGAAAGTTTCCAGTTTCTTACCCTTAAGTATGATGTTAGCTGTAGAGTTTTTGTAGATATTCTTTATCAAGTTGAAGAAGTTCTCCACTTCCTAGTTTACTAAGAGATTTTTTTATCATGAATAAAAAATATGTCAGATTTTCTCAAATGCATTTTATGCATCTGTTTGTATTATTATGTGATTTTTTTTCTTTTTAGCCTATTGATGTGATTGATTACATTAATTGATTTTTGAACATTGAACCATTCTGCCTGCTTACATACAGGCAGAAAACTTAAGTGCATATTACTAAGTGAAAGAACCCAATCTGTAAAGGTTACATACTATATAATTCCAACTAGATGACATTGTAGAAAACGCAAAACTATGGAGACAGTAAAAAGATCAGTGGTTGCCAGAGGTTGGGGGAATGGGAAGAGGGTCAAATAGGCAGAGCACGGAGGATTTTTAGGGCAGTGAAAATACTCTGTATGGCACTATAGTGGTAGATACATGTCATTATACATTTGTCCAAACCCAAAGAATGTACAACACCAAGTATAAACTCCAGTGTAAACTATGGATTTTAGGTGATTATGATGTGTCAGTGTAGACTCGTTATTGTAACAAATGTATCACTAGGTGGGGGGATGTTAATAATGATGGGTGGGTGTTATGCATGTGTAGGGACAGGGAGCATGTGGGAAATCTCTGTACCTTTCATTCAATTTTGCTGTGAACCCAAAACTGCTCTAAAAAAGTCTTTTTAAATTTTTAAAAAGTTAAAAAATGAATCTACTAGAACTAATAAGTGAGTTGAGCAAGGTCAATATACAAAACGTCAGTTGTATTCCCATATAATAACAATGAACCATGAAAATCAAGTTATAAAACAATATCATTTACAGTAGCACCAAAAAAACATGAAATGTTTAATTATAAATC
>NW_012151618.1:1747293-1778253 GCF_000956105.1 Propithecus coquereli | reverse complement strand
AATTAGTCTCAAATGCAATATGAAAGAAGCCAGACTCAAAAGGTCAGATTTTATTTATATGACATTCTTGAGAAGGCATAACTGTAGGGTCAAAGAACAGATCAGTAGTTACCAAGGTCTAGAGGTTGACTCTAAAGGGACAGGAGGGAATTTTTTGAAATGATGGAACTGTTTTATTAATATATCTTGATTGTGGTGGTGGTAACATGACTATATGCATTTGTCAAAACTTGTAGAACTACACACTAAAAAGGGCAAATTTAACTGTTTATAAATTATACCTTAATAAAAAGGTGGGCATACCTTCATAAAAAGATTTGAAATTCCTGCAACATTCTCTGTTGCCATATCTTAGGTTGAGTAGAACAGCATGTAGATGACTCCCAAATCCATCCACAATAAATCTATAATCAAAGTCTTTATGCCCATGTCATGCTTCTTTTTGAGGACATGCTATGCCAGGCAGTCCCTTATAACTAGCACGAAAAAAGGAGGAGTGGGAATACCTAACTCTATCTCTTTTCTAATAGGAATAAAGGAAAGGAGGGAGGGAAGGAGGAGATTTATATGTGCATGACTGAGATTTATGTGTGCATGACTAACATAACAGTACACCTATAGACAAACTTTTTGGCCATTAAGGCATCTAAGAAATTCATGCTAACCCCAACATTTGTTCAGCATGGTGCCTGATAAAATCCATCTTAGTTTGGTGATCCTTAATTTACTAATCCAAACAATCATGTCAATGAGGGATTTATTCTAGGCAGCCAAGGCACCATGTGGTATGGTCAATAAACATGAAAACATATATGATGCATGTTTTGTTACCTAGGTGATTTGAATGGGGGAGTCCTGAAAGGTTAAAAAATTTCAAAAGTAGTCCAACTCACATACTTCATCAGTTGGCAAAATAAGATCAAATAGCTCTTACGCCAAGGGGACTTTATATTCACAATTTCCACTGTAAAGAAATTTGTCCCAGAATTTGCTGATTCTCAGGATTTACTGAGAGCAATAAAACTTTGCCAGTCTACAAATTTGACATACGACACTTATTTTCATAACTTGGAACTATTTATTAAGGCCCCACAAGCAAATGGCACCATGAAACGTGTCTGCCACTATTCCTACACTCAAGAGATTATCATCTCAATAGACTGCATTTACACAGACAAACAGCACACAGTGGTAGAATGGCCAACTGCAAACAATAATTTAATTAAATTACTTAACTCAATACCTTCTGTATGTAGGGGTATTATGTGACAAATATTGGGGTATAGTTTAGCAGCCTCAATAGATAGAGAAAGCTTAGTCCACACTGTGGAAGAGTCTGTCTGTTGAGTAGACCAGATTATTGGGTATTAGATAAAGGAGGCAGCAAGGTTGCCGAGGGAGAGAATGAAACGAAAGATAAGGGAAGAAGGAGAAATTATGTAGACAAGTGGACCTAGTAGAGGTACTGTTTTAAAAGAAATTTTATCTTGAAGATGATGAATTGTTCGTAGTTTTTGGCTGGGAGTCATGTGCTGAAGAAGGTGCCAGAGGAAAACTACTTTGCAAGAGTGTTTGACAAGTAACAAAGGGCAAGGGCCAGAGGCAGGGAGATCAGTCTGCAGATCAGAGGGGACAAATGGAGGCAGACAGAGCTCTGGATGGAGAAAGAGCTGATAGAGCAGAGGCGGCAAGAAGTGGAGACGGATTCTGCACGTTTTGCTATAAAGGAAAGCAAAGTGAGTCCAGGGCACAGAGTAGAGGAACCCTACCATTGTGAAAATCACAGAGACGCTGAAGATACCTGTAAGACAAGACCTCAGAGACCAAAGAACATGCAGACAGAGCAGAAGTTGTCAAGGCTGGAAAGAGATCAGAAGGAAGGTCAGAGAGCCGACCATTCCTTCTAGTGCAAGCTTACCCAGGCCAGCCTTGGTGGAGTCTATTTCTGCAAAGTAAAGAGATGGAAGATGAAAACAACCACCCCAGGCAAGGGATCCCCTAAGTCAGGTGTTTGCAAACTCTTTTTCAGGCTCAGAAACTTTGTTCAAAGGATATCTTCAAACATGAATATGCAAAAAAATGCAATAACATTTAACCTGTCAAACGCCCTCCTCTCACCCTAGCACTGGCTCATGAAAAGACTCTATGGGATCTCTAGAGGTCCCCAAAGCAAAGTTTAAAACCACTGGAAGTCACCCAAAGTAATGTTCCCTCTCTCTCCTTTTAAAAGCTTTTCCAAGGATGCTGCTCAAATGAACACGCAATGGCAAACACTGCCTCCTCAAACACACAGGACCCAGGTGTATCCACCTGAAGAACCCCTGTGCATTTATCTTTGATTAAATTCTTCATATGTACAAAAATAATAAATGGTATATTTGAAGTACATCAATGTAACTACCACTTGTACCTAATGGATGTGAATATTTTGCCATATTAGATATTATCATTTTTAAAGAAATAAAACATTACAGAAACAGTTGAAAACTCCTTTTTTCTCCCCCTCAATCCCATTCTCCTTCTGCCTCTCTCACCAAAAAAAACTATCCCAAGGCTGGTGTTCATTCTTGCTATGAACAACTTCTTTCTTTTGTTCTGCATGCATATATTCCTAAACCCATGGTATTTCCTGTTTATGTAATGACATAGCATATGTATTCATTCTTCTGCAGCTAGCTCTTTTCACTCAACATGATGTTAAGATTTATTCATATTGATACATGTAGATCTGAATTACTTATTTTAAGGGCTAATTATTACTCCATAGTATGACTATTCCCTATTTACCCATTCCCTATTGTGTGCATTTAGGTTGCTTCCAATGTTTCCTTTTTAGAAACAATTCTCTAATGAATATTCATGTATTTGTCTTATCATGTGCATGTTCAAGACTTTCCTTAGGATGTAACTGAAGTAGAATCACCAGATATAAACAAATTTTTATCCTTTAGACCTTAGTTCAGCTGTCACCTCCTTTGAGAGGCTTCCCCTAACCTGGTTGGGCAGAAATAGGTGCTTTTCCTTCTCTGGTCCCAAAAGACCTTGCAAACACCTCTATCTTTTCCTGTGCTCTCCACAGGGGTATTTGCATGTTTGTATCCCAAATGAGCCATGATCCTCTAGAAGGCAGGATCCTGTGCCTGGCACATAGTAGGCTCTTAATCAGTGCTTACTGAAGAAAATTAGAAGTTAATTGGCAAAAAAAAAAAGGTCCTTGGCTATGTGGGAAGTTATGGGAATGGTAACTTAAAATTCCAGGAAATGGCACAGTTTTCCATCCACGGAGCTGTACTCAAGCCAGGAAGGGACCCAAATCAAGAAGTCAAGAGAAAAGAAATTGCATAAAATCTGGGGAAAACATGACAATGAATCCAAGCCACTTCTGGATCACATGGCAGAGGAAAACTAGCCAAGTCCAACCCTTGGAGGATACCATTATTGGTAATATAAGAAAACAGTCTTAAAAGTAATGAAGACATTAGCCTGAACTAAAACCTAAGAAAGAAGGTCATAGGTGATAGAGGAAGGACCAGGGATCACAATGGTTAGGGCTGACTATGAAAGATATTAAAGCAGACATAGGTATTTTGGTCTCAATTTTTCCCTAAATGCATCCATTTTTCAAATTGTGTGGCTTTGTGGATAAACAAGTTCTCTCATGTATTCTTAATAGGACATGTGAATTGGTGTACCCTTATTTGAAAATATCTAGCATAATAAGTGTGAGCATCTTTTTTTTATCCCCAGCGGAGAAAGTAGGGTTTATTTAATAAATAGTTCAAGCACAATTAACTGGAAAAAAACAAAGTTAAATTTTGTTTGCACTCTATACAAAACTTAATTCCAAATAGATTAACAATTCAAGCATAAATGATAATATATGTGCATATTAAAATGAAAACTAGGATAAAAACAACCTTGGAGTCATTGAGATTTTCATAGGCAAAATAGAAAACCTAAAAATATAAAGGAAAAAATAAACATAATTGACTCCACAAAGGTTTTAAATTGTTGTATGGCAAAAGATACCATCACTAAAGTCAAAATGATAGACTGGGAAAATACTCAACGTAAATTGGGTTAATAATTTTAAGCAAGCAAAACTCCATATGTTGATTAGTAAAAGACAAGCAATCCAATAGAAAATTGTTCAAACATGAGCAGGCTCTTGGCAAAGGGAGGATTCCCGATGGCCAAGAAACATGAAAAGAAAGGTATCGATATTGGCGAATTAATGAAACTGATCCTTGCTGCCTTTGTTGTGTTTTAGAAAAAAAAAATTTAATTTTTAATTAAAATAAAAGAAACTGGTCCAAAAATCTGTATTCAAGGAATAATAGGCAGTGTTGGTAAAGTTGTGAGAAGATGAAAATTCACACACGATACTGATTAAAAATGCTACAACTGATGGCCACGGTGGCCAGCGCTTATAGTCCCAGGTACTCGCGAGTATGAGGCAGGAGGATCACCCGGGCCCAGGAGTTTGAGGTTGCAGTGAGCTCTGATGATGCCACTGCAATCTAGCCAGGGCGACAGAAAAAAAAAAAAAAAAAAGAACCACAACATATTGGAAATGTAAATCGGTAGTATTTATTAAAACAAATTTTATTTTTGTTTTGGGGGTTCGTTTTGGTTTGGTTTGCTTTGGTTTAGGTTTGGGGTTTTTTGTTTGTTTTTTATGTATATATTTACAGTTTGACTTGATATGTGTAGACACATTGTGAAATACTCACCACGGTCAAACTAATTAACCTTTCTATCACCCCACATAGTTGCCTTTGGGGGAAGGAGTAGAACACTTAAGATCTACCCTCACAGCAAATCTCAAATATACAGTACAGGATATTGTTACCTATGGTCACCATGTTATACATTAGATCTAGTATAACTGAAACTTTGTACCCCTTAACCAACATCTTCCCATATCTCCTTCTCTGCAGTCCCTGGTAACCACCATTCCACTCTGCGTCTATGAGTTTGACTATTTCAAATTCATCATGTAAGTGAGATCATACAATATTTGCCTTTCTGTGTATGGCTTGTTTCACTTAGCATTATGTTTTCCAGCTCCAAACACATTGTCACAAATGGCTGGATTTCTTTCCTTTTTAAGGCTTAATAATATTCCATTTACTCATTTATCCATCAATGGATATTTAGGTTGTTTTCATAGCTTGGCTACTGTGAATAATGCTGCAGTGAACATAGGAGTTCAGGTATCTCTTTGAGATCTTTATTTCAATTCCTTTGGATATATATTTCTGGGTCTCATGTAGTAGTTCTAGATTAAATTTTTGAGGAAGCTTCATATTGTTTTGCATAAAGGTTATACTAATTTACATTCCTATAAACAGTGTACAAATGTTCCCTTTCTTCCATATTTTTACCAACCTTTGTTATTTTTTGGTTTTTGTATAACAGCCATCCTAACAGGTGTGAAGTGATACCTCATTGTGGATTTGATTTGATTAGTGACATTGAGCACTTTTTTGTATACCTGTTGGCCATTTGTATGTCTTCTTTGGAGAAATACCTATTCAGTTTTCTGGTCCATTTTTAATTAGATTATTTGGGGGTTTTTGTTATTGAGTTGTGTGAGTTTCTTATATATTTTGGATATTACTCTTTATCAGATATATGGTTTGCCAATATTTTCTCCCATTTCATAAGTTGCCTTTTCATTTTGTTGATTGTTTCCTTTGTGTGCAGTAGCGTTTTAGTTTGATGTTCCACTTGTCTATTTCTGCTCTTATTGCGTATGTTTTGGTGTGGTACCAAAAAAATCATTGCTAAGACCAATGTCAAGGAGCTCTTCCCTATATTTTCTTCTAGGAATTTTACAGTTTCAGGTCTTATGTTTTAAGTCTATAATCAATTTTGAGTTGATTTTTGTAAGTGGTGTGTGATTAGGGTCCAATTTCATTCTTTTGCATGTGGACATCCAGTTTTCTCAAAACTATTTTTTGAAGAAATTATCTTTTTCCCATTGAGTATTCTTGAACCCATGTCAAAGATCTGTCAAACCTAGAAGCATGAGTTTATTTCTGAGCTCTCTATTCTGTTCCATTGGTCTGTATGTCTGTTTATGACACTACCATGCTGTTTTGGTTACTATAGCTTTGTAATATATTTTGAAATCAGTAATCATGATGCTTCCAGCTTTGTTCTTTTTCTCAACATTGCTTGGGCTATTCAGGGTGTTTAGTTGTTCCATATAAATTTTAGGATTGGTTTTTCTATTTCTGTCAAAAATGTCATTGGAATTTTAATAGGATTGCATTGAATCTGTAAATCACTTTGGGTAGTATGGACAATTTGACCATATTAGTTCTTCCAATCCATGAACATAAGATATTTTCCATTTATTTTTGTCTTCTTCAATTTCTTTCATCAATGTTTTAAGGTTTTCAGTGTGTAGAACTTTCACCTCCTTGGTTAAATTTTTTCCAAAGTATTGTATTCTTTGTAATACTATTATAAATGGGATTGTTCTTAATTTCTTTGGGGGATAGTTCTTTATTAATGTATAGAAGTACAACTGACATTTGAATGTTGGCTTTGTATTCTGCAACTTCAGAATACAAATAATTAATAACTGAATTCAGTTATTAATTCTAACAGTTTTGGGAGGAGTCCTTAGGGTTTTCTACATGTAAGGTCATGGTATCTGCAAACAGAGACAGTTTTACTTCTTCCTTTCCAATTTGGGTGCCTTTTATTTATTTTATTTTTTCTTGCCTAATTGCTCTACTAGAATCTCTAGTACTATGTTGAATATAAGTGGCAAGAGTGGGCATCCTTGTTCCTGATCTTAGAGAAAAAGCTTTCCATTTTTCACCTTTGAGTATTATGTTAGCTATGAACTTGTCATATATGGCCTTTTTATGTTGGAGTACATTCCTTCTATACCTAATTTGTTGAGATTTTTTATCCTGAAAGGAAGGTGAATCTTGTCAAATGCTTTTCCTGCATCTACTGAACTGAACATGTGATTTTATTTTTTTTTTTTTTACATTTAGCTATAGCATAGGACTTCTTTATACCTTCAGTTCAATTTTTTTTCCATTTTTTCATTTTAATAGATTTAGGGAGTACAAGTTGAATCCCAACACAGAGCATGTGATTTGTATCTTTCATTCTGTTAATGGGGTGTAACACATTGATTGATATGTGTATGTCAAACTATCCTTGCATCCCAGAAATAAGCTTCACTTGATCATGGTGTATGATCCTTTTAATGTGCTGTTCAAGTCAGTTTGTTAGCATTATATTGATAATTTTTTTAACTATATTCATTAGGGATATTGGCCTGTAATTTTTGTTGCTGTTGTTGTAGAGACCTTGTCTGGTTTTTGGTATAAGGGTGACGCTGGTCTCATAAAATGAGTGTGGAAGTGTTCTCTCCTCTTGTAAGCATCTTTTGACCTATTAATATCACTGCTATAATTGATCCTGTGAATAAATATATTTATAAAATTATAAAACAATTCTAGTAGCAAAAGCCATAAACAACCTAAATATTCATCAATAGAGTACTGCATAAATTATCAGGCATCCACTGAATGGAATATTATATAGCCATTAGAAAAATAAGTTAGAGTTACTCCTGGAAAGAGGCTCATAGATATGTTGGAAAATATGCTGTTAAATGAAAAAGCAAGGAACAAGACAATATGCACAAGTATGATTCCATTTATATAAAATATATACATGCTGGAAGAAGATACTAGAAAATTAATAGCAGGGTATAGGGAGAATAGAATTGATTTTCACTGTTCATTTTTACCTTTTGGTAGTATTTAAATTTATGTGTATGCTGTATTATCTTTATTTTTTATATTTTTGAATGTAAAAAAAGAATAGTTTGTGGTAGAATGTAATATTTAAATAGGTATGATTGTGTCTACATTTTGAGAAGAGGATAAGGTGATAAATTGTTACCTTCTTTCACTCAGTAAGGAATGATATTGCTAACCCACTTGTCTAGACTCCAGGTCATTTCCCAGGCTCCACACTGACTTAAAACAGTATTCTGTCAAGGAATAATAAAAGAAAGATGAGCAGCTTTTTGCCCGAAAAAAGTGAGCTTCTGTGTATTTGAATAAGCCTTGAGAATTCCTTGCAGCTTTTCCAGGCTAATCTGAACACTCCCCAACTCCGGTATCATTTCAATTCATCTTTTAATACCAATGCTGATGGACAAAATACAGGACAATTCAGCTCAAGGCTACAGTTCTTTACTATGTAGGTAAATACCATATTGCAAACAACAGTATTGTCTTTGATTATTCAAATATGCCCACACACAAGCTGGGGTGGCACACTTGAGTTTTACCTTATATACAAATAGAACAGCACCTATTCAATTCCAATCTAATGCCCTCCTGAGCACTTTTTTCCCTCTTCCCTTAAGTACAAGCCCATCCTAGCAGGGGCTGATGTATCCCTGTGGGATTTGGTGCAATATTTTGTCATTCTGATTGAAATGTGTGCTGTCTAGTCCCCGTAGTTTAATTTAGAACAATTAAGACTCAGGGTACATGAGCTGGCAAAGCACATTACAAACAATGGCTGTAGAATAAACTGCAAATCAATCCACACTAAATCACCCTGAAAATCCCTGCCAGCGCCACAAAGCCATCCCGATTCCAGTCCTTCCTCCTCTCCCCTTCCATCTTCCCCGCAGAAAGGCAGTCTCCATTGTTCGGGTTTGTAATGATTTTACAGAAGTGTTTATCCTTCCAGATGTAAAACTTTACAGTCTCAGGCTGGGGATCAGGGGCAGGTAGGAAAAGGATGCTGAGGGGGGTGTGGCTGAGGTCATAACTATTTTGTCCCAGAAATGGAGAGTGCTTTTTCCATTTTCCAACCCTGAGACTGACATATTATGAAAATGTGTCTATGCACCTGACCGACTTACCTTACGGGAAATATTTGCTGTTTTGTTCATCTTCTTGTTTATTTTATTTGACACCTGAACTGGCATCTCCTTCCTTCCTCATCTCTCTATATGTATCCACCCCATAAAGCTGCCTACTTGGCCAGAGAGGATGAGCTGCCAGGTATAAGAACTTTCTTCAGCTACAACCCACGAAATCCCATGAACTCACCTTCACCACCATCTTTTATTGTCTAAATGAAAGAGCACTAGAGTAAATAGCTGATCTTGTCATCTGGATAGGATCACTGCAGGGCTGGCAAATGTCATGTTTCCAAATTTCAAGGAACCTGTGAAAGCAAGGCATGACATCAAAATTTTAAATGTGCACATTTTTTCATTTAGCAATTCCACTATTAGGGTTTTTTCCAATAGAATTATTTTCCCAAGAAGGCAAATATATGTGTGTGAGCATTTCTTGAAATATCGTATTAGTATAGTGAAAATATTATAACCTATCAAAATTTCCATGAAGAGGAGAATGGATAAATAATGCATGATGAAATCATGTGATAGAAACTGCAACCTTTAAAAAGAAATGTAGATCTACATGAAGTGATTCAGAAAAATGTTCTTAAAATAAATTTAAATTTAAAAATGAATTGTAGAATAGCTTGAATAGTATAAGCCCATTTTTGTAAAATGCATACACATTAGCATATACATTTTTTAAATCAGGAAAAATAGATAGCAATCTCTTAGCAATAGTTAATTCTAGGGGTGGAATTTCACAGACTTTTTTTCTTTATTATTTTTGTATTGTTTAATGTTTTACAAGAAGTATATATTACTTTTATAATGAGAAAACATACGCATATATAGATAAATATATAAATAAATATATAGTAAAGTATATATTTATATGCTATATATATGATAAAGCATTATATAAACAATGGAATTATCTTCTAGTTTGCCTTATTTCTCTATCCATTCACCCATTCAACAGACAGTCATTAAAAGCCTGTTGGGCTGGGCACAGTAGCTCATACCTGTAATCCCATCACTTTGGGAGGCCAAGGTGGGAGGATTGCTTGGAGCCAGGAGTTCAGGGCAACATAGTGAGACCCCGTGGTGGCCTGCCAGTAGTCCTAGCTACTCAGAAGGCTAAGGCAGGAAGATTGCTTGAGCCCAGGTGTTCAAGGCTGCAGTGAGCTATGATCACACCACCGCACTCCAGCCTGGGCAGCAAAAGGAGACCCTGTCCCAAAAAAAAAAAGCCTGCTGGTCTGTTGAGTGTCACTATGCTAGGTTCTGAGAATACAAAAACAAGCCTCCATAGAGGTTATAACAAAGTGGTAGGAAACATCACTCCTCTGCACACCTCCATTACAGCCCATAATCTTGGGTTGGCTTCTTGACCAAATGAGATAAAAAGAATTCAAATAATGACCTAGGTCGATGCAAGATCGTTTTCTTCCCCCAAATTCACCTATTATGGATAAACGTAAAGGTGATAGCTGTCCCTCTACAACTTAGAAGCTGGTGGTTTAAGATCCCTTCAGCCTCTGGATGTTCAAGTCTTCTTGGGGCTTACCAACAGAAGAACTATAATCACCAGCATTTATTCAGCACTTACTGTATGCCAGACACTGCACCAAATTCTTTACCTATCTTATCTCATGTCATACCCACAGCAGCATTATGAAATAGTTACCATCACATATAGTATCTTTTCTTTACAGACCTGATGGCAGAGATCTGCCAAGGTCACCCAGTTAATATATGACAAAGCCAATACTGCATACAGCCCAAGTCTTCAGGCCCCTGCAGCAGTTCTGGACACAGAATCGGTGCTCACAACAGAGGCGGTCACTGCAGTAGCTGGTAGTTCTAGTAACATTTGCTAAGCTGTCAGCCTGTGAAAGGAAACTGATGAAGCAAGGGAAAAAACAAAACATAATTATGAGATTTGGAAAGTCCATGCCAGTAACCTGTCAAACTCATGATTTATGAAAAGCATTAATGAAGTATAAACAATTCCAGGTGGGTCATTCAATCAAGCTCTTGATGGTGAGATTTCACTATTTAGAATGTGGGTAGCTACCAAATAGAATACTAATTCCTTGTGGGAGAAAACTTCAGCTTGAATTATGTTGTAATTATGCCATGGTGAAGTCCTTTTCGCAAGTATGTTCCTGGGGATTACTGAGCCTCTTGTATCTGAATATTGAACTCTCTTGCTAGTCCTGGGAAGTTTTCATCAGTTATTTGTTTAACTAGATTTTACAAACTTTTTTATCTCCCTTTCCCTCAGGAATACCAATAATTCATAAGTTTGGTCCTTTTATGTAGCCCCAGTTGTCTCAAAGGCTTTGCTCACTTTTTAATATTCTTTTTTCATTATTTTTTTGTCTGACTGAATTACTTCAAAAGATCTGTCTTCAAGTTCTGAAATTCTTTCTCCTGCTTGAGCCAGTCTATTCTTGAAGGTTTTAAATGTGTTCTGCAATTCCTTCAATAAATTTTTCAGCTCCAGAATTTCTATTTTTTTTTATGATATCTATGCCTTTGGTCAATTTCTCATTCATATCCTAAATTGATTTTCTGATTTCTTTGTATCAGTTTTCATATTTCTCTTCCATCTCACTGAGCTTTTTTAGAATCAATATTTGGAATTCTACATCTGGCATTACCAGGAATTCTTTTTGATTGGGATCTGTTGCTGGACAATTGTTGTACTTTGGTGGTGTCATATTTCCTTGCTTTTTCCTGTTTCCTGTGTCCTTCCATTGATTTCTGTGTATCTTATGTAGCAATCACTTGTCTCAATTTTTTGAAATTGCTTTTGAAGGGGAGAATATTTTCCTGAAGATGTATATATGTTGTTGGTTGTATAGGACACTCTGGCTTTGATTTGGGGTGCCTGTAATAGTGTGATCTTTGTATGATTTCTTAGGCAGTACACATGATTTCCTTTGTGGCTTAGGAAACAGTTATTAGTCAAGGCTGTGGTGGAGTTTTGCTGGGAACTTGAATACCAGTCAAACCAGTCTTTAGGCCCAAGTGGTAGAAGCAGTGGGCTTAGTATGCCTCATTTTAGGCCCCAGGGCAGCTTGCACTGGCAGCAGTGTTAGTGTGTCCCGGGGGGGGCCAATTCTTGGGCCTTCAAGTGGCTTGCTCTGATGCTAGTAGTTGGAGCAGAGGGCTGGATGTGTGCATGGATTCTCAGGCCCCTGAGCAGCTGGTGTGATATGAGAGGGAGCAGTTAGCAGTAGTGGAGGGTAGGACCCAAGTGGTCCATGTTTGTGTTACTGGTAGCTGCACTAGATTGAGCAAGCTAGTCCCCTGTCCCACAGCTGCCTGTGGTGCCCTGTCCCCTGTCCTAGGCATGCTCAGGAGAGTTTAGTCTCCCTATCCCTTCCCACCTGGGTAACAATTGCAGCTTCTCTGGGCTTGCAATCAAAGAGGGCAGGTCCCCTTTCAGGTAAGCGGCATGGGCAAGAAACTATGGGGAATACAGTCCACTTGTGTCTCAGTCTCACAGGAGCCTATAGCAGGGTGGTGGAAATTTTCCTGTGTGTGGAGAGGAGCCTGGGCTTCCCTGTGCCTCCTCAGCTGGGCAGAGCTGTAGCTGTATCAGTCCAAATTCAGCCTGAGGGCAGGGTGTAGGACAGTGTCAAACTCTCAAAATGGTACCTTGGACCTGTGATGGGAAAGGCTCAGGCCCCACTCAGGCAAGCAGTGTGGGTAAGAAACTGTGGAATATGCTGTCCATGCACGTTTCAGTTTCAAGAGAAGCCCACAACAGGGCAGTAGGGACCTTCCCAGGTGTGTATCAGAGCACTTGGGTTCCTCTATCCCTCCTAAGAGCCATGCAATGGCGGCAGGTATTCCCACAATTCCTTGGTATCTAGGCTCTCAGCACAGTGCCCAGCTCTTGCAGCTCTAGGCTCAGGTGCCTATGGGATTCTGCTTAGGTTCCCTTTCCAGAACAACATCTCTGTGCAATCTCCAAGCAGCTCCCTGTGTTAGGCCTAAGACCTGCGTTGGTCAAGGGCTTCTCTTGTAGCCAAGATCATAAAACCTCATCTCAGAGAGTGGAACCCTGGGGTCTTCTCTCATAGTGTTTCCCTGTGTCCAGGAGCTTCTCCCAGCTCTTAGCCGGTCCCCAGTTGGGCAAGTTAGGTAAAGAGTGGGTTCACTCTCCTTACCCATTTTTGGTGCTTCCTGTTGCTTCCCTGGTGAATTCTAGTGTTCTCTCCTAGATGATTGGTTCGAAATGTGAGAATCTGTTTACTATTCTGGTCCATGGAGGAGGCACATACTACCTGTGTCTTGTCAGCCACCTTAATCCTACCCTTTCTTCAATGTATTTTTATGGCAGAAATTACTAGTCGTTATTTCTCCTGGGCACCTGACTTCACCTTTTCATTTTGTTGATTCTTTCCTTTGTGTGCAGTAGCTTTCTAGTTTGGTATAGTCCCACTTATCTATTTTTGCTCTTATTGCCTGTGTTTTGGTGTCATATTCAAAAAATCATTGCCAAGACCAACGTTGAGGAGCTTTTCCTTGTATTTCCTTCTAGGAATTTTACAGTTTCAGGTCTTATGTTTAAGTCTTAGTTCATTTTAAGTTGATTTTTGTGACTAGTATAAGATTAGGGTCCAATTTCATCCTTTTGCACATGGATATCCAGTTTTCCCAAAATCATTTGCTGAAAAGACTGTCTTTTCTCTATTGCGTATTCTTGGACCCATGTTAAAGATCAGTCAAACCTAGATGCATTTGTTTATTTCAGGGTCCTTTATTCTGTTTCATTGGTCTATATGTCTGTGTTTATGAGTACCATGTTGTTTGGGTTATTACAGCTTTGTAATACATTTTGAAATCAGTAATTGTGATGCCTCCAGCTTTATCTTTTTTCTCAAGATTGCTTTGGCTATTTAGGGTCTTTAGTGGTTCTATATAAATTTTAGGATTGGTTTTTCTATTTCTGTGAAAAATGCCATTGAGATTTTAACAGGGATTGTATTGAATCTATAGATCATTTTGGATAGTATGGACATTTTAACAATATTAATTTGTCCAATCCATGAACACAAAACGTCTTTTCATTTACTTGTGTCTGCTTTGATTTCTTTCATCATTATTTTATAGTTTTCAGTATATGACTCTTTTACTTTCTTGGTTAAATTTATCCCTAAGTATTTTTATACTATTATAAATAAGATTATTTTCTTTATTTCTTTTTGGATAATTCATTGTTAGTGTATAGAAATGCTATTGATTTTTGTCTGTTGTTTTACCGAATTTATTTTTTAATTCTACTAGTTTTTTTTGTGTGGAGTCTTTAGGGTTTTCTACATTTAAGAGCATGCCATCTGCAAACAGACATAATTTTACTTTTTCCTTCCCAATTTTTATGCTTTTTATTTCTTTTTTTTTTTTTTCGCCTAATTGCTCTGGCTAGAACTTCTAATATTGTGTTGAATATAAGTGGCAAGAGTACGCATCCTTGTCTTATTACTGATCTTAGAGAAAAAGCTTTCAGTTTTTCACCATTGAGTATGATTTCAGCTATGGACTTGTCATATCAAGCCTTTTTTATGTTGAGGTACATTCCTTCTATACCTAATTTGTTGATAACTTTTGTCATGAAAGGATGTTTAATTTTGTCAAATGCTTTTTCTGCATCTATTAAGATAATATGTGATTTTTTTTATCCTTTATTCTGTTAATGTGGTGTATCACATTGATCAATTTGCTTATATTGACCTCTCCTTGCATCCCAGGAATAAATCCCACTTGACCATGATGGATGATCCTTTCAATGTGCTGTTGAATTCAGTTTTCTAATATTTAGTTGAAGATTTTTGCATCCATGTTCATCAGGTATATTGACCTATAGCCTTCTTTTCTTGAGATGTCTTTGTCTGGCTCTGGTAGCAGGGCGATGCAGACCTCATAAAAAGAGTTTTGATAGTGTTCCCTTATCTTCTATTCTTTAAACTAGTTTAAAAAGGATTGGCATTAATTCTTCTTTAAATGTTGGGTAGAATTCACCTATGAAGCCATCTGGCTTATCTTTGTTGGAAGGTTTTTGTTTACTGATTCGATCTCCTTATTTGTTACTGGTCTCTTCAGGCTTTCTATTGAATCCTGATTCAGTTATGAAAGATCGTATGTTTCTAGGAACTTATTCATCTCTCCTAGGTTATCCAATTTATTGGTGTATAATTGTTCATACCAGCTTATGCATGCCATCAAAAGCCATGGGACTGGATGCAGTGGCCAGCAAGAGCATATACTGCAGAGAAGAGAAGTGAACTGAACACTATTCCCAAGAGCATGCCAATATTTGGAGTCCAATAACAGGATATTGACTAGAAGTCACCATGCCAATGTAGAAACAGAAAGGATGTAAAGAGACACAGATGGGAGCTCAAATACTTGCCAGCCTGAATCCTGAACCAGGAACCCAGAATTTTCAACCATAAGCCAGAATACTGAAATGCCACAGCGTCTGTCCCTTTCTTCTGAACATCAGGAGGTAAGGACCACGGGAGGGGCACGGATCCACTTGCATGTGCTTTCTGAAAGTTGAGGTAAGCCAGGGGTGCTTGTACACCCCTGGGGAAGCCTCCTGCCCAAGATAAAATAAAACTTCACCACAGCAGTAAGAAAGTTGCCTAAACCTCAGCACAAATACCCAGTGCCAGACCATGGGCAGCAGACAAGGGCAAATAATAAACCAATGCCTTTTGCCCTGGGAAAATTGGGACCTTCCAGAAACAGATCCAACCACCACAAACTGATGGGCCAAGCCCTGTGCTGGGTACTACAGAGCAGCTGCAGAGATAACAAGACCCCAGATCTTCAAAGAGACGTCAGCCAAGTGGACATGAAGAGAAAGTGACTAGAAGGTGGACACCTGATCCTGAAATGTGGTAGAAAAAGTTTCACCCATATCACTCTCTACCCTCACTTTCCTGGAATCCTGCTATGAAAAGTAAGTTGAATTCTCCAAACCGCTGGGTTAAAAAGCATCCTGAGTGTGTGGCCTGAGAAAGTCTGGAGTGAGCTCCTATCTCCACCACCTGCTTCTGACAGCCCTGGCTTCCTGCTACAGGAGCACACAGTGGCACATCAACTGAAGCTCTCTTGGCAGCAGGGAGGGTAAAGGAGCCTGTAACAAGACCGGGAGTGATTTCCACAACTGCTTCTCTTGGCATCCTTCAACAGCCTGGTGGTGAGGCTCTCTGTCCCTTCTTAAGGGGACCTGGGTTCTGCTTCTGACTCTTCCAATCTATAAAGAGGTTCTGTTCTTGATTTTTAAAAAATAAAATGAGCCTTATAACATTGTGCATTATAGCACTTGTATGGGGCAAATACCTGTCTTGTGTACCTTCCCTCTCCAATTCTTTACCCGTGGCAGGCATCACTAATCCATCATGATACACTTCACTTAGCCAGGTGCAACCTCAGAATCCTCTTCATCACAGCACTGCAGGCATCCTAGTTAATCAAAATTACCATATAAAATGAAACCAATTTCCCATCTCTGGCATAGAAGTTCGCAGCAGAGTGTTTAGAATTAAACACAGTTCTGAATTCTGGTTCTGTCATTATTGATCTTGAGACCTGGATCCCAGTTTTACCGTTTATTTGATGTTTAACTTTGGACACATTAATTAAATCTCTCTAAGCCTCAGTGCCTTCATCTCTTCTTCAAAGAAGAGCCCATGTGTCTACGAAAGCTTGGGACAAGGGGACATATTTAGATTGAAGAGAGTCAGGCAAGGCTTTCCTGAAGAGTGAGCACTTGGGCCGAGATATGGGGGAGGATGGGAGCTCCCTCTCCATGGAGAAGGAGGATGCTGCATCAGAGAAGGTCTGTGAAGACAGAGGACAGAACTCAGGCGGTTGTCAGGCAAGGGCCAGACCACTTAAGGCTTTCAGAACATGTTAAGGATTTTGGTTATTACCCAAAATGCCATGGTTGACCATACAAAGGATTAAGCAGGATGGGAGGCATGATCAATGTTCAATCTGGGAGACATGTCGACTGTCTCTTCTATGACAAAAATATAACCGAGACAAAAGGGGACAAGGGTGGAGATGAGAGGCCCAGTTAGGAGGCTGCTGTCATACTCAGGGGAAAAGTTGTGGTGGCACAGACTAGGGGGGCAGCTTTGGGGACTGGGAGAATGGGGGGGAAACCAGAGATATATACAAGGTCACACTGAAGAGGACTTTGTAATGAACTAGGGAAAGGTCAAAGATGACTCCTGGAGTTTCAGCTTACCTTCCAAGTGGATGGTAGTAGCATTCACTAAGACAGTGAACATCAAAGAAGACCAGATACTGTTTTGTTTTTCTGTAGGGGAAGATTTATATATACAAGTAAATGTATTAAATATGCAGTCAGATATACAACACCAAGGATCCAAATTAAAGATAAAATAATAAAGTACGAAATCAGTCTTGCTGGCATATTTAATCAATGCTTGAACTGTCACATACTCCCCAAAGCCCCCCTCTATAAGATCACTAAGAGAAGAGAAGGCCAACAGATTTTCTCTGCCCAGCCTGGGCATATAAAACCTGCAGCAGTGCTGACATCTACCCAGATGCCTATCTGCAGGGATGATACTTATCCTTGCTACTTTTGCACAGAGTCTGGATGCCGAATAACTGATCCTGGACTCTCAGGTGAGGTCTTGAAGGAGAATGCTGCTGCGTGGCCACGTGGAGCTGGGCTGGGATGAGCACGCTACATAGAAAAGGAGCTGGTCTCAAAGAAAGAACACCGGAATAATTATCCTGCCCACTAACTCTTTGCTGGCCTCATTTTACAGATATGAAAACTGAGGCTCTTAGTGAAACGACTTGTCCAGGTTTACAAAGACAGTTAGTTTCAGGACAGGGACCCAAATCTATATACTCCCAAAACTTTCAGCATTTCCAACTTTCAAAATTTTTTAAATCCATCATTAGAGTGAGTAGATGGAAGAGTTATTAGCAAATCCATGAGTTTAACCCCGTCCAGACTTCCAGTTTCACTCATTCATTGTTGAAATACGCAATGAACACCTACTGAGTGTCAGGCACAAGGCCAAAGAGAAGTGTTGGTATAAATTCAGACCTTAGTTAATCCAAGGACTGAGCAAAGGGCTTGACTGTACAGGTGGAATATAAAGTTTTGAAACTTCAGTCATATTTGTGGAAATTCAGAAACATTTTCCAGCTTTCTAAAGGTAGTTTCCAAAGATCCATGTAAGGATTCATTTTCATCAAATGATTTGTCTTCATGAAGTCAGAGGTATAGAAGCTCAAGTAGCCACAAAAACTTGATTTTAACAGAGGGCAAGAGCAACACAAAAGGTTTGACTCCTACCTGCCTTCTGCAAGGAACATGCTTCCTCACGTGGGATCAGAAAGATTGTGTTCCGCAAGGAACAATGGCCCTGTCACACAGGGGTCACAGATTTAGTTCAGAGAGGCCTCTAAAAGTTCAGATCTCTATCAGGAACAGCCCAGTGTATTTGAGCCCCTTTGATATCTGGTTATCAGGATGAAAACAGGACTTCTGGCACTGGAGACTGCTGATGAACCCAGTAGGCAAGGAGTCTTTATTGCTATTCTCCCTGGAGTCAGCTAAAAAAAGAAAAAAAATGCTGAATAAAAGAGAAGAGCAAAGGAAAAGATTAACTGGGGCCTTCCAAACCTTACCCCTGCCATTCTGTTTCTTTCGCTCCCTGCGTGGGACATTGGATTATTTATGTACCATCATTTAACTTATGACTAAAGGCAAATTGGAGTATTCATACCACACCAGTGTTTTTAACCTTCTCCTTAAGCATGGATTGCCTGCACAAATTTGGGGCTCAAATGGGTGTAATATAAAATGAAGGCCACGTTTTGCAGTCATGAAAATTAAAATTATAAGGCCTAGGAAGCAAGGTGAAAAAACACTTGTGGTAAGTGATTAATAAAAGAATGGAAATGATCGCATATACATGGATCGTCACTTGCGAAAACAGGTTTGCATTCAATAGGACTAGACATGTAAATAGCATATTGCTGTTTGTAAATGATCAAATGCTGCATTAAGGTGAAAGGATTAAGGATAAGCAGGGGAGAAGGAACATTTTTCCGTGTTCCTTAGTGTTTGTTTGTTTGAAGGATTTTTTAATTATATTTTGGACAGGGAATGAGCCCAATATGGTAGAGAACTAGTCCCCACAAGAAGCAGGTGACAGCATGGAATTCTCTCACATTTTCCTTTTGTCCATGTGTTTAGAATCATGATTTGTCTAATTCCAGCCAGTAACAAAGCAGAAGACACTTATTTGAAACTCGATTCTTGCTGAAAATTTGATAAGGGGTAGCTGCCATCATCTGGTCCCCATATACACAGGGAGAACCTGTGGGGTCATGAATTTGGAATGTGAAAAAAAAAAACCTGGATGCAATTCGAATCTGGCCATTTCCTTCATTTTCTTACCTGTTAAGTGGGAAGAAGAGATGGAAGGAATGTTTGCTGAGTGCTTACTGAGTACCAAGCCCTGGGCTCAGCAATCATCCATACATCATTTCACCTAATCTTCACATCCGCCCCATGAGACAAGCGCGGTATTAGCTTCAGGCCTTCGGTTTACTGCTGACAGCAGTGAGGCTTCAAGACATTAAATAATGTGTCCAGAGTCATAGAGCTACTAGCAAGTGTCCAAGCCAGGAACCATCTTTAGGACCGTCCATCCCTGGAATCTGCTCCTTTCGCTTTCTGCATGCCTCATGGATTATTCTGGAAATCAGAACCTCAGAATCTATCCCCATCAGAACCCTAATGAGCCACATCTCTAGTTTCCTCAGCTCCCTTAACTAGCCCTTTTCCCTTTGCCACTGAGTGAACCTCTGCCCCATCTATCCCATAAAGAACAGGCCCCCACGGTGGGGTGTGGGTGTGGGGTGCAAGCCAGGCCCCTCCTCACCCTGCAGCCCTGGCAAAGCGGCAGCATCGGAGATGGAGCAGCACGGGGACACCCAGCAGCTTCCCTAGCGCACGTGTCCTGAGCCTCTTCCGAACCCAACAGTATGTGGACACTTGGGCTTGGGTAAGAGGTTCTGCACAGCCCGGTTACACCAGAAAGAGAAGGAAGAGAGAACAGGGTGTACGGAGGGCGGGGGAATGGGGGTGCCAGAGAGCTTCCTCTTTCCCTCCAACATAGCCTCCTCAGCCACAGGCTTCGACACAGTCCAAAGGGGCAGTGCAGCCAGGTTCTGGTTCCTTCTTAAAACAGACTTCTAATTCCAATTCAGAACTGCTCCACAGAGAGCATCTATAAAGGTATTTATTTATCTTCTGAGATTCACCATAATCGCAAACATGGAACTTGCCTTCCTTTTTCTCCTTTTGTTCATGGTAAGGTGAGGATTATGTCTCCATTTTTAATACGATCAAGACTTTTTTTCCCCTTCGAGTACAAGAAGAGAGTGGGAGCGTTAACAACCCCAAACTCTGTTCAAAAATACAGTCTCTTCTCAGGCTTTTTCACACTACAATACATTTAAAGGCTCAGACGGAGAGCAGACCTGGGACAGATACTTCCCTAGCATTTTGAAATCATTATGAGGTACAATCCTTTTGATGCAAAGAGCCTCTTTTTGTAAGTACGATGTCTTTTATGTGATGAGTAAAAAAATGTTCACGGTATCAAATGCACGAGGAAAGAAAAAAAAAAAGGTTCGAAAAAAATGGAAATCCTGTTTGTGTCCATAGGTGAATTGCTACTGTGAGGCGGCTGCAATTTGACTTTGTACAAAAAGGGTCACTGAACAGAAGGTCAGGCAGCTGGCCATTTCCATTTCAAAGATGCTATCGAAAGGCCAAGAGGCAGTTCACCCAGCAGCCCTTTAGCAAACAAGATTTTCTCCTCTCTTGTTTATGATTTTTTTTATGCCAAAACAGTTTAGTGAGAAGGTCCCCGATTCATTTCCCCCCAGAACACAAGTGGCTTGTGTGAGGTTTGAGTGGGACTTTAGTTTAAAGAATTGGAGGAGTTTTGAGTAATGAGGAGCCATTTGGTGGCCACTTATCAAAGGTTTTGCAGCGAGGCAATAAATCACAACAGAGCCCCTTCACTCAGGCCGAGACAACTGGAGAAAGGTAGCTCCGTTATTACGAATTATGGCTTGTCACGTCTGCAATGAGAGAACTCAGCTTTACAAACACCTCGTGTGTTAATCAAGAGCCCCTTGCAAAAACCATAGGAGGAGGGCACAAAATTCAAGGAGATTATGATTTGGGTTGAGTTCGATGTCTCTGTATAATCAATCGTTAGATCTCACCTAGCAGCCATTGCTAGGCAAAATGATGCTGAAGGAGCTGGAAGTTACAGATCCCTAAATGTCATGGGCCTGGATGACTTAAACACAACACGAAGAGGCCGGCAGGAATATAGAAGGGCAGGCACCCAGCCTAATGTTGCTCACCACTGAAATCTTTTGCGGACTTTAATATGAGCAGGTCTCCAGTCACCACAAAAGAAAAAAAAAATTTTTTTAAATGGAGATGGTTAACACTAAAGGCACTACTGTTTGGCCTGTCTGCCAGGGAGACCAGGCCGGCCTGGACCATGCTAAGAGAGTCTTGGGCCCACTTGTGATCAGAACCACCAGTCCCAGAGGACAAGCCCAGTCCTAGCAGTGCCAAAGGTCAAAACCAGGGAAGTCACATCCATCGACTGGCCCTAGAAGTGCAGAAGAAAGCTGAGGAAAGGTCAGGAGCTGCATAAAGGCAGGAACAGGGTGACACAAAGAGCAAGGGTGGATGAAAAATACAAGGCCCAAGATAATTACTTTAAACAGGATACTCACCAGGAGGGCTTTCTCATGAAAGGAGGAATGGTATCTAGTGAAGCTTCAAGGCATTGGCCAGGCCGGATACTTACGGGCCTTAATGTTCCCTGGAGCTGTCTTTAAAAAGCCCTCATACTTTACCATCTTTAACCCTTTTCTCTGTAAAATGATACAAATGGCTTCCCAGCTTGTCCTTTTACCCCACAACAGCGTGAGACTTGATTGACCTGTCCCTGGATGACCAGTCATTAAGGGCTCAGAGCAGCCATGGAAATCTCATAGAGGTCAAGGTGGGGTCTAGAAACAGCCCCCTGGGAGGGGAAGCCAGCGATTTCTTTGCTGCTTTAGCCATGCTGTGAGCTCTCTAACACTCTGGAGGGAAAAAACGAAAAAAACATATATATATATGACTAATAACTGCTCTGTACCGAAGATGCACTTAATACTGTGAAGGAAAAGTTTGACTGCCCCCCAAATATTCTCATAGTTTTACTCGAATGCAGTCTAAAATCTAATATAATGAATAATCTTACATTTTTATCATTTCATCTTTTTAAAAGATCCTTATCTAAATGATTTTATGCTTACAGGAGCAAAAAAGATATCCTTTCTTGCTGTTCATTTACATTTTTCAAAAAAATTTGTCTTTAATGACTAGAAGAAATGTCTGTTGACAGAGAGAGACAGAAGAAGGCGGGGAGAGGAGGGAGGGAGGGACGGAAATAGAGAGAAAGGGAGGGGAGGGGAGCAATGAGAAGAAGGAGGGAGGGAAAGGAAGGGAGAGAGACAAATCTGACTGCTGCACTGGCTGCTGCTTCCAGAAGCAATCACCGGCATCTGTCAGGACTCCGGCTAAATGAAGGTCTGTCTTATCAAGTGTTTGCTCCGCTCCTGCACACCTGATTGTGTGGCCTTGACTATGATGGAATTTGTTCCTTAAGAAAAGGGGGAAACATGAGCCTTGGTGCTTTCATAGTGGGGTATCTTCTGAAATAATAAATAACCCAGGGGTTGGATTTGGCAGCAGGGAGACTGCTTCCTATGTTCTCCCCAGGGGTGTCATGAGCAGCTGCGGTCATTAGAGAAAGAGAAGAGAGTTTGAGAGGAAGATGATGTGAGTGGAGAGGATGGGAAGGAAAGTGTGAGGTGATGTCATAGAAGAGAGGAGAGATCTTGCTGGACTCTCTGGCCATAATGGCTAGTTTTTACCTGTTTGGAACAATACACTTTGAATAGCGTGACCTGCAGCTCTTTGGCAATTGGGCAAATTCATTTATAAGAACTTTTAAGAGCCTCTGCCTGGTAGTTTCTCCGTGGTGGCTGGTGGGGGTCACGTGCTGGAGAGACTAAATCCAGACTCACGATGATGCTGTCACTACCCTGGATGTCTCTCTGAACTCATTCTGCAAGCGGTCTCTCCGTCTGCTCTGGCCCCACATCCTGCAGCCCCCATTGCAGAGACCGTGCAAGCCCAAGAGAATGCTGCGTTCAGATGGCCGGGGCAACTCCTGTGGCCAGGCCCTACATACGAGCCTTGGTGCGGGGGTCAGCCAGCAGACGTAAGAAGCACATACGTGTCCATGGTCAGATTTTCACATTCCCACGGGATGGCAGAGATGAACCTATGATCCCCTTCAGAATTCCTGTGGGGAGGAAAGAATTTTGGCATCCATGGGAATGTGGGTCAGCATTGTCTGAAATTCTCAATTGAAGGAGCTTGCAATGGCCCGTAATAATTATGCTTTCTACAATGCTAAAGCCTTTTTGTCTGCCTGCTTTCTTTATTTATACATAATACAAATCTTGTCGGGTTGTTATTATCCTTCCCATTTTACATATGAGGAAAACTGAGGCTCAGACAAGCTAAGTAGCCGCTCCAAATCAGTAAATGGCAAAGCCAAGAAAGACACTCTGACCCTCTGACTCCATGCTTAGTTGTCCCAGAGCCAGAACGGGGCTGCTTATGGGACGAGGAAACATCATTCAATGGAAACAGCAAACTCCTAATTGAACTGAGATGGTGCCAAGGATCCCCACTGTCTGACACCCCTTTGGGTTAAAGAACAGAATCCCCAGTGTCTTCTCTGGTCCCAGCTGGCGAATTAACAGCTGTCCCCTAGTCCCAAGTGAGGCACTGAGACAAGAGGAACACAGAACTAGCTTCTCATGCCCTTAAGTCCCAGTGGGTGGAAGACCACAGGGAATCTAGTTCCCTACACTCTCAGGAAGCAGCTGGAAGTTCCCTAATACCTGGTGGTGAGCAGGAGGATGGAGGTAAGAAGGTGTGGGGAAGGGAAAGAAAAATAGAGACTGTCCACTCAGGACAAATAGAGACTGTCTGCTCAGAAGGACCTAAGAGTTGCAGGAAGCAGCGGGATCCCAGTCCGCCCCTCCTCTGAGCCAGCCTGACACAGCGCCAGCCAGATGGAAGGAGGGAGAGTGCCCAGGGTACAAACTGGGGGAGTGCCTGGCCTGGCCGACTTCTCCTCCCAAGCCCTCTGGACTTCAATCTAAGAATTTCAGATTAATACCCTTGACCCTAAAGTTACTTGCCAGATGAGCAGATTTCTAGCTGAGAGGAGGCATCCTGCCACACCTAGGCTTGCGGAAGAGCAATTTACGCAATCACCCCCTCAAAACTCAGAGTGATGGCCAGTTTTCTCCACCTGTGTGTCCATCCACCAGCACTGTCGCAAAGCTGGTACATCTGCAGTGCCTAAAAGACAGCCACAGCTGGGCTGTACTGAAAAAAGCACTGGCCCCAGTTTGAGCCAGGGAAGAAAGGACCAACAGCTATTGAGTTCCCTCTGTGTTCCATGTCCTGCGCCAGACGCTGCATGTGCACGTTTAATCCTCCCAGCAGCCCTACAGGGTGGGTGTGATTATCTCCATTTTTACAGTTGAGGAAACTGAGGCTCATAGATTAAGTGACTTGTCCAAGGTCGCATAGCTAGGTGAGCAGCAAAGGCAGAATTCAAACAATCTGACACAGTTTATGCTCTCTCCATTACACTAAGCAGCTTCAGTGAATTTCTTGGGATTATTTCAAGAATTAAATGAAACAATGTTAATAAAGCTAAAGTCCTAAGCAAATATTTGCTGTGTGTGTGCACAACCAACATTCACATAGAGGCAGGCAGTCAGATCTGCAGTTCATTGTACGGAAGAGCCACGTGAATTAGTATCAGTGGTGTTTCTCTCCACAAAGCAAATATCTGTACCTTACACAATTCCCCTGTGAACCCCATCATCACCACGGCCATTAAATGTGGTCCCCAGATGAAGTATGAGCATGCTGGTCAAAAATGGATATTCACAAGCTGAAAGCACTTTATGATTATCAAGGGACAAAAAATGAATTAAAATCACACCCTGCTAAGTGCCACAGAAGTATTTTCAAATTAGCATCATTGCTGCTATCTCCCCGAACCCTGGCATGCGCGTTATACCTGCTGACATGTCCCTCAGGAAAACTAATATGTTCAAATCAGACCCGAGACAGATGATTACAGTTTATTTCCCATACCAGTGACAACAGAAACAGGCCAGCTTTGTCAAAGGGGTAAAGTGCGGCGGGCTTTCTCTCTCCCTGTCTTAATGAAATGTGCAGATCTGACTAGTTGCCTTTTCAGAGGGTCATTTCTGTGATCTATAAGTTCCTAGAAAATCTGGGACTAGGGTAAGGAATGGAAGGCACTTAGAGCACAAAATTTAAGAAAGAAGGCCGGGCGCGGTGGCTCACGCCTGTAATCCTAGCATTCTGGGAGGCCGAGGCGGGCGGATTGTTTGAGTTCAGCAGTTCAAAACCAGCCTGAGCAAGAGCGAGACCCCGTCTCTACTAAAAATAGAAAGAAATTAATTGGACAACTAAAAATATATAGAAAAAATTAGCCAGGCATGGTGGCACATACCTGTAGTCCCAGCTACTCGGGAGGCTGAGGCAGGAGGATCACTTGAGCCCAGGAGTTTGAGGTTGCTGTGAGCTAGGCTGATGCCACGGCACTCTAGCCCGGGCAACACAGTGAGACTCTGTCTCAAAAAAAAAAAAAAAAAAAGAAAGAACTCATTCTCTGGGTCGTGCAAGTGCCAACCCTATGCTTGCGGGTCCCGGAGAGTGAGTCCTGCCTTAAATTCTGCACCTTGCCTTACCCTAAACTGGGTCCTGAATGCCCTAGCACCAGCACAGGCACCTACCATCAAAGAGGGTAGAAAGACAGTGGCTGCCCCTACAGAATGCCAGAGAAGCCTCTATGAGTCTGGTGACACATCTTTCTAAACTACAAAGCAAGAGAAACCAGTGTATGGGCATGCATCTGGTCCAGGCAGCACCTCTGCCCCAGCATTTGGAAACCATCCTGTCCACCCTGCTGCTCCTCACCCTTCCGTTATCCCAATATCTGTGCCTCGGGGGTGGAGGAGGGGAAGAAGGGACAGTTAGCAGGGCTAACTCACCCCTGAGCTCCAGCAACTGTCAGAGGAAGCAGTGAGGGCAGACAAAGGACGGCCCAGCCGCCCAGCTCACGTCGCCCTCTGTTAGAAGCCCCAGCCTGACTCAACACCAAGTCACAGGTGAGAACTGCAGGGCAACCAAATGTGCTTCATGAACTCAGGACATGATGAGACACAGATTCAGGTTAGATGGTGACCCTTTCTACCACACCCCTATTTGGATCAGGTTATGCTAGTTCTGCCAGGGAAGAGGATAGAAGAAAGAAATGTTTCCATACATTCAGATCTGGGTTGCATTTTTAGCAAATGGAATCAGTGGGGTACAAGCAAACATCCAGGCGGGGGCTGAACACCGCAGACGGTGTAAGCCAAGTGTGTATAAATCGGACGGTGAATCCTAGAGAGTGCAGTAGTAACTGTGTCTACCGAGGATGCCACAGGAAAATGGAATCAGGGTCCATTGTGTTCCCGGGAACAGAGGCCTCAGAGGCAGGGAGAATAGGTATCCCCCTCCACTTGCCAGATAGAGGGATTGGAAACCCACCTCCCCTAGCTTCCTGGGATAGGGAATGAGATGGAAGCCAAAAGAATGTGAGGGTCAAAAACAGGGGCGAAGGGTGGAGGACATGTGGCTGCCTCCTCGCACTGCAGCTGCAAATGCAAGTGCTCACACAAACTCCCAGCAGACAGCCGGTCCATCCTCTTCCTGTGTAATTCTTTGGACTCTAGAGACTTGCCCGTTCCATTGCCACCATCTACAGCTTCCAAGCAAGGTCTCTCTCCTATTGGGTCCACTGAGAAAGATGGAAAACAGACATCACTTATCAGCTGTGTGACCTCAGGCAAGTCACTTTTCTGAGCCTCAGTTTCCCCATCTGTAAAAAGGCAGCAAGGTCCAGCACAATGCTTGGTGCTCAGTAAATATTAGCTGCCTTCCCTCATACTGCCGGTGCAAATAGACATTATTTGTGATTAAAGGTATCATATAAGAGCGTGAAACCCAGAGCCTAGCTCAAAACCATGAGTAACAAATCCATTCCTTCTGCTCCTCCCTACCCTCCCCTGCCAGGTCCACACAAACACTCTTTTCTTCATCTGGTCCAGGTAGCTTTAAGACAGAGGTAAAATCTCTGTGCTCTCAAGGGGTTGAGAGATCACCAAGATTTAAACGTTCCTGGGTGTTGCACCGTAGGAGCTCAGCCAGGGGCAGAGGGGAGCCCTGGAGTGAAAAACCAAAGAGGACCTGGAAGCTCTGGAAGAGAAGGGATGAAAACCAAGAGTCCCTATCAATCAGCCTCAGCCCCAAAGCTGTAGCAGGAGAGCCACCTCCTCATTACCGCTTCCTTCTTCCCGCCTACCCTGCCGTGCACAGCCCCCCTATGCCGGACTATGGGAGACCCAGAAGTGGGTGGGAGAGAGGAGTCGACTGTGTGACAAGGGGACAGGCGAATGAGGAAGGAAGAGGCAGCTGTTTCTAAGAGACAGCCCAACTCTCAAGATCTAAGCAGGGACCTGACTCTGTTTCCATCTCCTGCTGTGTGTTTGGTTAATAATCACCTTCCCTAGACCCCAAGATTCCATAGGACAAATTATCACACCAACTTTCATTAACTAAGGAAGCCTAATCAGCCAGAAACTCCAGATCCACAAAAACCACTGAAATCCAAACCGTCTAAATGTGTTTGACCTGAATTATCTTGATAATAACTTAAATTGTCCACTTAATTGGAACCTGCTCCCCAGCTGACCAAAGGCCATATTCTATTGAATAGACCATTCTCTCTTTGCTTACTCTTGAAAAGGCATAATCCATAAAAGCATATTAAATCCTGTATATCTGCAGATTTTCTTAAGAATAATCATGCTAATATTTTACCTTACTTAACAGAAGATAATTTGTTCCTCCATATTTGCCATTTTTAACTCTAGAAAAGGTGAAAGCGCACTGATAGAAAGCAAATCAGTAGCTACCTGGGGCTGAGGGGAGGGGAGGGGATTGACCACAAAGAGGAAGGAGGAATCTTTGTGGGGTCACAGAGCTGTGTCTGGATGTGGAGGGAGTTCATCAAACCATACACTTAGAATGACCACGTTTTATTATATGTAAATTATACTTCAATAAAGCTGACAAACATGCCATTTTTGCACAATGGAGTGGCATAACTTAAGAATGTCAGAGAAAATGTTGCTGCTACACAGAGATGGAAATACTAGGTCTGCCAAAATGTCTCAATAACAGGGTACTTCATCAGAGCATGTCAATATTTTGTGGAATAAATCACCATCTGTCAGCTGCCTGAGGTGGAGCCATGTAACATTTAACATGCTCAGAGTGTGTGTTTCCCCATCACATCCCTCCAGGAGCACTAGCGAATTCACTGGAAGTTCAAGGCAATAGCGCTCCTCAGGTGGGCAATCAGTAGGGCAGTCTGGGACGCTAGAAAAAGAGGGCAACGTTTTGAGTCAACAGGGAATTCTCGCAGCCCGAAGGTATGGTGTTGTCAGAGCCTTTTCCATATTTACTCATTTCCACATTTACTTGGCAAATCAAAAATTTGAGGCCCAAGGCCATTTGAGAACCACATGTTTTTACTTTACACCCATCTAATTTCCCAAGGGACACCTGGTGGTGCCCAAAAGTCCTCTGGGGACTCGAGGTTGTGACCACAAAGTTCTTGATAACAGACGGAATTTCTCCATCCCTGTTATTCGCATGGGTGAGGTGTCCAGGATAAAGGTATTGCTCTACTGTTTCCAAAGATTTGTGTGTGTGCCCTGCCTCTCTCAGATCCACCCAGAAGTGCCTGGAGAGAGGAGGTCCATGGGGCACCTGCACACCTCTTTGGAATCCCACATAGCCTGCCCTGAGGTGCAGGGATAGGTTGGTAAGACCCCTAGCAGAAAGCTCAGGCTGGGAGTAGAAAGAGGAAACCCAGGGTCTGCTGATGTCTCTCACTGGACAAACCAACAAGTCACAATTTCAAAGAGTTACAACCACTGTCGTTTTTAGTCCATTAATTTTTTTGTCAATGGCAACTGATGGGGAACTTGGTCTGGGATCTAAAATAAGCACCTCATTAACATATGCAATTCAATTCAACATTTTCTAAGCTTCTTCTGGGTACAAGTTTCTGTGGGAATTGTGTTAAGCATATATCTTCCTCTCCCTGGTGGATCTTGTCAAAGCCCTCAGCTTTGATTGCCAGGCTCCACGATTATGTCTAAAACTCTCTCTCCCTGAGCTGCAGCAATGGATTTCCACCTGCCCACTGAGCATCACTCTCAGGAAGTCTGACAAGAAACCGCAAAATGATAGGAGCGAATCCAAACTCAACAACATTGTTCACAAATATATTCCCCACCTGGACCCCTAAATCAAAGAATAGCACCCAGATAATAGGTACCCACATGCCAAACTCAGATGCACCTGGAATCCTTTCTCTCCTCAACCACCATCATATCCAGTTGGTCGCCAAATTCCATCAATTCTACCTCACAGCTATCTCTTAAATCTACGCCTTTCTCTCCATTGCCACACTCCACACTTTTCCTGGTACCTCCTAGTTCGTCCCGCACTTCCAGTGGGAGGATCCTCTGACTCATCCTCTACAGCCAATGCTGTCAGAGCCCTGCCCAGGTGCCCTTACCAGCCGACGCATTCATGTCCCAGACTCTGCAGATTGGAGCTGCTACAGCCTCGCGCCTACACCCTTTTCTGGAGGATTGTCTACCTCCGCCTCTACGTGGTGGAACCATCTTACCTGGAGATTGCCTGGAATGCTTCCTCCCTTGGGGGCAGCGAGGACAACCTCTGTGGTGTAACTCGCACTCCAGAGCTCCCGTGAGATCGGGCTGAGGCTAGATCCTTCCCTAAAACGCATCTTTCCCCAGCTTCTTCCCCTGCCCTGTCCTACTTCTTTCACTCAAGGCTTTTTTTTTTTTTCTGATAGCACTCCTTCAATAAATCACTTACACAAGAATCCTCATCTTAGGCTCTGCTTTTAAGGAATCCGACCTGAGATATCCTTCATATTGGCAGAGAATCATTTATTTTTAAAGGGATAGTTAATCATGTAATTCCTTGGCATGAAGTAGCCAAGGTCTCCCTCACCAGGTACAGAAAAATCCAAAGACTTCAGCGTATCATGTAAACTTTTGCCTTCTCCTCCCACCTGCCCTGCTCTAAGCTGCCCATTGCAACCAGGCCGTCTGCCCTTCCTTTCTGCTAAACTACTCCACCTCCCTCCAAAGCCAGGCTCTTTCGCACCTCTGCATAAGCTCATGTTCTTCTCTTTGCCTGAAATTTGTTTATCCATCTTGTCTAACCTCTCATTCATCCTTTAAGACTCAGGTTAAGTATCACCTCCTCCCGGAACTTTTCCTGAGCCTCTCCCAGTCTCTCAGACATCCTTAATACTCAAGCGGTGTCGTGTACACACCTCTATTACAACATTTGCCTTGTTGTGTTGTATTTCCACGCTACCATCAAGAAAATGTAGTGCAGGCCGGGCGCGGTGGCTCAAGCCTGTAATCCTAGCACTCTGGGAGGCCAAGGCAGGCGGATTGTTTGAGCTCAGGAGTTCGAGACCAGCCTGAGCAAGAGTGAGACTCCATCTCTACTAAAAAAATAGAAAGAAATTATCTGGACAACTAAAAATATATAGAAAAATCAGCAGGGCATGGTGGCGCATGCTGTAGTCCCAGCTACTTGGGAGGCTGAGGCAGAAGGATTGCTTGAGCCCAGGAGTTTGAGGTTGCTGTGAGCTAGG
>NW_012151618.1:1746763-1747085 GCF_000956105.1 Propithecus coquereli | reverse complement strand
GAGGGAGAAGGATTGCATGAGCCCAGGAGTTTGAGGTTGCTGTGAGCTAGGCTGATGCCATGGCACTCACTCTAGCCAGGGAAACAAAGCAAGACTCTGTCTCAAAAAAAAAAAAAAAAAACACAGTGGTATGGGCTCCTTGTTCCATTGTATCCTACTGCCTGCAAAGTCTTTAACCAGGTTTCCCTCCCCAGGAGTTTCTGGAGTGCCTGGGGGATGTATTTGCATCCCAGGAGTCATCTTGGCTGCCACTTGTCACATCTAGTTCTGGGTTACTACTCTAGGCTTCTCTGGTGAGTCACTGCTTGGCTCAGCCAGGTTT
>NW_012151618.1:1731290-1746713 GCF_000956105.1 Propithecus coquereli | reverse complement strand
TATTCCTGCTTCTCTATACATTTATGCATGTCCCAATGTTTTTTGCTAGGAGCAGGTATCATTTTATGATAAATCTAAAGAAAAACATTGCTACCATATTCACAATTCTGATAATAAACTCTAAGGAAAATCCTGGGTAACCGTCAAATGAAAAGGAAAAAAATTTTCGTTTAGCAAACTTAGCCCTCTCCAATAGCACATTAGCTTAGAGCCCAAAGCTACCCTCTTTTTAATAAGAAAGTAATTCAGTCTCAAAAACATTACTTCTCAAAAACTGCAGGGAATGGCTACTGACCAAGTGAGCATTAAAGTCCAAAGAGTCATCTCTCCTCATCTACGCCCAAGCCATCCTGTCCTGACGAGGTACAGAGGCACAGATTATTCCTCTGGAAAATCATAGCAAAGCCAGAGACAAGCAAGTTGGCATGGAGGGTTTCACTTCGACCTGGAAACACATCTTCTAGGAGCTAAACCAGGAAAGAAGTGGTATTTGTGTGCAAAGAGCAAATAACCTCACCTGCAGGCTAGTTACTGAGAGTACCGAAAAAAGAAATTGGATCAGAGATGCCAAACAATTGTAGCTCATACGAGAGGAGGAATGAAAGAGTTCAAAATGATGTGCTTCTCAGAAAGAAACCTTTCAAAGAGGTAGGAAAAAGGAGGCCACAGAGTTAGAATCTAGCCTGGCCCAGAGGTGAAAGAAACTCTTTACAGACTCAGGAATTGTCACCAAGATTAATGCCGACACACGTGGAGAGCATGAGATGTCATTTGGAAGGGAAGATGGAAGCGTCAACATGAAATACCCGAGAGAGCCTAAAAGGTGACAAAACAGTATCTGGAAATGAGAAGACAATGGAGGGGTCATGTGATCATTCAAAGTGAACACATGGGGAAGGCAAAGGCCGGTGGTTAGATGGGCAGAGCTGGATGAAAGAAGAAGCGAGTACGGGCCAGAGGAAAGGGAGCATTGAATGATGAGGTCACTGTACCATGTGCAACCTCTGCGAAGGAACTCGCCACCCAGCCGGCAATTCTTCAGGATAGAGAAGAAATTTTCTGCCCATTTTAAGCACTACGACTGTGTTAATTCGTAGCTAAGGTCCCAGATTTCCAGTGAGTGTTCCAGATCAGCACACTTCAATATAGATACCAAAAGAGATTTTGAAGTAAAATAAGTCAGTGGATCAGGCCATATGTGTTAGTCTTAAAGCTAAAGGAATAGCAAATGTTCGAGGAAATGTTGCTTAGGAAACACAGTTTAGCAATCAGAAAGTTTGCCTGGATTAAGGGAGGGGTCATACCAGGGCTTTGGGCTTGGTCACTGTGCAATTGCCTTGTCCTAGGCATTCAAACTGATAGAAAATCCCTGAGAGTTGTATTGAGGGAATCCCAATTCGACACAGATGGCTGAAAAAAGAGATATGCAAATGGCAGACAGGAAACAAAGGGAGAACTTGTGTATTTCCTTTGCACCCTCAGAGGAAAAAAAGGGAGGCCCAGCGGCCCTGGGACACTGAGAAAGGCCGGACTTAACCAAAGATAAAATGAAGGCCATACTGAAGTGACATAGAGACTTCCAAGACAAATAAAATTCCGTTTTTTAAATTACACATGGAATAACATATGCAAAAGAAGTTGTGTATTAGCATACACAGAAGCAGCAGGAACGATGCCCAGCACATAACTGGTGCTCAATAGATATCACGTAGTCATTCATTTATTTATTCGTTCATTGAATAATTATTGGCAGTCCACTACAAATGCAAGGCACTGTTCTAGGCACTGATGATTTAGCATTAAAAAAAAAAAAAAGACAAAGCCCTCACGGAGCTTACATTCCAGTGGGGAGATGGGCAAATATGCGAACACATATAGAATAAAATCAGAGAGGAGTAAGTGCTGTGGAGAAAAATGAAGCAGAAAGGGGCTGGAGAGGGTCCAGGGGCTTCTTTAGATGGCGCAGTCAGGGAGGCCTGCCTGAGGAGGTGGCATTCAGGCAGAGACCTAGATGAAGTGAGGAAGCCAGCCACGTGGACACCTGAGGAGGAGCCATGCAGAAGGAGGGAGCAGCAAATTCGAAGCCCTGAGTCCAGACCGAAAGGAGGTAAGTGAGGCTGGATCAGGGGGAGAGAGGAGAGAAATGGGAGGGCGCAGGGTTGGAGAGGGAGTTTAGGATCGGGCTATGGTGGCCTTTGTGGGCCATGGAAAGGACTGTCAAAGGTATTCCAAATGTGTGGGAAGCCACCGGAGGGTCCTAAGCAAGAGAGCCACCTGATCTGAGTTCTGTCCTTAAATAATCCCTTTGACAGGTCTGTGGAGAGCTGACTGTGGGGGCTGGGAGCAGGGAGAGGGCCGGGTGAAGGAGTGAGAAGATGACGGTAGCTTGGGTGACAAAATAGAAGGCGCTCTCCCATTTCCCCAAGGAGACAGTCCCCAAAAATGTATTTTGATCAACTCGAATACACGATGTCTAGAAGGTGCATGAAACGGTCAACTTTCTACTTAGAGCAACGGTATTTTATTTTCTTTCACATACATATCTAAATTACGTCTGCAGAATCGATCTAGAGATATCACGTCAGGGATACTTCTTTCCGATCCATCTCACATACGTGCAGTCATTTCACTCGGACTCACCACAAGCATGTTTGACATCAAGTCTTTTTTCGGGGCCACTTTCTGAGTCGCTGCGCATAAATTCCCAGGGCACGCTGTCCTCACTTTCACCTAGGCCTTTCTTTAATCCGTGTATGATGCTGTCGCCGAATCATTTATCCGAAGCCACAGCACATTGGTGAGGATTCAGATTTTAAAGAAACACATCAGGATGTAGGTTCCTTGACGGGTAGGGACGTGGCTTTGTTAACTACTGTACCCCCGGAGCCTAGAGCAGGGCTCAGCAAACTACAGCTTGGGGTCCGAATTTGTAAATTAAGTTTCTATAAATGAAGTTTTACCGAACCTAGGCCCACTCACTCACGTGTTGTCTGTGACTGCTGTCACTCTACAACGGCAGGGCTGAACAGTGGCGACAGAGACTATGTGGCTTGCAAAGCCTAAAATATTTACTATCTGGCCCTTTACAGAAGAAGTTTGCTGACCCCCTGTCCGGAGCATTGCCTAGCACATAGTGGGCACTCAAAAAAATTTGTTATTGACTAAATGGCTGGATGACAACTCCCTATTTTCTGGAGGATAATTTAGAGAAAGGAAGTGAAAACCTTATAGTCCGCGGTATTTGTTGAATGCGTCCTCAAGCGCCCTCCACACCAGCCCCTTCTAGTGGCTCTTTTCAGGCACTAAGTGGCATAAAAGCCTTTCTGTCCAATTCTTAAGGGAGCGTTTTCTGAGGCAGCTCTCCTCCCCTCCACGCCACGAACAGCTCTAAAGACCTCACTGCTCGCTCCCGTGCCTCCATTCTCCACAACTCGAAAACAGAGTGTTTGTGGAACTCGTAGGTCAAGTGTCTCCGGAGAAAGGTACTGCAGCAGGAGTGTTTGACTTTTCTGTCTGGAAAAAGCAACGGGGCAGGAGTGTGGGGAGCCCACAGGCACACGGAGGGGCGGAAGGGCCGTCAGCAGCTGGAGCCATTCCTTGACAGCTGCTGGAGGGTGGAGGTAACTCCCAGCACCCCCACCCTAGGTTCCAGCAGCACCCTGGGGCTAAGACATGCCAATACCGGCAGCCAGAAGTGGCAGGAGCGCCCCACTACGGTGAGTTCTGATGAATATGGGCGGCACCCACGACACCTACTACAGAGCCTCTCAGTGAAAGTTTCCCTGTCTCTCCTTGCCCACAGGCTACGCCTTCACATTCTTAGAAACAAGAAGCTTCCCCGGTGGAGTAGTGACATCTACTACATTCATGGTGCCCGTTCACTATCTTTGGAATAGACTTCCTCTGTCTGAGAGAATCCTCCCGTTGTGAATCCAGCCTCTCCAAAGTGAAACACAGACGCCCAGCCTCCTCACGGCTAGGACACAGGCCTGAGATTTAGGCTCTGCCAATCAGGCACGCAAAGGTGACACCATGTTTTGGAAGTATGCGATGCGTGGCACGGGCTGAGGGGGCCAGCCCTTGTTGCTGGGGAGAGGAGCAGCAGAGGCAGCGATGCCCATGGAGGTTTTCTGGTAGTTCAGGGTAGAATTTCTGGCACAGAAGTAGCAGCGGGGCTGGTAGCTGTAGCAGCTACAGTAACTGTGGTTTTCTGGCACCTGGTGTTCAACAGCTTCAGGGCTTCCCTATCGGACGACTTTCTGCAACTTCGTGTGGTTGATTCTCCTGGAAGCCTGACCCCAAGTGTGTTTCTTCCCCCCCTTTAAAATCCTTACGTCGATCTCTTTCTTGCTTAAACTAGCCAGAGTGAACTCCGTCCTTCACCACTGCAACTATGACGGGACAGACGGAAAGTATAAAGGGACAACGGGCACCATTTGAACTGGTGCGTCATTTCCTATACGCACAGAGACACCCAAAGGGCCATTTGGTCTCCCCTCGTCCTCAGAAAGAAGGTTACCTACAGGCCATCGCAAACAAGACTCTCATTTTCAAGTCTCCAGGGAGAAAATTTTACATAACCTCAAGAAGTACATAATTTGGGGAACCTGCAACACCCAACATCAGAAAGTTGTACCTTAGTTAGTACTCAAGGAGATACAAGAACATTTCGTAGTCATTTAAAAGAAAATGTACTCATTTTAAATCACTCATTTCCTCACTGAATTTACTTTTAATGGATTTAATTCTATTATAAATGAAGCTGCCAACTACTCAACATGAGGGAATCATCATCTTCATTGTTTCCAGGTTAATGTGAGTCAGGAAAGAACTTGAGAAGCGGCAAAGATATCAATATCGTATTTCATGTCAAAAAAAAACTGTTTCCATGTCACACAGGCATGGAAAAGACTTGTTTAAAAAGAAAAAAAAAAAAACTTACTGTCAGTCACCCCTCTACTCCCAGTCTTTTGAGGGCAAAGGAAGAAGTCAGGAACACGTCCTCAAATCTGTAGATCAAAAGTCAACAAGAGAAAGCCCACCTGTCTACCTCCCTTGCTTCGTGAAAATGACAGTCCCTTCCAGGAGCATAAATACATCTTCCTCCAGCGCTTGAAGGATGCCCTCTGATGTTTGTGCTAAATGGCAAGAGCTGGGATGATGATGATGGTTGCATTTCTTCCAATGGTTTTCAAAAGTCTTTTGAGGAGCACTGGGTCTCACTAGTATTGCATTAACATCTTGCCTTAAATATTTTACTCATTGCCCTTTTTAAAATGCCTCAAAATTCATATTTTTTCTTAAAAATCACTAGAAAATGTTAAATATTAACATAACAAATGCTGTTTTATGAACAAATGCAGTTCATAGGGAGTAAGACTTGCAGTGAGACTAGCCTAGACCTCCAGGAAAGCCTCTGCCCTAATTATAACCTGATCTTCACCAGTTGTCAGCTATGCACCTTGGAAAAGTCACTTAATGTCTTCATCTGTAAAATGATTTCACAATATTTATCACATAGGGCTGTTGCAAGGATGAAATGAGATAATACATAAAGTAAAACATGTCTGGCATGTAATTAAAAACTCAACATAGGGTAGTTGGGTTTTTTTTCTTTTTAATTAAACTGTGTATCTTCAGATCTATACATGATTATTTTTAAATAAATACTATATATATTTCAATGTGGATGAGATTTTTCTCTTTTATCTTATCTTCAAAGCACAAAGTTTTGCATACCTCATCTTCTGGGATCTGAGCTGTTGTCATCATTTTATTAAACTCTTATGTTGATGATTGTTCCACACCTGACTGCTGCCAACATTGTTTTCGCTGGTGACATGATGAGCACGCCAGCCCACACTTTAGTGCCCCATGGTGGTTTCTCATTGCCCTGTGGATTCAATTCAAACTCTTTATTGCCTGAAGTACCATTTCAATCCCCTTCCTACCTTCGTCCTCCCCTCCCCAGCCATGTATCACAGAGTCTGAGAGGCTTAAAATTACCCTTCTCAGACTTCCTTGCTTAGTAAATTATACCCAGAAGAAGCAAACCTGTAGATGCCCTAGTGATATCATGCCCCAAAGCCAAGGGCCCCCAAATGTGCCCCCATCCCAGATCTAGGTAGGACTCTAACACCACTATGCTTGCAAACGTTGCTCCTCCACTCTCTCCAATTTCAAATTGTTCTCCTGGAAACTTTTATAGTCAGCTCAAACTCAACACTCCTGCCATATTTCTTCACATCCCCTTGAATTCCTTGAGTCCACATTGGTCTCCCTTAGACTGTAAGTTGCTTAAGGGCAGAGAGAGTATCTTGCTTGCCGCAGTAACTTATTCCCTACCCCATTCTCACAGTACACACACACACGCACGCACACACACTTCTGAAAAATTGCTTTGGCACATAGTAGGTCCTCAAAAATTTTGTTTGCACATCTTTTTAAAGTTAAATGATCTTCTCTCTGTGTTCAGAATACAATGGGTTATTTTGTGCTGAATTTCTTCCTCCCTCAGAGCTCAGAACATCAAACATAACTAGCAAAAAATCATAGAAAGATGTATTCTCAGAACCAGGAGCAACCATGCCTTAAACAGGACCCACGGCTGTCTGCAGAGAGTTGGGCAAACATCCAGGACAACTCCACTGATGTGCAAAAATTCCATAGAGTCACAAGATATTCGAGATGGAAAGGACCTCAGGGGTCAAGCAGCTCAGTCCTTCCAACAGGTGAGAAAACCGAACATGGGAAGGGAAAGTGACTTGCCCAAGGCATCAAGATGTTTCCTTCCAAGAAGTGCCTGGAGCCCCCAGCCTCTTTCCACTCCATTTCACCCTCTGTACATGGCCTGGGGAGGTCAGACCCACTCTTGGATGCTTTGGAAACCCTCCATCCTCAGCAGGGCCATTGGGAACCCTAAGAGGGAACAGGGCAACAGACTTTCCCCAGCATTTGGGGTGATGGCAGGGATAGTAATCTCGGGTCCCTGAGCTCTTCCTCCATACACCCATATCCTCCCCTGCCCACAATTAATCCTTTCCGACCCTTCACTTATTACACCAGAACTTGACAGTGAAGCCAGGAGGGAAGGGCACCACCCCTGCGTGTCCTCCACACAGCTCCTCCTGCACCGACTCCCTTTGCCAGAAGCCCAGCTCCCGAAATAGTGCGGTGCATGGGCGCAGGTCCAGGAGCTAATAGGGGTGACAGCGTCGTCTTATGACCTGTTTTAACTGAGCTCATTTAGAATTTACCTGACCAAGAGTACCATAAAACGTACTCCTAAAGATGAGATTGCTAATTACCACAGGATGACTCGTCTGTGTTCGGCGGCTGGGGGGAGCTGGAGAGGAAAGGCTGGTTTCCAGAAATAATCCTTTCCTCCTCACCAAATAGGAATGAAATGTGAGGAAGGGCAAAGGGGATGGACAGAGAGATTCGCCCACAGGAACTAAATAGGGTTATAATTAGTTCATGTGTTCGCAGGTGTCATCTTTCACCCTCTGCCAGCAGAGGAGACTGCGGGTACACTCAGAATCCTTGTGTCTCTGGGAGAAGGGCAGGGAGATCCTTGGGGTGTTGGAGGAAGAGCTGGAAGCAAGATGACTGCTGGGGGCAAGGCAGGCAGGGTCTCTGCAGTACGACAGGCTCCCGACGCAATGACCCCCGAATATGACACTATTTACTGACCGCAGCTCCTGGCAGCTACTACTGAGATGCCTGAGAGCATCCTAATTAGCGCGGGTTGTCAGCGCTCCCATTAAAATCCCCAGATGAGCGAGCTAAGTGTTCATCTCAGCCGCTTCAAGTCACAGCCTCTGAAACATGGCCTTCAGTGGCCGGTCTCCATTCATTCTTACCCTATGACTTATTCTAACCACCTCCAGGTTTTATATTCATCTCAAATGTATGTTTAAGCAGAGCCATCTCATATTAGGGTGGATTCCCATAGCTCATTCATTGCTGAGACGTCTATCATTTTCCCAAAATGTTCTCCCTAAGCACTGTCTTTCCAAATGTTTCCAAGACGTATGTCATAAGTTAGATTCCAAGTATTTTTTTCTACCACTTCGTTTGCTGTTTTCTCTCCTGCTGGGTCCAGCATTGGGTCTTGTCCTCACCGATGGCTCTGAGTAAAGCAGGTATTTGTTCCCAGTTTTTGCCATCGTGGCCTGTAGTCTTACATAATAATCAGTGGGAGATTGTGTTCTGTGAATGCATCCTAAGCATGTTCTCCTTAATATTCATTAATTCACCAACCCCTTTTGGAATTTGCACTGTGTTAGATATTTAATCTTCCTGTTATGCCATAAACCGTTGCATGCTGTGATCTGCCTTGACGTGTAGAACAGCCTTAGTAAAACTAATGGGTGTCTTGCATTCTGAATTGAGAGAGCATTTTGAAGAACAGGAATCACACTCCAGCAGGATGATATCTGCGTGAAAACATGATACATGCGGATGCAGGCATGTGAGCACGGCCTCCCTTTCTCCACAGCCACAGTCGTCAGGAGGATTCCAGGGTGATGGGAGGAGGGTTTGGGGGAGTCTCATTTTCTTGAAGTACCAGACAATACCCTAGGTAAGTATATCAAATATCAGGCTTCCCTTAGGCAGTGTGAAGCTGACCTAGCTTAAGTCTGACACCAAAACCAGTGGTTTTGTGGAACAAGAGAAGTATAAAAGGTACTAAAAAAACAGATCCCCCATTGAATGCTTTTTGAGATCCATGTAAAATTAACACTAAAGATGCTTGGTGTGGGCCGGGCGCAGTGGCTCACGCCTGTAATCCTAGCTCTCTGGGAGGCCGAGGCAGGTGGATTGTTTGAGCTCAGAAGTTCGAAACCAGCCTGAGCAAGAGCGAGACCCCGTCTCTACTAAAATTAGAAAGAAATTAATTGGACAACTAAAAATATATAGAAAAAATTAGCCGGGCATGGTGGCGCATGCCTGTAGTCCCAGCTACTCGGGAGGCTGATGCAGGAGGATCGCTTGAGCCCAGGAGTTTGAGGTTGCTGTGAGCTAGGATGACGCCACAGCACTCTAGCCCGGGCAACACAGCGAGACTCTGTCTAAAAAAAACAGAAAGCATCATTCTTACCATGAAAAAGCTTGTCTCCTTAAAAACAAAAACAAAAATAAACACACACGTAGTCTGTGGACAAGTATAGCCATCATTCTACAAAAACACATATGGAATATAGAATCTCTGCAATAAAACCTACCCCCCAAAATTAAAATAAAGCTTGTAAGACAGTACCAAAAGCTAGAGGCTCTCAAGTCCTTCACCATCATTTATATATTTGGGACAATTCTTTCTAGAATCACATTAGGAAAGCATGCATGGAAAAAAACACATTTGCACTCCTTAGGAAGCTCCTTAACTTATTACCTAAGAGTATACATGAGTTTGAGAGTGTTTATAAATGTATGAAATAAACATCTAAGATGATAATGACCTTAGATGTGAGAATTTTGAGAGTGAGAATTTTAAGGGTCTGAAAATATTCTTAAAATCAGCAAACCCCTGATCTTGGCCCATTAGCAGCTATTATTATGCTAAAATCCTCTCCCTGGAAAGCATGGAAAAATTAAAGACATTCTCCACTGGAAAGCAAACAAGTTTGATTAGCAAGATGAGCCTGTACCAAACATCTAATCTTCCCCATCAGAGCAATGGTAAATCTAGCTATTCATGAGCAAATATACATTTTTAGATGACATTCTAAGAAATACACATCAGAGAGAATATGCATCCACAGAATAGTTAACTTGGAATGAAGGGAAACATTTGAAACACTGGTTAGTAGGGGAAAGAAAAGAGACCTTCTTAATCAGCCTTTGTCAGTCACTACCTGAAACACAAGGAGAATGGGAACACCAGTAACTAGGCCTGTCAGCAACGAGGGCAGAGCTGGAAGAGCCCCAAGAGTTAAAACCCTGTTTACTGTGTCGGGAGGTGGTGCAATCTATATACCAATCATCAAAGCCATTTGAGGCTTGCCTGTTGCTGACAAATGTAGATGGACAGATATGTAAAGATGATGCGTCATGAACTGCAGCTGATGAATTTCCTGCAGAAGCACCAGTACTCACATCAGAGGTGTCAAGAGGTGACAGAGCTACATCACACTGAGTCTGGCAGTTTAATTTGGTGTCGGCTATTAGTGTTGACTCTCAGTGCTATTGCCATTCAGTGTTTCTGCTGGCAAGGTGACACGGCCTCAGAGATTGCTAAATTTCTTTGTTGAGTGAAAGAGAGGCTGCCTGGTTTGTGCAATAACCCCCAGCTAAACAATGGGAATCGCAGAGGGGCAGAGAGCAGGGACAGGGAGAAAAAGGAACTCAGTTCACAGGGCTCCTCTGAAACTTTCCTTGCATTATGTCAGGTAAGAATCTGATGGCTTTGTTGGGTAAAACAAACGTCTGGGGCGGGGATGATTTATGTTGAAGATTTGGTTTGGCTCAATTCAAAGCTACTGAGTGCACTGGCATCACGGAAGTTCTCTCCCTGCATTGGTCCCAGTGAAACCACCACATTCGCTGCGGAAGGACTTTGTGACCTCCGGGTGTCACCCAGTGATTCCAATTCCCCTGTCCTGGCCCCACATTTGTGGGAGAGGCAGGCTTTGGCAGTGTACCCAAGAACACTTCAACCTTCCTTGGGGTACCCATACTCTACATCACCCCTCACCCCATGCCACTGCTGGCAGGATGAGAAGGCACGGGGTGCAGACCAGGGAGGCCTGGCAGCTCCACATTGCCTAGGGGAAGACTGACATTGACTCAGGCTATGAGGTCAAGGGCTAATAGTACATAGCCCCTCCCCCATCCCAGGACAACACTACCCTGGAGGGGTGTCCTGGGCCACACTTGGAGGCCACAGGAAGGTGATAAAGCTTACCAGCTCCTAGGAGACACTCTTCCAGAACTATCTATGAGTGTAGGGGAGGGGTTGGAAGAAACATGGAGAGAGAGTTATGGACATTAGTAGTAAACTAATCTTTGTGGCAACAAGAAAAACATGGTTCAAAGTTTGGGCAACGTGCCCAAGGTAGCAATTAGGATTAGAGTAGGGCAGAAAGGACACATTTTGGGGGTTTTTTTTTTTAGGACTTGGGTCGGTTGGCATTGCTTTTTGTTGCTTGCCTACCATATGAGCAAGAGCCTGCTCACAATACTGTGCTGCTCGTGTTTTCAGAGAACTTCATACTTCTCTGTGGCTTTTACTTCCATTTTCTCACTGGAGCCTACATTCATTCCATGGTTTATTGAAGCCACCCCCAGAGCCACCCTCTGGTGCTGAGCTCCTCCCATACTCCCGCTTCCACCCACATTCTTCCCCGTTGCACACTCCTGGATTATTTCACCCAAAGCCATGAAGTTGACTGACCCAAAATCATCACAATAGTGTAATTCAGACTTTCTGCGGTGAAAGAGTGGGGTAAATTTCCAGAGGGGAAATACAGAGGTCAGTCCAAGGCATTCCGTAGAGACAAGGAAGGTAAGATAATCAAATATTTTAAAAGAACACCTTCAGGATGACTTTCCGATCTAAGTCTTTGGAAAACCAAATCAGAATTGTAGTATTCTCATAGGGTTTTCTCCTGTGTAAATTCCTCCAGTTGAAGAATCCTAGCACTAATATTCTAGGGGTCCCATATCCTTGGCTTCTGCTTTCTGAAACCATCTTCCTTCCATACATCTTTAGAAAATTTCGGAGAGATCCTATAAGGGATATCATGCTGTATACTCGGATATAACATGCAGAACGAGGTTAGTGACAGTCCCTGCTCCGTGCTGATCACCCACCTGGAGTGCTGTGTGCAGTTGTAGGAGCCACACTTTACAAGGAACATTGATGGGTGGATGCATCCACAAGAAAGCAGCTGGGGCAGCCAGAAGTGGACCACACCACGGTGCATGTTTGAAGGTCCTTGGCCAGAGAAGACAAGAATAAGGCCAGTCCAAGTCTTCAATTATTTGGAGAATTGTCATGTAAAGATAAGAGAAGTTTAGAGTACAGAGCAAGCCCCAAACAGTGGGAGCTGCAGAGAGGAAAATCTCAGGTAAGGAAGAACCCTCTAGTGGCTAGCCTGAACTGGAATGGGCTGCCTTAGGAGGCCGTCAGTTGCCTCCACATGGAGACTAAGCCTATTGTCAAGAAGTACTGTGGAGAATGTTACAGAAAGGATTTGTTCATCGTATGAGGAGTTGGAGTAAATTACTGCTGAGGTCTCTTCCTACTTTAATGTTCCATGGAATCTTCTCCATTTAAACCTTGATGAATTACAGAAGAATGAAGGAACTTCAGATGTTGCATGTACTGTGTGTGGGTGAGGAATTGACAGTTGTGGTCAATGAGGCAGGAAAGTTTGAGAGAAGGAAAACAACCCGGTGGTCTACTTACAACCTCAGGTCTTCTCCCTGTACCTTCGGGGAGGCTGCAAGTCAGAAGACTGCTAGTGAGGAATGTCCACCTTCTTCCAAAACAGACTGGATTTGATTAGTTGGTTTTTTTCTACAGGCTCAGATATAGGAACAATAGCTACCTTGAGGGAAGTCGAGAGTTTGGGCATCTAGCACCTACAAAGTGTAGCAGCCATTCCTGTCCTGTCCCTTGCTGTTTAGGAAGGGATCTCGCAGACCACCTGGTCAAACCCTTTCATATTCTGGACAAGGAAACTGACACTCAGAAAGGTCAACTTCATATCCCGAGACCACACTGATAATTATTAGCAGAGATGGGTCTGCTAGTTCTCAATCCAGTGATTTTCATCTGCCAAAGACCATTTTATCCACTGGAATACAAATACCAGTTTCTCCAACAAATCAATGGCATGGAAATCAAATACAGTTTTCCCTTGGTATCTTCAGGGAGTTGGTTCCAGGACCCCCCTGCAGATACCAAAATCCACAGATGCCCAAGTCGCTTATATAAAACGGCTTAGTATTTGCATATAACCTACACACATTCTCCTATAAACTTAAAATCACCTCTAAATTACTTTTAATACTGAACACGATGCAGATACTACATAAATAGTTATTACACTGTATTGTTTCTTTTCTGTATTATATTTTATTGTATTATTTTGTTTTGGGTTTTTTCCCTGAATATTTTTGTGATCCGTAGTTTGTTGAATCCGCTAGTGTGGAACCCACGGACATGAAGGGCTTGCTGTAGGTTAAAACAGTATAAGTAAATCAATTAAATGCAGTAGGTAAAGCTTATTTGCATTCTTATTCAATAAAAACAACTGGAAGAAAACATTCTTGTGACAATTAGCAAAACTAAGTATGAACTGGGCATTGGATATTATTTATTGGAATTTGCATTAGATGTGATAATAGCATCAAGTGTATGTAACTTTTTTAAGTTCTTATCAGTTAGAATGCATATTGAAGTATTGACAAGTGACAAAACACGGTGTCTTGGATTTGCTTCAAAATACTCCAGAAAAATGGGGGGCGGGGCCGTGCTAACGGATGAAATAAGATTGGCAAATGTAATTGTTGAAGCTAGATAATGGGTACATGGAAGCTTATTAAGCTACCCTCTCTACCTTCGTGTATACTTGAAAATGTCCATTTTAAAGATGTTTAAAAGGAAGAAAGACGCTAACCCAGACTCAAGACTGAGGAGGGTGAAACACAACCTCTGCCCCATCTCCAGCCAAGCAGTTTTGGGAAGGAGTTGGGGCAGGCAGCTTGGACCTGGACCACTGCTGCTGTCCTGCGTCCTTAACTCACCTCCCAATCTGCTCCTCACTGAAGATGCTAGATGGGGGGCACAGCAGGAAATCACACTTTATGTGCTTTATACATATTTATCCATACATTACTTGATCTTCTTTCTGTTAACGGTAAACAAAAACTTTCCAGTGAAATGGTCTTGTGTTGTGTTTTCCATATCCTAATGCTTTATTAAAATTTTAAAAAATAAAATTTTAAAAACCTCACACTCATCCCATGCACAATAACCAGCCATCACCTTGTTAAATCAGATATGGTATTGGCCTGGCGTGGTGGCCCACGCCTGTAATCCTAGCACTCTGAGAGGCCGAGGCAGGAGGATCACTTGAGCCCAGGAGTTTGAGGTTGCTGTGAGCTAGGCTGATGCCACAGCACTCTAGCCCAGGCAACAGAGTGAGACTCTGTTTCAAAAAAAAAAAAATCAGATGCAGTATTAAGGCTTATCAATAGTGTACTCATGTCACCCTTTAAACATACACACACAGCATTAATCATTATGCAGGAACCTAGTTTGTTTGCATATTAATCACAAGGAGGAAGACTGACTACAAGTTGACTATCTCTTATCTGAAATGCTTAGGACCAGAATGTTTCAGATTTCAGATTTTTTCAGATTTTGGAATATTTGCATTATACTTACCAGTTGAGCATCCCAAATCCAAAAATGCAAAATCTGAAATGTTCCAATGAGCATTTCCTTTAAGTGTCATGACGGCACTCAAAAAGTTTCAGATTTTGGAACATATCAAGAGTTTCAGATTTTTGGATTTGGGATGCCCAACCTGTATTTGATCCAAATGGAAACTAGCCTGTGATCTGGCGTCAGCGTGTGCCTTGGCTGCACCTCTCTTCTGTTAACTCTCAGGGACTTGAGTAAGCTCAGCTTTCACAATTAAAGGAGTTGTGTCTTTGTGGGAACATTCGAAATAACTTTATACCTGGCAATCTGAAGAACTAGACTAGAGGTAGGAACAGGCGCAGGGAAGAAAACCACCAACACAGTCTTGGGAAGTTCTTAAAATGATCAGGACTACATAAATTATTTTCGATACCCCCAAAATTGACCTTGTTCCTACAACATATGCTCCATTTCCAGTCCTAACCATTCCTGCCTCCTTTTACTGCTGTCATCTCTGTAGTTTATGATTTTTCAACATCAATGATGCTGTCAGCCATTATAGAGATCCCTTTGGCAAGTCACAAACTTGCCAAATATTACTGTGGCCGATGTTGTTGTAGAGGAAACAGGAAGTGAGGTAGGATTCTCTGTATCAAGGTTTGGATTCCCACAAATAACACATGGAGGTTTGAGGTCACGAGATTTGATGCTAGGCCCCCAAGTACTACAAGAAAGCATTCATTAATAACTGCAAAGGAACACAGTCCAGCCCTACTACTTCTCCATAATACAGACCCTGTGTAAGTAAGAGTTAATTTGAGTGCAGAGATCATCTTTCCCCCTTATTTGTGTCTCTCACAAAACTCAGCATAGTGTTCCACATATCATAGAAATTCAATAAACAATCAATAGGTTGAAGTAGAGAGTTGTTAGAAATCTTGCACCGGGCACCAAATCACAAGATTGACCACTGCCAGTCCCTATAGAAATTCATCCTGCTCAAAACTGTGTATAAATGCAATAAATGTGTAGCCTTAAAGTTTCAA
>NW_012151618.1:1723476-1730860 GCF_000956105.1 Propithecus coquereli | reverse complement strand
GAGACTCTGTCTCAAAAAAAAAAAAAAAAGATATTATGTTAGACCAAAGTGAAGATTATAACTTTTACTCAAGAGATACCTCTTCTAGTCTCATCCCATTAGTTACAACAAGGTCCCATCATTAAGGACTTTACTCCCTCACTAGGGAGAGAGAACTCGTGATAAGTGACTGACTTCCACAATCGGCTTAGAGAACCAGACTTATTCATTAAATCAAAGAAAAAGGACATCAGGGAAAGGATAAATTGTCAAAGAATAACCCTCTAGGTTCACATTTTTTTCTTTCATTGAGTCAGACCACTACCATCTTTCTTGGAAATGAGATTGCATTCAGAAGGCAGGCCTGGGTGCTCAAGTGACCTCAGTAAATCTGCGGCATTCATGAAGCACTGACTGTATACAAATCCTTCAATGGAATAGCTGCTGCTGAAGAACCCATTGCACACTTGGCCCATACGGGCTCCGCCTCAGAATCTTGTCTCCTTGAGAAGACCTAAAACAGAGGAGAGACATTTTTCAAACTAAAAAAAAAAGCAGTATCAAAACAAATAGAAATGAAAAATGGGGCGCAATGGTACACACCTGTAGTCCCAGCTGCCTGGGAGACTGAGGCAGGAGGATCACTTGAGCCCAGGGGTTTGAATACAGCCTGGCAACATAGCTAAACTCCGTTTACCAAAAAATAATAATAATAAACCTAGTGGAAAATAATATGGTGCAAATGAAATACACAAGAGCCAGGGAGAGTTGGATTACAATCACTATGAAATTAACATAAGCAATACTGAATAATTCCATTTGTATAACACTCCACAGTTTTCTAAATATGCACAGCCATTGCCTATTTTAATTTTCAAACAACTTTATGAAGTAGGTTTTATTTTCCCCAATTTCTCAGTGAGAAAACTGAGTCCCATATAGGTGCGGTGTCATGCCCAGGGCCCCTAAGCTAGTAAGTGGCAGAGCTGAGCAGAAAATAATTCAAGGCTCTAATCTACTGTCTTCTAGCTAGTGCTATTTCCACTTCCCCAAATTATCACTCAACGCTATATATCTGTAAACAGCTTCACTTTTACAAAGTATCTGCACAGACATTTTATCATTTGGTCCTCTCAGCAGCCCAGTGAGAGAGGCAGAGTTGAAATTTCACAGGACAGCTAACTGAGATCTCAGGGAGTTTCCCTCCTGAAGTCTCCCAAGCAGAGATCGTCAAGGCATCCTGACTCCCAGCACAGGGATGGTCCCTTCACACCAGCTGGGATTTCTCAGCAGAGCCGGCAGAAGAAAGAACAGGAGCAAAACAGGAACTGGCACTTTCATTTCTCCCTGCATTCCAACCTGTGAGGCAAGTTAAAACCGTGAGAACAGAAGAGGAGAGGGGCCGAGGTACATACCAGTCTGCTCTGGGCACGTTCGTTGCTCTTCATGGGGACATCTCCCCAGCTCCATGTCACTCTGCTCTCCTGTGCTTGGATCAAGGCGCTGGAGTTGGCTCGTGAGTTGAAATCATACCCTCAGCTCCCAGCACTAGCCTGTCCAGCCTGTCAGCAGACCTGCCACCGCCTCCCGTGTTTTGCATGCCCTCTTCGAGGGAGGAGACCGGGAGAAAGATAACCCCAGGCGAGCAGAGCCACTTTGGGAAATGTATTCCCGCGGCGCCCGGGAAGGAGCGGGCTAATTGGCTCCAGAGGCGGCGGCGGCGCGGGCAGGTAGGATTGCGCCGTCCTTTATTGACTGATGCAGTCACTTGTTGGGAACTTGTGTTCATTAGCTGTGTGTAAAGTGATATTAGAGGAGAGACGCTGGGTCCTGTGCTGAATGATTGAGCGCCCCACCTGATGGGAGGTGCATTATTTAAAAGCGCCTGCGAGAGTAATCGAGTTACTTAAGTGGATGTGTTGAGCGTATCTGAGTGGGTGCTGCCTGGAGAATGCAAGATCAGGGGGCGTTGAGGTGTGAAAGGCGACCACTCTACTCCAGCTGGAATAGGCCGACACCGGTTCTCCGCATATCCCTCTGGTTACTACCCCCACTTTGCCTGGGCTCACTCTCCAGGTTTCCCGGGTGAGGTGGGTAAGCGAGCTGCCAGGATCTGTTTGTCCGGCAGACCCAGGAGAAAAGAGGAGAGGCCAGCTTGTCTTCCTTCGGATCCTCCCTAGTGCTCTCTGTGACATGAAGAAGCCCAGTGGCTAATCTCTGGGCTTTAAGAGAGTCAAAACGATAAAAGAAAAAAAAAAAGGCACTAGATCAATGGTGTCTCCTGGGATGTCGATGAGCAAGTCAAAGGTGACAAAGGGCTCACTGTATTTGCCCCCACACTCCCACCTCAACCTTTGGAGGCTTGGAGGCATGGAAAGAAGAAGTCTGGGTAGCGTCAGCCTTGTGCAGACACCAAACAAGTGCCCACCCCACCCCAGCTCCACCCTGGGATGAGACTAAAAGCCACATTCCCATCCCCGTGGCTCCACAAAGACTTAGCCATCAGTGCCCCCTTTTTCTCCCAGGCCACTGCCCTAGGTCACAGCCTTCAGACCCTCCTCCTCTCCTCTCACAATAGCTTCCCAGTGAGATGGTGACATTCACACAGTCATTTCTCTGGCTCTACCTCCACCCACACCCCTCCTGTTCCTCCCAAATCATCCCAAGAATCCCCAGAGGAGTTTCCTATGTGATCCAAAACCAAACTGCTCAACTACTTCCACAAAGCTACCAATGTCCCCTATTCCGATTACACTTGTTATAGGGTCATAGAGGGTGTCTCCTGTCAGTTCTGGCACCTATACGCCCCCTGAAGTCTAGGACTCCAGAACCCTCATGCAAAAAGACCATGGCTGCACCTACACTTTCCACTCCGGTCCTCCAAACATGCTGAATTCTAGGGAGAACACAGCTTTGCTCACGCCAGAACCCTTCAATGGCTCCCAGCTGCCTACAGAAGGCAACCCAGATTCTTCAGTGTGGCACTCGACACCCAGTCACTCTGCTTGCACTGCACTTCCTCTTCTCCCAATCCCATCCTCACACCCAACTCATCAACTCACCCCGCACACTATTTGCCTTTCACTAAACACACTTTGACTTCTCCCCGGCCTTTATCCAACAGGGTTTTGGCAACCAGGCTGCCCCCACACACCCCCACTGCTGCCTTTCAGCCAGCAAGACCCAGCTCAGCACAGTTTTCCTCCTCTCCTCCTAGAGCGGCTCGCGTCGCAGTCAACGGCGTGCCCTCCTCCCTACAGTGTGCACTCCGGAGGGCACGGACCACATTTTCTTTATCTACGTCCCTATACTATAGTCAATAGCACAATGCTTTGCACACAGTGGGTGCTCAATAAGTGGTCATTGGACTGAAAAGCTATGGCATCTGAAAAATGATGCCATTTGGAGAAAATAAATTATTTACTCCTTATTAGGAAATCTTTCATCCATTTTATTTCTTTCACCTGAGCATGCTAGAGAGGACTAAGACCCAAAACTGGTAAAGTTTGACTGCCAAGATTAGGATTGGAAAATGCCTGAAGCGTGATCCAAGGAATGCCCAAGAGCAAAGCTGCTACCCCCAGTGGGAACCAGGAGCACACAGCTGGAGAAGACAGAGGGGAGGGAGGGGACAGGGAAAACAAAGGAGCACATCATGACACTCTCTCAGGTCTGACCCTGACACCAACAATGCATGCTAGTTGATATCCTTAAGCCTCTGTCTTTCAACTTTCACAGAGCTCAGAGAAGTTAGGATCATCAAATGTTAGAAATTACATGGTCTAATCCCTACATTCTACAGAGTCAGAAACAGAGGCCCAGGGAGGCAAAAATGACTTCACCAGAGTCACATGGCTAATTAGTGGCAAAGTCAGAACCAAAATCCGGATCTCCTGACTACACACCCAGATGATTGTTTACTGATAGTATAGTCTTTTCTTCCCATCTTTGTATCATTCATTTTCATAAGAAAAATGGGAATAGGCTGGGCACCACAGCTCAAACCTGTAATTCTATCACTCTGGGAGGCCGAGGCGGGAGGATTGCTTGAGCTCAGGAGTTTAAGGCCAGCCTGAGCAAGAGTGAGGCCTCATCTCTATTAAAAATAGAAAACTTAGCCAGACATGGTGGCATGCACCTGTAGTCCTAGCTCCCCAGGAGGCTGAGGCAGGAGGATTGCTGGAGCCCGGGAGTTGGAGGCTGCAGTGAGCTAGGATGATGCCACTGCACTCTAGCTGGTGTGTCAGAGTAAGACTCTGTCTCAAAAAAAGGGGGAATAAAATGAAAGGATGAGGAGGCAGACAAAGGGGAACCAATGAGGAATATTCATTCGTAAACCTTCCTCATATTTCCAATGAGTTCCCAGCACAGTCAGGAGAAGGCTTGTGTAAATTCCCTCATTTTGTTGAAAAGGGACAAGGACACATGGAATTCTCAAGTGTCTGTGTATCCTGATGCTGGATCCTAGGCTCCCTGCTCCATACGCCCCCCTTGCCCTCCTCGCTAGGATCTAGTGGACTGGGCACAGCAGCAGAAGGCCCGATTCTTGACATTATTGTCTTTAGTGCTAGTCCCGACCCCGCTAGGCTGCCTTCTCTGATTTATTAGCACAAACCCAGCACTCTGAAAATATAATTACAGCATTTAGAGTGTGTTTCCTATCTCTAGGCTACAGGGGCTTAAGCAGCACATAAACTCCTCTGACACTGAGTTATACCCTGGAAAACCAAAACTGTGCACTCTGCAAAGCCGGGCTGATGGCTGGGTGATCCGACGGGCAGCAGATATGGGCGACGCCCAGCAGCAGCTGCCGAGGAAATGATGGCAGTAATCATTTGTAACCTAAAGCACACAATTCACAGCAAGGGAAGCAACCTCATAGATCTTTCTGGATCAGCTTAATATGGATTGTTTCCTGAGTTTTAAAATATACCTCCAGATTCTCACCCATGGTCTGTAAGAAACTGTAGGATTTCTTTTTTATGTTACTAATATAACTAGGAAAGAGAAATGAGTTAGTGGCATATTTCTTCCTTTTTTTTTTTTTGAGAGAGAGTCTCGCTCTGTTGCCCGGGCTAGAGTGCTGTGGCATCAGCCTAGCTCACAGCAACCTCAAACTCCTGGGCTTAAGCGATCCTCCTGCCTCAGCCTCCGGAGTAGCTGGGACTACAGGTGTGTGCCACCATGTCTGGCTAATTTTTCTACTTTTTGTAGAGATGGGGTCTCACTATATTTCTCAGCCTATAGTCTTGAACTCCTGGCCTTAAGCGATCCTCCTGCCTCAGCCTCCCGAGTAGCTGGGACTACAGGCATGCGCCACCATGCCCGGCTAGTTTTTTCTATATATTTTTAGTTGTCCAATTAATTTCTTTCTATTTTTAGTAGAGACGGGGTCTCGCTCTTGCTCAGGCTGGTTTCGAACTCCTGAGCTCAAACAATCCGCCCGCCTCGGCCTCCCAGAGAGCTAGGATTACAGGCGTGAGCCACCGCGCCCGGCCTCTTGGAAGCTTTTGACCGGAATAAATTTCTAAACTTCTCAACATCACTTACAAAATTCTTCAGCACAGGGCTTTGACCTATCTCTCCTATCTTGCCCACTCCTTCACATGCTGGAAGCTCTCTGACACTCCAGACTTCCTGCTGCTCTCTAGACTTGCTGGCTCCATCACATATACAAGTACCTCTTCCCACCACGATACACTTGGTGAACTCTTACACATCCTTCAAGACACACCAAGCTGGGCGCAGTGGCTCATACCTGTAATCCTAACACTTTGGGAGGCTGAGGCAGGAGGATCGCTTAAGGCCAGGAGTTCAAGACTATAGGCTGAGAAATATAGTGAGACCCCATCTCTACAAAAAGTAGAAAAATTAGCCAGACATGGTGGCACACACCTGTAGTCCCAGCTACTCAGGAGGCTGAGGCAGGAGGATCACTCGAGCCCAGGAGTTCGAGGTTGCAGTGAGCTATGATGGAACCACTGCACTCTAGCCCAGGCAACAGTGAGAATCTATCTCATAAAAAACACCCACACCAAATTTCAAGTCCTCTGTGAAACCTTTGCCCTAACCCTGAGTCACAGTAAGTTACTTTCATCATTGTACAACTAAAAGAACCTTGCTTTAAATTTGTAAATTTAATTTTACAATAGCATTAATACTTTGTATTTTAACTATTTGTCTGCATGACCATCTGTGGTTTATTTGCCCTTTTTCACAGAGTAGGTGAAATTGCATTGGAAACAAGGGAGTTAGGAAGAAAGGGAGATAAAAGAAAGGAGAGTCAGAGGGGGGAAAAAAGAGAGAGAAAAAGGGAAAAGAAGGAAAGAGAAAGGAAAAAGGAAAAAATCCAGCAAACCAAACCTATGAAAAATTTAAAAACAGCAGAGGCGAGCTAGGTGCAGTCGTGTGCACCTATAACCCCAGCTACTCGGGAGGCCTGAGGTGAGAGGATCTGGAGCCCAGGAGCTGGAGGCGAGCTAGGCAACATAGCAAGACCCCATCTCTGTTTAAAAAAAAAATAGCAGCAGAGGCAAAGGGCACCGGAAGTCAAGCCAAAAGACTAAACTCACTGTGGCCCCAGTGACACAGTGCCCTGGAAAAGACCAAAATCAGCAGGTAGAAAAGATGTCACAAAAGAGGAGAATTTTTTTCAAGAACATTCATAAATAAACACTCCATTCATAAAGTTGTGTCTTTTAATGTCAAAGCTGGTGGAAGGCAGAGACAATGTGTCACCTACTTTCTCCAAAGGATCCGGCCCAATGCAGTAAATATTTATGAATGGTAGTCCACATGCCTGTCCCTTGCCTGAGAACAATGTCATGTGCAGCAGGCAGCATCTGCTAATTCCTCTAGTTGCTCCTTATTTTTTCAAAGAGTGATCCATCTGGTGGTCGCCAGCTGATGGCCACAGAGGGCACAGATCACAACCATGGTACCTCCTGCCCTCACCCTGAGCCCCCTGGCTTCTTGACATCTCTCAGGGGAAGAACATGGAGCAGGATGCATAGGCTGTGACTGATTTAGAGGGTACCAGAAAGGTCCCCTACCTAAAAGTATCCTCCATCCCCTGCCTGCTGTCACACATACAGACACTCACAGACACTCAGAAAACCAAGTTCTAGTATTAAGATCATCTAATTAAGGTTTTTTGCTTAACAGATGAGAAAATGAAGCCAAAGATATTGAAGTTTAGCCCAAGAGCAATCCATCCATTAATGAGATTTTAGTCCAAGTCTCCGGATTCTGAGTAGCAAGCATTTCCCTCTCTCCAAATGCCCCTTTGCACCTTCCCAGGAAGGTAATATCACTAGCACCTGTGATTTAGTTTTATCTGAACAGCCTAGGGAACAGCAGAACATTTCATGACTGGGCTGGTGGGAAGGTGGGGAGAGGCGAGGTG
>NW_012151618.1:1719726-1720701 GCF_000956105.1 Propithecus coquereli | reverse complement strand
CTCTTGCTCAGGCTGGTCTCGAACTCCTGACCTTGTGCGATCCACCTGCCTCGGCCTCCCAAAGTGCTAGGATTACAGGCGTGAGCTACCACACCCGGTCAGTGGCATATTTCTGAGTGAATAAAGGGTATGGGAAACACAGCTAGCCTTAAGCATGGACCCATTCTTCTACCACCCCTTTACATCACCTTTAAAACCCCACGTGAACTCATGCTTGGTATTCCTCATAGCCTTGGGCCCCTTCAGACTCTGAGAAGGCCCTGAGGTGCAATGACTTAGGGCTCAATCCCCTCTCTGCCATGGGCTTGCTGTGCAATCACAGGAAAATCGCCTTGGTCACTGCAGCTACAAGATGGGTCTAACAGCCTCCAGGGATTGGTTGGCTAGGACTGCCATAACGAACGCCATAGACTGGGTGACTTAAGTAACAGTAGTTTTTTCTCACAGTTCTGGAGGCTGGAAGTCCAAGGTCAAGATGTTGGCAAGGTTGATTTCGTCCTTGGCTTACAGAGGATCTCTCGCTGCATCCCCGACACAGCCGTTCCTCCGTGTGTACACACTTCCGGTGTTTCTCCATGTCCAAATTTCTTCTTATGAAGACACTATTCAAATTGGATTAGAGCCCCCACCTCAACAGCCTCTTTTAACTTAATTACCTATTTAAAGAACTTATCTCCAAAAATGATTACATTCTGAGATACTGGGGGTTAAGACTTCAACAAATGAATTTGAGGGGGACACCATTCATCCCATAACACCCCCATACTGTGATGTGATGGAAAGAATCAAATGCAATAGTGGATAAAATGGTGAACATAGGGTCTCTAACACATAATAAATGCACAATAATGTCAGTTATTACTGTTACTAGTGTTGATAATATAATTTTGAGCTTTTAACTAAAATTCAGAACCAATCCTATGTATCTCCTGTTTAGAAAGTTTGCAACATTCTTGGAAGCTTTTTTTTTTTTTT
>NW_012151618.1:1711973-1717111 GCF_000956105.1 Propithecus coquereli | reverse complement strand
AAAAAAAATAGATATCAGGCCCTTACATCTCTAAATGCTCAGGTAGCATCTTCTAGAAGAGCAGATGCTGGGGCAACCTGGGGGCAGGAGCCTTTGACAGTCAGCTTTCCTCTCTCTTATCCTCAACTCCCTGGGCCACAGTCCAGCCCAGCCATATGGAATTATTTAGGGGTCCATTCTCTCTTTGAAGGGCTCTCTCTGCCTCTTTTTCTTTCACAATCCTGCTATTTAATGATGAGCTAGGCCCTTTCAAGGGAGCACCTTTTTTACTTGCAACCTTAACAAGCAGACCTGCGTCTACTTTAAAAATACCATTTATATGTTGAAGAAACCAAATAATTTCTCCTATAGAATGTGCCACATTCTGGCTTTGGCTGATTGTTTCCTAATGGTGCATTGTAATTCATTTGCCTCTCTTTTCTGTAAATTGATAGTCAGATCTGAGATGTGTTTAGATTTAGTTCCACTTTTGGGGTCAAGAATACAAGACAGGTGGTGCTGTGCATTTTCTTAGTGTGTCATAGCCGGAGGTGTCCTACTTTTAGTGGTGTTGAGATTGATCTGCGAGCTCAGGTGCAGGCGTCCTGAAAGTGCTCGGTTTCTTTAACATATAAATGGGGAGTCTGCTTGCTAAGATTGCAAGTAAAAAAAATAAAAAATGAAAAAAATAAAGTGGCTGGGGGGACTGTCATAGATTAGAGGACACTTAAGAAATATAAAATCCAATGCAGTATGTAATATATAGATGTTGTTTACATTTGGATTCAAACAAGCCACCTTTAAAAGACATTTTGGAGACAATCAGGACAATATGAATATATATTAAGTACCAGATAATGTTAGGGAAATTATTGATAAATTTGTTGTGTGTGATAATGAACTGAAGAATACGTAGGAAAAAGTTGTCATCTTGCAGAGATGCACAGTGAAGTATATGCAGATCAAATTATAAGATGACTGAAATTTGCTTTAAATTACTCCATTAGGAAAACAGAAGAGATTGATGAAATAATGTTTTCAAAATATTGGTAACTGCTGAGTGTAGATAATGAACGCATAGTCTTTGTAATACAATTCTTCTTTACTTTGTATCATGTTTAAAATTTTCCATAATAAAAATATTTAAGAGAAGAGAAAAGGAAAAAGCAATCCCAGGTGATTCTTATGCACCCTAAAGGTCTGCTCTTTCAGTAGAGCTAGGACAAGTGGGTTATAAAGAAGCAGAAATCAACTCAGTATTTCAGAAGCTTTCTAACAAGTAGACATGTCTGACTCTGGGAGTGTTCAGAGAAGGTCAGGGATAAAGCTACAGAAGGAATTTTTGCATCGTTTTGGAGCCTGGACAATGACTCACCTAGCGAACAGCTTGTGCACTTCCATGCCTTGCCCTCACCCCTCCCAGCCACCCTGGTCTGCAAGGTGTATGAATGTTGAAGATTTCCAGCCACTTGCCCTCACTCAACATAGTCAGAACTCTCAGGTCACAGAAAATCCCCAACCTGGAGTATGATGAGGACTCATGGAATCTTTGCTGTGACTCACCACCCACTTTGAAATTTTAAAGTGGCTTATACCAAACAAAGGCAGTGTGATCCACTCACCTGAGTGTCTCTCCAGCTTGCAATTTGAAATATTTGACAGGCCTTGCAAATAGCCACTTGCTCGGGGCAAGAAACTATTTATTAGGGGCACATAGAAAAGGTATTAATTTCACTTACTGTGCTACATGTATTTCTCCCTGGAGGGCAAAGAGAGGTCTAGTTTAAAAAAAAAAAAAAAAAAGAAAAAAAAAGCTACTGTGGGCTGAAAGGAATATAGTATATTGTTTTAAGAATCTAGTCAATTTGAATTTGGCAAATTCATGTGTTAATTGTCTAATTCCCCATTTCCCAATAGAGAACCATTTGGAATTGTGAGAGATTCCAAAATAATGAAGAAAAACAAGTAATGACCAATTGTCACTACAGTGCTCATGCTAGATACAAGCTCATGAGATCGGCTTGCAAAATTTCAATTATACTTTCTTAAGGTTATCTGCAGCATTTTCTTTTCCTTCATTTTTTGTCCTTTAAAGATTTTCCAGCACTTTCACTTGTAAAAATCACCTTTGCATGTAGTGGCACAATTGGACATAGAAGTGTGATCTCTGTTCCAATTCAGAATCTCACATACACAATTATTCAGTGACTTTTCCAATCAGCCATGTCCATGATAGCTGCATGGCAGAGGGTGCCACCCCACAGTTATTTTTTCCTCAGCAGATTAATGGTGTTACATGTCTCGGTTGAAATAAGTGTCTTTGACTTTTCTATTAAAGTGTATTATCCTAAATGGGTTGTCAGTCAGATTGTCCTCATTAGGAATTCAAAACTCCTAGTTCATCAGGGAATAGATTTAGAATGGCTAATGATGTTACAAAGCTGCCAACCCTTATTCATAAGAAAAATTAGCTCCGTGATGTCTCAGGAATTCATCCCTTCCTTTCCCCTCCCACAAAACTTGCTGTAATTCAGTCCCTCCCTATATCTGGCCTCTACAAAAGCCTTCCCTCCTCCGTCTCCATCCGTGTCTCCAGGCCTCCATTCCATACACACACACACACACACACACACACACTCACACACACTGCTTTGCTCCTCACTCTGACATTCAAAGAAAGCATCAAACCATCTTTCCAGCTTTACACCCACTCCCGTCCTCCCGCCAGCACCCCTCAACCACCTCCTACTCCATGTCCCACCCACATCCCACATGCATGCCCTGAACAGATTCAACATTGCATCCCTTTCCACCCGTCCCTGCCTGGGTGTCCTTAGCCCACATAGGCATCTGTCCGAGATCTACTGATTATTCATTCAGTACCTTGTTCAAATCTTCCATTTCTGGGAGGACTTCTCATGTCTTCCAAATAGAATTAATCTCTTCCTCCTAAATTCATTCTTTGAACTCTGCTTCTACCTCCCTTATACCACACCCACAACCCATCTTTTTTTTATAATTACCCAGGTACCTACTTTCTCTTCCACCAGAGCGTGAGCCCCAGGGGAACGGAGGCCTGTCATATTCATCCTCACTTCCCAGGCAGCACTCAGCACCTGGTAGGTGCTCCATACATTTTTGGGTTATAGTGAAATGCTTTGGAACCATTCAAAAAAGACATGAAGCTATGGACAAGACATTACATTAAGTAAACAGCAAAGGCAGTAAAGTACAAACCATGTTCCCATTTATGTAAAATAAAATCAGATATGGATAGAGCTATATAGAGATGTAAATAAATAGATCTCTCAAAGGATACATACACACACAAAAATAAAACCCTGACAACAGCGATTGCCACTGAGTAGGGGCAGACACACAGGGTCAGTGTGAGACAGAGCCTCAACTCTCCCTGAGTACCATTTTATACTGTTTGAATTTTATTGCCTTTGCATATATTGCCTTGTGCATATATTACCCACATGACTTTTTCAAAGATAACAATTCAATTCAATTCAAAGTCATAAAATAAATGTTTGATTTTAATCGAAGCTGAATTGAACAACCCTGAAATTAATAATAGAACTGGCTGGAGTATTCAAATTATCCATTGTCAATGAGTTCAGCAAGCAGAAAGAGAATTTTATTTCTCTGATTATATGGCGATTCAAAGCCAAGTAGAATTCATTAGTTTTAATAATAGTGTTAATAATGAATATGCTTATAAAATTAATAAATCAGACATAATTTTTTCATATTGAGAAATTTTATCCAAGAGTATTAGTATCCTAATCCTTGTTAGGAATGTGTGTATAAAGGGAATACAAACTGGTCTTAGAGTTCGGGGTATGATATAGCCTGAGAAAGCCCTCTCCATGAGGAATTGGAGCATGGTGTTGTAGCTAAGAGCTTTCCAGACCAGGCTGTGTGGCCAAGTTTGTCCAGGTCTCTGGGCAAAGAGAGAAGTTCATCTTTCTTCCAGTTTCCACCATGCAAGGAAAAGGACTCACTATCGTACCAACTCAAAATATCCCAGTGCTCTCTTTAGCTACTTCTATATCCTTCCTTCCCTCATGACCTGTTAGCAAGTATATGAACATTCAAAGGAAGATCAAAAAAATGAAAAGAGGCACGCATAGATAACCAGGTGCCTTCTTCGCCCTCTCAGGTGAAAAGACCCTGCTCTGGACCCCAAGGTTTCACTGCTTTCATCATTATCTTAGCCTCTGGAGCTACAAATGTTACACATGGCTGTTAAATTATCCTGCCATCTCTAAGATCTCTTTTTAAAGAGTCACCTATGATGTATGAGCGGCTCTGAAACCCCACTCCTGGAGGCTCTCAGCGGAACATCAGGGGCAGAATGGAGACCCACACGGCAGCAGCAGATCCTGGGGGACGCTAATGAGGGGCAGGGCAGTGCCTGAGAGGAGCACTACTTAGTATTAACACGTTAGCCCCGCAGGGCACCGCGCCAGTTTTAATAAGCAACCAATCTGGCATGCTGGCTCAGCTATGAAAGATCTGGAAACTCAGGAAAAATTACCCGCCTATACTGTGACACCTCATTTCCAACAGTGCTCAGAAAAACAATTTTTCATAACAACAAATTCTCACGCACTGCTGGTCATGATAGCAGTATTATGTATTAAGCATTATTGCTAAAAATAGACATGACTGTTATTATTCTCTATAACCAGTGTGCATATCATAGAGTATATGTATACTAAGTATAATACTATAGGATTCTTGCTAACAATAATAAACCATTGTAATATATTTTGTTCAACATCGTATTCTCAGGGACTAACCTGGGATATAGCAGGTGCCTAATATTTGTTAGATTTAATTGTTAAATACAATGTTACAGATAATGTACTATCTTATTTCCAAGGAATAATGGAATTCACTCGGTTTCTTAAAAAGTGAATCCTTGCCAGATAAAGTGGCTCATGCTTGTAATCCCAGCCCTTTGGGAGGCCGAGGTGGGAGCATCACTTGAGCCCAGGAGTTTGAGACCAGTGAGATATTGTCTCTATAAAAAATTTAAAAATTAGCTGGAGGCCGGGTGTGGTGGCTCACGCCTGTAATCCTAGCACTTTGGGAGGCCGAGGCGGGCGGATTGTTTGAGTTCAGGAGTTCGAGACCAGCCTGAGCAA
>NW_012151618.1:1705740-1707854 GCF_000956105.1 Propithecus coquereli | reverse complement strand
ATGAATCCTTTCCATATTTATGGAAATGCAAGTAAAGGTTTTGAGCTATTCTGAATTGGTGGTTACTTGACCGCGTTTGTCAGATTCCAAGAATGAGCCACGTGAGTGCTTGCTTTGTAAGGGTCACATAAGAAACAAAGACACTGTGATTCTCAAGGGAGTAAAGAAACTGAGTTGTGGGCCAAGTTATTCCTATCGGTGAAAATTTCCCCACCTGGTGCCCTTGTACCCACTTAAGCTTCCCACCTCCATGAGTTCCATAACATCCTCTGCCCAATTATTCCATGTTGTAAATGTGTACACGTGTGATCAAAGAAAGCAAGTATTACTTGCATTTTATCTCGGATTTACAGAAAAGATACTCCATAAGATGACTGAAGCCCAAATATTCTTCATACCACAGTGAAAATGTGTGTTCTGGGGAACTAGCTAATCAATCTAAGTACCAGGCCACAGGTGCACAGGCATTTCAAATAAATGATTTCCACTCAGGTCCGAGGGGTGAAGACAACAAAAATAAGATGACATGGTTTAGCTAAAATGTAAACTGTGAGTTTTACTGGTTTGTATTGAATTGTCAAATTCTACAAGAACAATAGACAACAAAAATGTTAGCAATATAATGTGTTTAGATCAGAAAAATGTGTGCTACAATATAAAAAAACTGTCTCCAACTTTTTCACATCAGGAAATTAAATTCTATGTTGCAGAAAGGCAAATATACTCAAATTTCCTACACCATTTATAATTGCAAGCCTAAGGATTCAATAATACACATCTGCATAGATTCAAAGATATGCAGAAGAGAAGTCAAATTTGGAGATTATTTGGTAAAACTCCCTCATTTTGCAAAGGAAGAGTTGAGATCCAGGGGGATTAAGCAACTTTCTTAAAGCCACCCAACTCCAGAGGTGAGTATAGTACTTGAATCCAGGTCTTCTGACGCAGAGCCTGTGTCTCCCACAACAGAACACGCCACATCTCTTACAACACTCAGTATGTTTTTCTAAAGGATTATCTACATTCACCTTAGAAATTTTTATTATAAGATTAAAACAGACTGCAATTGTTTTTTGGTTTTTAGTTTGGGGTTTTGTTTTGTTTTTTGGGTTGTGGACTTTTGGGTTTTTTTTGTTTTGGGGGGTCTTTTTGCTCACAGAAAAAGATAAAAACATATTAGCCAGAAGTATCTGTTGCCAGATATTCTGTGTCTAAGAAGACACATTGATGAAGTATTGACATAGGTCTAAAAAGAAATTAAATCTTAAGAAGATCAGATAACATGTAAGAAAATTACAAAATTGGAATAAAGAACGCCTTTTGAAATAATACAAATTTCAAAAGCTATAAATAAAAAGATCAATTTGCTTACATAAAAATGTAAAAAGACTAATAATGACATACTATTTTTTACATATCAATCTAGGAAAGATCATTACGTTTAAAGAAACACAATGTTGGAAAGAACATGGGGTAACATTCTCAGACGTTGTTGGTAGGAATGCAGACTAGAGCAACATCTTTTCAGTGAAAATTGACAATATCTCAAATTAGATGTATTTATAACATTTAATTCAACAAAATTCCTTTTAACTTCAACCCGATAAAGAGCATTTACAATAAAACTACAGCTAATTTCATACTTAATAGTGAAAATCTGAATGTTTTTCTTCTACGACTGGAAACAGGGCAAAGATGTCTACTCTCACCACTTCTGTTTACCATAGTACTTGCAGTATAGTAAGTAAGGTAAGAAAAAGAAAAAACATACGGATTAGAAAGGGAGAAATAAATCTGTCCCTATTTGCAGATGACATGATTGTCCAGGTAGTAAATCCAAGGGAATATAAAAAGAAGAAGAGAGAGAAAGACTTCCTAAAACTAAAAATTAAGGTCACAGGATATGAGATCAACCCATAAAAATCAATCTCATGTGTGTATACTCACAACTAACATGTGGAAACTGAAATTTAAAACACAATGCCATTTATGATCACACCAAAGAAAATTAAATATTTAGGTAGAGACTTAAACTTGTACAGAATCTGTACGCTGAAAATTACAAAATGCTGAAAAAAGAAATCAAAGGATATCTGAATAAATTAAAAGAAATA
>NW_012151618.1:1704232-1705690 GCF_000956105.1 Propithecus coquereli | reverse complement strand
AAAAAAAAAAAAAAACTTGAGTATATACTTCTATTTCTTAAACACTCTTTCACTTTTCTTCCTTCTACCTCTGTACATTTTGTTTACACTTTTAATTAGAATGATAAAATGTTTTTAGTGGACAATATATAGCCCAATCCAACTATCATAAATTTCAAATAAATAATACAAATTAATCATGTTTAGAATGTTTCCTTTGTGACACATAAGATATCTATTATTATGGAGGGTCATTGAAGAATATGAGTACTCAAAACAACAATTGATGACTAAGTGCAAGGGCGGTCGTAGGGGGAAGAGAGAATATTTATGCAAGAAGGTGAAAAATTGAAAAGAAAAAACGAGACAAGAAAGCATTTCCATGTCTGTTAGGGAGATTTGTGAGAAGTAAATGTGATTATAAGGCAAGGGGTATTTCTTTGTAACTGAAACTTGACAGGAAGGACATTAAGATACGACAGGGTTTGAATAGACTAGATTTGGAAAGGTAGAATCATTACACCTGGAAGAAACTCCAAGAGACTTCCCAAGGTCTTTAAAAAAATAGCAATTGTTTGATGACATAAGATACTGAAAACGTGAGGCAAAATTATCTATTAATCATCAAAAGACTATAAATCTACACCCTAGGTAGAGCAGTAAAGGCAGTCTCAGTTGGAAGTGGATAAACTGGATGCTATCTGCTGTATTTTTAAAGATCTCTTGGAATAGGGATCATATGCTCTCACACACACACACATATACACAAAGAAGGATAACCAGTCATCCCAACTTACCTGGACTAAGGAGGTTCCTGGAATTCAGGACTTTCAGTGATAAAACCAGGATAGTCCCAAGCAAACCAGGAACAAGTTTGTCACCCTAACACAGATATGAGAGATAGAAAGCTAGCTAGATAGATGGATAGATAGATGAATGGTTGGGTGAATGGGTGGATAGAGACAGATAGGTAGATAATGAATATAGATAGCCTTACAAGCTGGTCTCTGAAACATGTTGTGGAGCATTATAAAATGAAATTAAGATTATTGTTGTGTCTCCTATTATTTTTAATAGAAGCAACATAAATTCAACTCAGCCACTAATTACACCACTTCCCTGGAAGGTATTCTGTCCCTTGAAGCAAATGGCATGGTTTAGTGAAACTCAGCCTGCTCTGCTCCTAAAACAAAACTCTTCTAACATGCCAGTCAAGATGATTACGGTTGAGTAAATTTAAGATCTATTTCTATCCAAATTGGTAACAGGATAGGGTTGATGTTTCACAGTATTCTTAGATTTTCTTTATAACTAAAGAAGGTGGTTTCTGGGATATGAGAATTATCAGAGTTCATTCACGTATGCAATAAATATTTACTGAGTATCTAGTTTGTGTGATATTTACTGTTAATATAATACGTCCAAAATTATTTATATTGGAGTGTTGACAGCTTTCTCTCCAGCCCACCCTGCCAAAAT
>NW_012151618.1:1701727-1704182 GCF_000956105.1 Propithecus coquereli | reverse complement strand
TGGAGGAACTGGAGATACATCCACATGGCTAAATCTTATAGACATAATACTGAACATCAAGGGCAAATTGCAGAAAAAATACTTATATAAAGCTTTAAAATATGCAAAGCAATACTTTACACTAATTAGGGACAGATGAAGAAATGCAGTATAATACTTATCTCTTGGAGGGAAAGAGACATGGCAGGAAAAGGGCACACAGGGAGTTTGAACAGTACGTACGAATGTTTCATTTCTCAAGCAGGATGGTGGGTTCCTGGATATTGGGTGTATTATTATTTATATCTTTTTGTATATCTTAAATATTTCATGAAAACTTTAAAATATATGATAAATGAATACATGACACAAAAAGGAAGGGAATGAACTACATCCAACAATACAGTGACTACCTCTCAATGGTAGAAATGGAGATGAGATTTTTCTTCTTTCCACTTCTCAACATTTGCTAAGCAGACATAACCTGGAAAAGATAAAATTTATTTACAAATAAAGAGGCACCAGTCAGAGCCAGGAACTACAAAGACAACAGGCAGATAGGGGAGTGTGTCCAAAGTGAAGATAGGACTACATCATTTTTTAATCCCAACTGATAAGTCCCTTTCCTCTGAGTAATCCTTGTTCTCAGGCAGCTCAAATTGCTTGGCCCTAGAACACCATAGGAATTTTCTGCAGCTCCTGTGAGCTCAATTCAGTTAGTCAAACATATTATGAAGCATAAAGGCCTACAGTGTGCCTGGCACGATAGAGAAGCCTTGCCAGGGTCTTCTTCCCTGCACATACCTATCCCAGACTAAAGGCCAGTTCTCGTCTCTACCAATCTGCTCCCAGTTCCTTCCAAAACTAATCAGGCCAGCCCTGTCCCGAGATAAGACCTAGTGGATCAAGATGTCCCTGATTCTGCCTGGAGGTGTAGTGTAGTAGGAGTTAACCCATAGGCATTATTCCCATGGAGAGATGCACAAGGAGCTCCACCTTATATCACACTACTCTGGGCTCTTCTGCAAACCAAATATAAAACTCCAAAGCACCAGCTGCTCACCTCCATTGGCATCCATGTTCAGACTTCATCAATTTTACTCTACCATTTATGTCACTGATGAGCTTAGAAAGAGAGCATTTCAAAATAGTCAAACTTGCTTGAAGGGAAAAAACCGCTCACCAACTATCCCATTTATCTCAATGAGCAAACATTTGTATGGTGCTTACCATGTACCAGGTACAGTCCTTAGTGCTTTACAGATATTAACATATGTAGTCCTCATAACAACCCTATGTGGTGGGCATGATTAATATCCTCATCACATTAGGAATGAGGAAACTGAGGCACAAGATCACACAGCTGCCGGACAGTAGAACCAGGAGTCAGATCCCCACAATCAGGCTTCAGAATCCAGGCTCCTCACTGCCCTGCTGGGCTGCTGCCCCATGCAAAGGAGCCTGTAGAGGATGGAACAGAAACCTACCTTCTGTGAATAGCCAGACAGAAATAAGTCTCCCTATTTCATTAATTTTTACTGAGGACCCACTCTTTCTTAGAGTCCAAGAGTTTTCCAACCTGAACCCAATAATATGACCCATCTCACTCCCTGAGGACTAACCAAAGACCATAAGCCTTACTTGACCTGAAACCACTTAGTCAGCCTCCCAGGACCCAGCCCCCATGCCCTACTGATCACCACCTTTTGTCCAAGTGGCTTATTCTGGGGAAAAGTTCGGGTGAGGAGACAAGCCCTCTGGGAATCTCCAGTCAACCCCAGAGGAGGAAGAAATGACTCTTCCTGGGAGCTGCAAGTGCCTAATGAAGAATTCCTTCAAGACTGAAAGTCAAAATAACAATGTAATACCTGTCTGAATTTTTTGCCAGAATAGCAAATGTGTTATTACTAAAAATATACAATTTTTTTATGATGGGTGGGAAAATGGGCATTCTTACATACTGTTGGAAAGGATAAATCAGTACACTTTGGGTTAGGACATTTTGGCAAATCTTGAAAAGTTTTTAATGTGCAGACTCTTTAACCCTGCAATTCCAATTCCACTGCAGGGAATACACACACACACACACACACACATACACACACACACACACACACACACACACATGCAGCTGTGAGTTGCAGTATTGTTTGCAAAAGCAGAAAATAATCAGAAGAAAACTAAATATCCGTCATTAGGGGAACAGTTAAATGAATCACAGCACATCCATACAATGGGATACTTCACAACTGTGACAAAAAATTGGGTATATCTAGTTGAAATGGAATGCAAATGTCTTTAAAATCTGTTATCAAAAACATGTGCCTGCATACACATGGGAGAATTTAAAAATTTTCTAATTTATGAAAGACTACATGAGAAACTGCTGACAGTAGTTCCTTAGGGTAAAAAGAATATACTGAGAAAATTTTATTTTTCATTTCATACCCCGTGGTGTTTGGGGTTTTTCACATGC
>NW_012151618.1:1691354-1693237 GCF_000956105.1 Propithecus coquereli | reverse complement strand
CCAAAATACCTGTATCTGTTCCTCACTATTGTTCCCTTTTCCTCATGGACACAACGCTAAACTTCATTCCCCATCTTTCCCTGCAGTTGGATGTGGCTGACCAATGGAATGTAGGTGGAAGTGACATGTGGCATTCCTGGAAGTCCTTGCACAGATGGCCTGCATTCCCTTCCTTAACTCCAAAGCCAGTGCAAAGACTCCATCAGAGGGCATCGAGCTGGACAGGGCCTGTGTCCCTACCCCAGTGAAGGCTTCCTGACAACTAAGAACATCCACGTTAGACTTTGCATGAACGAGAAATAAACTTTTATTGGGGTAAGCCATTGAAAGTTGGGGGTTAGTTCTTTACAGCAGATAGTCTACCCTGACTGATACAAGATCTTTAACAAATAGCCAGTGACTTTGGGCAGCCATTTCTTTGCCACTGTGCCTCAGTATTGCCTCCTTTGTAGTCATACAGGGAAGAGTAAATCCACAGTTATGTTCCAGCAGCAATTTCTCCTCATATGGGTGTGTTCCTAGGGTTTCTGAGTATGGGCCACTCTCTTCCCTGCAACAGTCTGACCAAATTGACACATTATAGAGCTTCAACAAAATCCCTAAAAACAATAAACAAATCCCTTCAAACACGGGATCTTCAGAAAAACAAGATAGATATAGCACAGCATATAATGACTTCATAATTCAATATATAGGTTTCACTGGTTTCCATAGCATTAAACTGACCCATGATGGCTAGACTGTATTTTATCATCTCTCATAGGAAGAAATGAGATGTATAAAGGTTCCTCAAATGTAAAATGTGAAATAAAGACTACTTCCTCCTCCCTCCCCCTCTCAAAGAAAATTTTTAAAAACCCTGCTCCTCCCCGTCTCCTCATCTCCACAAATGACACCACCGTCTATCTGGTTGCTTAAGCCAAACATCCAATCGTTACCTTTTAAACTGTTTCCCTTCACTACTGCTTGTACATTTCCAATTCATCTGCAATTGCTATGAGCTCCACTTCCGAATCATATTCCAGAAGTCATTTTTCTGCCTCTCCACTGCTACTCCCTTAGTCTAAACCACCTTCTCTCACCTGAAACTGCAATAGCCCCCTAAAAGCTCCCACTGTCACTCTTGAACCACCACTACCCATTCCCCAGAGAGCAGCTAGAGGAGTCACAAATTATATCATGTCACTCTGCTAAAAATTCTTCACTGGCTTTCCATTACTTTTGAAATGTAACACAGATGTCTTTATCATGTCCCATACAACCATATGTGGTTGTCCCATACAACCATATGTGCCAGCCCCTGCCAAACTCTCCAATCCTGTCTTGTGTCACTGTAGCCCTCAACAACTACACTTGAACTACCAAATTAGTTCATCTTAATGGACACATTTGTTGATTTTGAGCAAATATATTTCAACTTTGCTGGAATCAGCAGAAGGAAGTAGCATATCCCCAACCAAAAGAAATGATTATCCTAATACCTTCCATCTCAGTCCTTTTATTTAAATCTAACATTTGTATTCCTTTATTTGTGCCTCATAGAGAAAATCTGAAACAACTAGGCAGATGCTATTCTTCTTTGACAATTGTAAAACTGAAACATGCAGAGAGGTCAAAATGCATGAAATGGCCATATCTACCTTAAATGTAAATCAAACATTAATGGAATTTCAGGCTTCAATTCATCCTACAGAGTAATATTAAGTCAGCATCAAATATATGTCCTAGTTTCCAAAATGTCTTAAGTACTGGAATGTTACATGTCTTATATTCATTTTTTAACCATGTTTTAAACATCTGTGTCATTCTTTACTATCCCTGAAAATTGTGATATTATCCTAATTTAGGATTATCTCTACTTAGAAAAATTGTATTTGCATTGT
>NW_012151618.1:1687258-1690914 GCF_000956105.1 Propithecus coquereli | reverse complement strand
GACAAATTTAAGGTTTATAAGAGTCATGCCTTATAATCCACAGAAGTTGCTGGAATTTTACTTCTGGTCCTATTAAAAATGATGGATGTTATAACACAAGTTTAAAAATCATTGTATGTTTGCTTTTGGATTTGAATTAAAGTATTCTATTCCTGTTCTATTTCAAATTGCTTATCCCTCTCTATCATCTTATACTATTTACTCTGCTTGTATTGTTTGTTTCCAAACACTACAATTTCAGTGACAATGAGTTTTGAATTCCTAAAACACAAAGGAGAAGGAACATATATGTCAAGGGATAGATTCAGTATTTTCATACATTCAATGTTTTGTTTTAGGAGCACAACTTTCTTTTACAGCAAGTGAGCCATAAAGCACTGCTCATTATAATGTATGACTAGGCACCACGCTTGGTAATAACAACGAAAGTCAATGGTTTGAACCCAAATTCCCTGGTACTGAAATAAAAACAACCATAACCAGAAAAATGCACATGAACACAGCTTTCTACAGATTTAGGGATTTTACTATTTATATCAATAAATCTGAAATGGAAGAGAATATATTGCAACAGAAAAAAATAATGCTATAAGTTTCACAGGATACAGGAACAGACAAATCAAACTCAAGCACAAGAGAAAATCTTAATTGCATGCCTTGCAGACAAGGTTATATTAGGCAATCTGTCCACTAACAAATATTTCATTCTTTTCAATGGATGCACAATAGTCTTCATCATTTTAAGTCCCACCTGGGTACAGGCCTGCCTCAGGAAGCAGCCTATGCCAGGCTGGGTAAGCAGGAATTTTGTGTGGCATGGGTCTAAGGAGGATTGCTCAACCCAATTACACCCAATATCCCCTTTACTAATAGATATTTGGTTATGTCTCCTTTACTATTCTGTAGTAAAATTCATTGATAATACAACCTACTGATGCATATATTTCATAAGGCTCCAACAGAGATGTAAAGAAGAAATAAAAATAAAGCAATTTGTCACTTAAGAATACATATTTCAAAATATAAATGCTCAGACACGATATCATAGTCCTTTTGTGCTGCTATGACAAAATACCTGAGACTGGGTAATTTATAAGAAACAGAAATTTATTTAGCTCACGGTTCTGGAGACTGCGAAGTCCAAGAACATGGTGCCAGCACCTGGCAAGGGCCTTCTCACTGCATCATCCCATACTGGAAGGCAGAAGGGCAAGAAAGGGCACAAGCGAGAGAGAGAGAGAGAGAGAGAGCAAGAGGAAGCCAAACTCAATTTTACAACAAACCACTCTCACGATAACAACCCCAATCCTGAGATAATGACGTTGTATTAATCCATTCATGAGGGCTTTACCCAAACACCTCCCATTAGGCCCCACGTCCCCCAATAATGTTGCCCGGGGGATTAAGTTTGGGGGACACATTCAAACCATAACACGCGACTACATTAAAAGACCTAATGAAGTAATTGGACGTTTGCAAGTATCATAATAAATCTGGTTTAAGAAACGTAAAAAAATTCAAAGATATTTCATATGAGAAACAGGTAACAAAAGGCAGACATATGAATGGGAGGACATAGAATAAAAACTAGCATTAGGATAAGTAACAAGAAACCAAATGTATCTGTATACGATAAGACAAAAAGGGATATATCCAACAGTCCATGACAAGTTATAGACTGTTAAAGTGATGAAAAGGAGGAATTATGATATGCTTTTGATTGAATGATTAGTGATGTCAATTACTAATTACCCCTGCTAGGATTGCCACATTTTAGAACCTACTCTCAAAGTCTGTGGGGGATTTATCACTTAGAAATACATTCAGCTGCTAGTAACACATTGAAAAACCCTTGACTTAAACATAACAGAGGCCAATTCTCTATCGTTAAAAAAATTCAGCAGTATACAGCAAGGGCTGGAATGATGGCTCCATGGTCATCAGGAACCAGGCTCTTTCTATCTTTCTGCTTCATCACCTTTAGCACATAGTTTTCATCCTCAAAAATTGCCTCATACTTGCAAGATGGTGCAATCATCAAGTCCATGATCCAGGCTTCAGGATAAAGAAGGGGGCAAGGCCAAAAGTCATATATCCCAGCTGACTCAGACTCTATTTTAAAGTCCTTTTCTGAAATTCTCACCACAAGACACCTGCTCTCCCCTCGTGGACCACTACCCCCTTTCCTTTCTGCAAGAGAGTCCAGGAGACACAGTTACGTATCTGGGCACATTGCTACGCCCAACAATACAGGGATTTTGTTAAAACAGGAGAAGGAAAGAATGGATACCGGACAGGCAGTTTATTTGTTCACTGCTTAGAAATCACAGATTCCCATAAGGACAGAAGAAATAAACTATCTAGTTACTGAAATTAATGATTAATTGTTGCCTCCTTGAGTTATTTTACAAAGACAGACGACAAGGTGATCTGCTGAGGGCCTCCCAACTCTATGCTCTATAGCTGCGATTCCCCAGCCCCCCGGCTGTGGACCGCTTAGGGACCCGGCCACAGAGCTCCACTCCCTCCCCCCACCCACCTCCCCCAACTCGTCCATGGAAAATTGTCTTCCATGAAACTTAGGAAAGCAGGGAAGGTCACACAGCAGGAGGTGAGCAAGAGCAGCAAAGCTTCATCTGTAGCTGTTCCCCATCGCCCTCATCACCGCCCGAGCTCTGCCTCCCCACCCATCCTCTCCCCAATCATGGAAAAATTGTCTTCCATGAAACTGGTCCCTGGTGCCAAAACGGTTGGGCACCACTGCTGTATAGTTCTGGCTGACTCAATACTTCATTTTGTAGTGGAAGGCATAAAGAAAATCTCTGGTTCCTAGCCCAGTACCTTTGCTCATTTTGTGGGCTAGTTTCTGCAACCAAAATATCTGGCGGCCTCCCATCTGTTTCCCCAAATCTTACCAATCTAGTCTGAAGTGTCACCTCTTCCCTGAAGCCTTCTCTGATTACTCTGGTCCAATTGATCTTTCTCCACTCTGAATTCTCACTACACAGAGTCTACCAAACCTTTAGCTGTTCTGTGTTCTCTGATGTTTTGTAGGTGTGAATAGTACATTCCCCAAGTATAAGAAGGTAGAGGCTTTTCCCCCCAGAACTTCAGCAGAGATGCTCCTCTAAAGAAACACAGCCAGAGGAGGAGGCAGACTACCCCTCCCAGAGGGATACTTTGAGGAATGGGCTTCTAGAAGTGGTGGTATGTGAGCAGTAGGGGAGCAAAGAAAGAGAAAGCTAGTAGAAGAGCAGTATGGTGATGAAGGGACTCCACAGAGAAATGAGGAGAGCTTGTTTAACAACTAAGAGAAATTTAGGGGGAAGAATAGATGTCTAAAGATGAACTTTACTGGCTGCAATGGCTCATGTCTGTAATCTTAGCACTTTGGGAAGCCAAGGCAGAAGCATCACTTGAGCCCAGGTGCTCAAGACCAGCCTGGGCAACATAGCAAGACCCCATATCTAAAAAAGAAATTTAAAAATTAGCTGGGTGTGGTCGTGCACACCTGCAGTCCTAGCTATTCAGGAAGCTGAGGTAGGACAATCATTTGAACCCAGGAGTTTGAGGTTATAGTAAGCTATGATTGTGCCACCACACTGCAGCCTGGGCAACAGAGCGAGACCCTGTTTCTTAAAAAAAAGAAAAAAATT
>NW_012151618.1:1651367-1686458 GCF_000956105.1 Propithecus coquereli | reverse complement strand
CGTGAGCCACCACTCCCGGCCTTGGGGTTTTTTTTGAGACAGGTCTCACTCTGTTGCCCGTGCTAGAGAGCAGTGGCGTCATCATAGCTCGCTGCAGCCTCAGACTCCTAGGCTCAAACAATCCTGCTGCCTCAGCCTCCTGAGTAATCGAGGCTATAGGCCTGAGCCACCATGCCCGGCTAATTTTTCTATTTTTTGTAGAGACAGGGTCTCGCTACATTGCCCAGGCTGGAACATGGATAGTAGTTTTGTTGGTGTTTGTTGTTCCTGTTTTTCTATTGGCCTTCCCGTCCCCTCCCCACCCCCATTCTCCTCACTCTGCCATCAGTTATTTTCCTAAGCAACGAATCTGATTACCTTATTTACCTACTTAAAAACTTCTATTGGTTCTCTGCTGAGTAAATGAGAAAATCTAAACCCACCTTGACAACAGGCCTTCGCAGGCCCCACCTGACGTTCTTCTGGAGCCATGCAGCCTCCTGTCTGCCAGGTTCAACCCTCAGTCTGTAACACCTGTGGCCATGTTATTCATTCTCTTTGCTTCAATGTCCTTCCTCTACCCTTATCTTCACCTGCCCAGCTCCATCTCATCCTCCTGGGTTTGAGAGATCGCCCCCTGGGTGAAGCCTTCAGTGACCGACTCCCCATTCCCAGGGAGCTACCCAACCTCTCTACTCTCACAGCTTTCTTCAGATCTCTGAAATAGCATCTAAATGTCTGTCACTTCCCCCAGACTAGGAACAGCTACGGTTTCTTTTTCTCTCCAAACCCCTGTGCCCAGCAAGGAGCCTGGTACACAGTGGGCAGTGAATGGCTAAGTAAACATGAAGTTTTTCATGCTGCAAATCACTTTCCACCCTGTTTCTACACACTTCAGGGCAACTTCTCACAGCCTGACTCCAAGAGACCCTTTCCCCAACACGGGAGGCCCAAGAAGTGGATAAAGAGAGTTCTCTAAGCCCACACCAAGCATTCCCAGAATTCCCAAGCATTCACAGAACAAATGGTGTCCTCAGAAAGTAACAGTCTGGAATACACCCCAGGAAGTACTTGTCAAATACATATGGGTATCTGAAAACAAAATGTGGAGGGGGGTGCAAAAATGTTTCCCTTTCTACTTAATGGATCATCATAGAATAGAAAGAGAAAATGAGAGAGTGAGACAGAGAGCAGAAGGGGGGAAGAGCAGAGCAAGAGCAAGAGCAAGAGTGTGAGCTACCCAAGGCTGGACTCTGCTGCCTGTCAGCTGACACCTTCTACCACTCCCTGCTACTTAGGAAATAGTCCCTGCCAATTTCTTGACCCTTTCCCATTGTTTTTTCTAGCTGGGCTTTTCCACTGCTAACCAAAAATAAAAAGGAGAATTTGATTTGCACAGGAAATCAAAATTATGTGATTTTACTAGGATATTTACTCTAGATAAATATCTATCTTGTCAGTATTAATGCATATATTACATTAAATAGTATTTTTTTGTGTGTGCTGGCAAACAAAAAGAATAATTCAGAGTCTCTATTGTCTCTATAGCCAACAATATCTAACAAATTAATTCGGTTTTTTCTCAGATTCTTGAAGAAATAGTCTCAGAATAAAATGGCTTATCTTCCCAATATTTTAAATTTAAATTGTCTGAAGCTTCTTTTCCTTTCTTTGGCTATTTACTTTAATGTTCGGCATCTGTAGTTTCTAGTCCCAGAGTTAGATCAGCCTGGAGAGTTTCTAATTTCTTGAACTCTCGATTCTGACCTGATTCCTGCCCCCAGAGAAATATAATACTGCTTCTGGAATCTTTCTAAACCACACAAGGACTGTTGTAGAAGGACATTTCACTGATCAGAGTTTATGACTCAGAGCTTTTTAACATCTAAATTCCAGTATCTCTTCTTATGCCGCCTCTTGGTCAGAGTTTAGGCCTCCCAGTTTCTTCCTACTTCACGTTATAGAAACTAGATCAAAGGATTGATGAGACAAAGAATGTTTCCAAATATAAAGTGCTGTTGCAATGTTAGATAATGATAATGGTACTTTAGGGATGACAAGAATAAATGTAAGGGGAAAGAAGGGTTAATAAATTTGGGGCAGTCATTTAGGAATTAACCCAACATTCATTGGATGTCTACTATATGCCAAGCAATTTCACATATATTTTCCCATTCAATCTTTAACTCTGTGGCATAGACATTAATTAACTCCACTTTAAAAGAGAAACTGAGGTTCCAGGAGATTAAGTCCTTTGTCTGAGAGTCTGACTGCTAGTGATTGCCACAGGATTTGAACTTAGGTCCCTTGACTCCGGGCTCAAAATTCTTTTCACTGTATCACTTTTACTGAAAAGATTAACAATGCATGATTGGAAATTTGTTATCTATTATTTATGACCCACTTTTAATGCAAGCCTTATTAAAATAAATACAGTTTTATCCTAGTACAACCTCAAAAGATTACCTTGTCTTAAAAAATGAAATTGAGAGGTGACACCCCCCCCACACACACACAATTCTTAGAACAGCCTCATTTAAGCAAGAACTGAGAAAGGTAGAATTTGCAGAGACTTGAAATTGTTCCCAGGATCCTTTATAAACAGGAATAAACCCTTATCTAATGCAGACTACTCAATGCCCCCCTCCTTTTGGACTAAAAGGGGGCCATTTTATGGAGGAAGCTGCTAATATGGCATCAGGCTATTAATGGGAAAAGCATTTACTTTAGATTAAGAAGAGTGTAAAGTGGGGGGGGGATTCTATGACTGGCTATTAGGGATGTTAATTAAATATTTATAATGTCTAAATTAGCATAGTGAAAGCTCAATTCATCAATTTGTTCTGGTCTGTTCGTAAGGGGGAAAAATAACTCCAAATGCTCCTGAAGAAAGATGCTACATGGGTCAATAGGATGATGACTGAACAATTTATTATGATTGTGGTAAACTTTTTATTTTGATTTTATTTAAAGGTACTTGTTGCAGCACCTTACCTTAAAGACCATTTACCACAGTCAATATACTGGAGGGCCATGCATTATTCATTGTTATCCAATGAAAAATTTGCTAAGGTGCTTCAATGTTGAATGCCTGATTGATTGATCGATCGATCGATTGTGTCTTACTTCCAAAAAGTAGGGACTAGGTTTAATGTTGACAATTGGGTGCTGGAAGCCAGAAGCCCTGGGTCCTTCCTCTACTACTAACTAGGCTGGTGAAGGCCCTAGATTTCCAAGCCTTGAAATGATATCTTGCATTAATGGAGCTGTTTTCAGGCTTCATGGTTAATAGTTAAAACTAGTTGGATCTTCCATTGAAAACTGCTAAGTATGTGGCTGCTTATCCTAAGTCTAGTGTGGAGAAGCCAAACATATTAATACCTAAATGCCCAGAGCCTGTGGAGGCTTAATGAATGTATTTTATGAATTCCATTAGTTACGTTTTTTTTTTTTTTTTTGAACCTCATTTTATTCCACAACAGTCTCAAAAGGGGAAAACCAATTGTCCAACTGTAAATGAGACTGGCTGCAATGGAGACTCTTCATGGCCAGCACTTCATGGTCTGTAGCTAGCTGGGGGTCATCACCACTCACACATTTGGGGACATACACTTAGTTGTGGGAGAAAAGTCTGGAATTTTTTACAGATTCATTCTCCACACAGTGGCCCAGTAGTTCCACGGTCATATTTAATAAATGCATTTCTTCCCCCAAACTAAAAATTAAAAAATAAAATTTTATGAAGACTTTTTAGTTTATTTAGGCTATAATGAATTTTCTTCTGTCTCATAGGTATGTCATTTGCTTTTCCTATGAAGAAGTGGCCAGAAATAAAGTTTGAACCCTTTTTATGTGGGTGCATCTGATCTCCCTCTTTCTTCCCCCCTTTGGACAATCTGGCCTTCCCTAGAGGGAGGGATGACGTGAAAGGGTTAAAGGTTCTCTGGTCAAAATAGCCCAACAGAAGGAGCCCGGCCCAGAGCTGAAATCTAAGTGCTAATGACCGCTGCCCTTCACCCCGCTGCTGTCCACCGGCCGGACCTGCAGCCGGGTGGGGGCCCGGACTGGGAGAGGGCACAATGTTCTGCATTTAACATTTGAACTTCTCCTATCCGAGGCAGCAGGCCGTTTTGTCCTGGGGTCACTGACCCTGGCTCCCCCATCAGCTGCCCTGAAACCTTAATTGAATGACAGATGGTCATTTTTCGGGGGCGCCAGAAGCTGCGGGCGGCCAGCGGCGCGAGGGCTAAGGCCCCAGGCCCCGGCGGTCCTGCCCCGGCTCTGCCAGCAAGAGGCGGGCGACAGAGGCAGCAGGAGGCTTGCGGGCCGGGCCGCGGGGGCCAGCGGGCGCAGCGGGATCGGTGGGCTTGGGCCAAGGGCTGCTCTGCGCACCTGGAGGGAACCTGGGCCTGAGGGGTCGCGCCGGGGAAAATTCGCTGGGTCCTAGCGCCCCTCCCTGTCTCCCGGACAGAGGGCCGGACTCTGACTAGGCCCAAACTAGGCCAGCCTGGAGCCTGGCCTGACCTCTGGCGCTGGCAGGCGGCAGGAAGAAGGCACAAAACCTCTTTCTTTGTAGGCTGCAAGGCCCGGGCTCCAGCATACTCGGGCCCCAAGCGTCGAGGTCTGGGGCCACTGCATCCCAGCATCAGCGCCCAAGCGCAGGATGCCCATACCCCGGCCCGGCTCCCCCGCCGGGCCCGCGAGCTGGCCCCTCCAAGACCGAGGCCGCGCCGAGCGCCCCGCCACACGCGGCCTGCCCTAAGCCCCCGAGAGCGTGTTCTCGAGAACGCCATTCCCGGACGGAAGCCCAGCGGACCTCGAGGTTCTGGCGGGCCCCCAGGTGGGCCCCGGCTAATGCGTTGGCGCTGCAATCCCGCCACTACCTGGCTGCGGGGCGCTTTCTGGGCTCTGGGGTAAAAATGGGCGCCCCAAAAGGCCCCCGCAGGCACCGCAGCCCAACCGCGCTGCCTCAGCCGCCCGCCTGCGCCCTAGTGTCCTATTTCTTTAAAATAAAAGCTGCGAGCTCTACAATTACTGGGATTACAGTGAGCGGGTATTGATCTGCAGCCGGCATTGTAGGATCAAGCGGGCGGGCGGAGGCAGACATCGCCGCCTCACCCCCCGCCGCCGCCTCGTCCTGCAAAGCGCTAAAAAACCATTTCTAAATGTTTGATTTCAGAGGCACCATCAACACCTGCAGCAAAAGAATGGCACACACACCCCCACTGCCCAAGCGACGCACCTCCTCCCCTCTCCGCCCGTGGGCCTCCCAGGCCCAAGCCAGCTACGCCTCCACCTTCAGCCTTTCTTTTTTTTCTTTTCTCCTTTTTTTTTAATTACTGAGGGAAAATATACACATAAGCCACACGCACACACAAAAAAGCCTCCCCTGCAGGCGCGAGCGGGGGCGGCGAGGAGCCCGGCGAAGGCGGTAATGTAACCCTAATGCACAGATAGCTGACATCAACTTCCGTCAGGCAGCTCCTAGAGATCGAACCTTTCGATTGTAACTGGGACAATTTGCATAGTGATTCCCTTTCAGAGCTTTCCCGGGTCCATAACAAGCCCAGGCAGCTATTCAAATGCAAGTTGCATCCCCAAATGCGAGGCTGGCCTGACCAAAAAGAGCCACTCGGCGCCCAGGAGAGGCGAGACTCCTGCTCCGGTTCTCATCCTTCTCTTTTCTCCTTTCTACTCCCTTTCTCTTCTCTGGTTCCTGATTTAGCTGGGAGCTGTTTATTTATGGCTGCAAATGTGTGTGTGCGAGAGAGAGAGAGAGAGAGAGAGAGGGAATTGATCTTTGCCTGGACTTAAAGATGGAGCCGAAGGAGCTGGAGGGAATTTGGGTTTGTGCGTCTGGCTCAGACCCTGGGCGCCAAGGGGGGCCACTGGGCGTGGAGCCCGAGGTCCTTCCTCCTCGTACCCCTTACCCCCGCGACCTTGCAGGAATCCGCGGGCTCGGAAGAGGCCCGGCTGACCCACCTGCCCCGGGCGGGGCTGCAGAGAAAGTCTTCGGACAGGAGGCCATCCTGTCTCTGTCTTTAAAATGAGCGCAATAAAAGGTATCACCTGCGACGTGTGCTGATTACTGTTTCTTGCTGTACACTAGGCGCGGGGGGGAGGATGATTTATAGTTTCCAAGTGGGGGGCGAGGAATTCGGGGGCTTGAAATTAGGCTCCCCGTTTCCCTGTTTCTTTCTTATTTGAAATTATGCAGATTGACTCTCGTTTCCCTCCCTCTTAGGGGAAAAATCCTCGAACGCGAACCTGATCTCATGTCACAGGAGCAACTTGCCATGAAATCCGCTAATGCGCTGCGACTCGCCCACCAGGGTAAGCCAGTCTCACAGGCGTGTGCGGGGGTGAGAGGGGGGAGGAGAAGGGGGCGGTAGGCCGGGGTAGGGGCTCCAGGGGCCCTGCCACGCTGATCCACCGCTGAGCTTGTGGCCACGCAAACGGGGTGGGAGCCGAGGGCGGAGGGCAGCGGCAGCGTCACGGCCGGGGAGACCAGCGAGGGAGCACCCCTCCCAGCCTGCCCGTCCAGCCACGGCCGCTAACAGGTCCTCCCTGCGAGTTTAAAGTAGCAAATGAGAGCAGAGAGGGGGCTCCCGAGCAGGGTGTAAATAACACGGGCGTGCCCCGCGCTGGTGGCCGGTAGGCAAGCGCGTCTGCGGTTTGTGAGCGGTTCTCCCGCAGGGCAGCGTGCGGCGGCGGAACCGCACCTGCGTTTGTGAGCCTTGTGGAAATGGAGCCTGCGGGATTCGCTCGCTGGGAGAAATCCCCACGTTGAAACTTGTGTGCACTTCCCTAGGCTGGTTCACGATTTCTGAATTTCCCAGGTTGCTCAGCTGTCTCTCCAAATCCAAACCAACCCTGCTAAAGATCATAGGCCATTGACCTTGCAGCACTGACCGTTAACTCGGTGGCAAAACCAGCTCCTGTGGTCAGAGGGCATTAAAGCCGAGGCTAAACTTGTGTATGTTGTTTGTTTTTTTTTTAAGTGGTGAGGAAAAAAAATGTAGGCTTCTTAAATCCGCAAAAGCAGCCAAACGTGTTTTCAAATGTTCTTTATTTATATTGGTTTGAGGGCTGGAAACTGTCTGGCAGTGAGCTTTTTCGTTGCACCTGTTTCATGCAGAGTATCCAGGATGTTTTTCTCATTGTTTAAGTCTTGGTATCTTCAGAAAACGTAAAATATTTCTCCGCTCATTTCACAATAGGTTCTTTAAATACCAGATACGTAAGAGAGCATTTGAGATTAAGTGGTGAAAAAAGCAGGCTGGAAAGTACAAATAAACCCAATACGAAATGAAAACAAATTGAACAGATGAAATGATTAAAAGAAGATGGGGGAATTATCTTGTCTGGAAAAAGAAAGCTTAAAAAGGTCTGAACTTTCCAGATTTAGTGACAACACAGAACAAATCCAAAGGAATTAAATCTATTCTTTTGCCCTTATATGTACAACCAAAGAACACAGGCCCTCCTGGGCATCTGGGTCAAGTGCACATTTTGAAGTATTTCAAGGGACAATTCAGCTTTGGGACATTTGCATACTTTTTTGGTAAACTACAACCAATTAGGGGACATTTAGTCCTGGTGGAAAACAATTTCAAATTTATTTCTGGCTTTAGGGAACAAAAAAATGAATACCCTAGTAGTTAAATAATTTCTGGTTTCTATGAGTTAATTTAATTGAAATAGTCTACTCTCCAGTCACACAGAGGGAGAAGGTAGAGGCCTGGCATACAGGAAAGGATTGTCAGGTATTAACAAAACTCTTTGCTTCTGGGTTCTGAGGGGGCTGTTGGGTGGCTCTGAACCTAGCTTTGGGTTTGTTACATCTCTCGCTCTCTTAAAACAGTAACTCAAGATGTAAGTAAAAGTGTTTTCATATTTTATTGATCCCGCTAACATCTTTCATTATCCAGCATGTAGCCACAGCAAATTATTGCTCATTTGATACCGAGAATTCTATTGACCGTCACTTTCGTTGGAGAGAGAATTCTGACTATTCGGCTGCTCTGTAGTCAGAGCTAAAGCTGAGGACTTTCCACACTAAACCCGAAATAAATTGAGCCCTCTGCCTCCAGAAATTGATGGAGATGTGTTCATTACACTGGGCCACGTGAACATGCATAGAAATCTGCTTTTTACTCTGCCAGCCTTGCCCTCACTCAGGCATAGGTCAGCCCCTTTGGAACAGAACTACATACTTAGAGGGCAGGGCATTCATTTGCTTTTCCTGTATCCCTTCTGGCAACTTCTTTCCAGCTCTGGCCAGGTTGGGGCAATGAAATGATGCAATGGAAGACTTCTCCTAAATCTTTTATGCTTAGAGAAATCATTTAAGTTTCCTCAAAAAAAGAAAAAAAAACTCCTAAAATGTCCAGATAAGTGACTTTATGGTCGAGATATAATTTCTTAAACTGCATCACCCCCCCCCCCAAGACCCCACATCATCAAAGAGGGCTAAGTTGGGGGCTGAGGGTTAACCTCTGTTCTCTCTGCCTACGGGCATCCAGCCATCATGACAGGCTACTCTTGCGCTCACGCCAGCGGCGGAGCAGTGACGATACCCGGGCCTGGAGAAGGCCTGACCTTTGACCTTCGGGCTGGTAACTCCCGGCGCTAGAGGCCGGAGGGAGAGGCAGACTGGGCAGTGAGGTTAGAGAGAAGGTCGGGGAGGGCAATGGGAGAGGCCAGGTTTGTTTCCCGGGAAGCTGGTGGCCCACAGCAGAGGCCACCCGACGCCCCGACCCTCAGGCTGCCTTGCCATCTCAGAGGCGGCCAGGTCATGCCTGCCTGTCTGGAATTACGCGCCCTCAGTACCTCCCTTCTGAAGTCTGGAGGAAAGGCGCCCCAACTCGAACGTAACTTGGAGGGCACGACAGGGACAGGGAGAGAGAGAGATGGAGCCCGGCAGCAGGAGGCGGCTGAGCTGGGGGACTCGGCCACGACAAGCCCAGCGCTGGAGCCCGGAGGGGCCTGTCAGATTCACAAATAGCGAGGGATCCACGCCCGCTTCTCCCTAAGCCCTGGACCCCAACAGGAGGCCGTGACGACCTTGGAGGAGCCATGTTCTTGGGGCCTCTGTGGAGGAGATGGCTTGGTTGGGTTTCATTTCTGCAACTACCAGGAGATGAGCCCTCTGGGTTCGGTTTCAGAACAAAAGGAGGACCAATTAACGTCTTTACAAATGAGTCCCCGGCGCGTACAACCCGCGAAACAGCTCCAGTCCCAAATCCGAAGGCGTGTTTAGAGGCTCTGAGGAACCAGCTTGGTAGCTATTTTTCCAGGAGTGCTGCTGAGTGTGGGTGAAGCTGTTCGCGCTCTCGCGGGCCGCGCTCCAAGCCCCCTCGCGCGATGCGGAGCCACGTTGTTCCGGAACGAGGCGGTGAACCGACAGGAGCGTGCTCTGCGGCAGCTGGGACGCGGGTGGATTCTGACTCGGCTTGGAGAGGGGGAGGGAAGCGTGAGATAAGATACACACTGCGAATTTTTTTAGTTTTTCTTTTCTGTTTTTAACGTAAATAAACCCCAGCGTCAGTGCAATCAGCGCGCTCCCAATGCTGTCGTTTTCCTCGAATGCGCGCACCGCCCGCCACACTGGAAGAATCCAGCCCACAGAGGTTTCGGAAACCCCATTTTAGTGATTCCAGCCCAGACTCGGAAACCCCTCGAGCCTCCCAGGGAAGGGAGCCCGGCCCGGGCCAAGCAGCCGGTCCCAGACACACACGCACACGCACACAGTGATGGGGTAGTTCTTCGCAGGATCGAAGGCTGGATGCGAACCGGGTAGGCAGTGACTGAGCGAGCCAGGAAGACTCTGAAAACCAATGAAGTAGCGTTATTTTCTAAGTTATTTGGGGGGTGGGGGGAAAAGACCTGGGACCTGGATTTGAAAAGTTAGGGACAAGGGACGGATCATTCAGTATTTTTTTGGAACGAGGCAGAACTGAGAACTGCCCAGCTGGACCAGCGTTGCCTGAAGTTGGAGATTAGGAAATTTATTTTACTGCACACAGCAGCACACCTACTCCGACGGCGAGCTCACTCCTGCGCAGGGGGCCTCCGGCTGTGCCACTGCACTTCACAACTGCCCTATCCGTTGCGTCCAGGTTTGGCCAGGCAAATGAAACTAGCAGAACTCGATAGTAAATTATTTTCTTCAGCCTTCTGTCTTTTTATGAAAATAAAAGGCAACACTTTGTCATTTTTAATCACATAAGCAGACAATAAATCTAATTTTGATATTGATTTTTCCCAGAATCAAGTGATTTTTTTGCAGTGTCTGTTGTGTTTCCTTTCCGAGGAAGGGCCGTTTGCTGGTAGATTGTGTGGCGATGAGGTTGCGTCTATTCGGGCGGGTGTTTATCTGAAACACGTAGTTGATTGTGGACTTTGAAGCCAAACAGCTGAGAGGAAGTTCTTTCTGGGTGGCAGGAAGTTTGGGATTTGTCCAATTATCTAGAAAATGGTTTCTAGTGGGCCGCCCCTGGTGCCTCGGGAATATTTAAACCTCTGGCATTGCTGGCCTCTGAGATTCACATTTTTTAATTTTTTTTCCAAAATAAAATTAAAACAATCCAAAAATCTTGCTAATGCCAGGGGCTCAGATGGCACTGTGAGGGCGTTAGTTAGTAAGAGGAATGCACCCTCCATGGATACCATCAATGCTCTAGGCTTCAGAAAGGGACAGGACCCTGCCCTGGGAGTGGACCGCAGCCTAGCTGAGACACCAGGGGACGCCATTTACAGCGAAAGGTCACCCAGAAGCTGGGTGCCCCCTTCTCCATCCTGATGCTCGCCTGGCACCCACCTAGTGCTCACTTTTTTCAAAAACAGGATTAATTCATGTCGATTCCAATTAGAGCTGGCACCTTTTACGTGAAAGTCTGCAAGTGCAGAGACCTGCACCAGGCCCCCACCTAGAGAAGGAAGGAGCAAATGAGGGAAGGAAGCTAGAATAAGGAAGAGATAGAGAAAATCAAAGAAAAAAGGAGAGAGGGAGGAGAGGAAGGAGAAAATAAGAAAGGGGAGGTGTGGAGTAAGAAGGAAGGAAGGGAAAAGGAGGGAGGAAGAGAAAAAGGAGAAAGGGAGGGGACTGCAAGGGAAAAGAGTTAGAAATGAAAAAAAGAGAAAAAGTGAAAAGGATGAAGGAAAGGAAGGAAGGGCAGGAGGGAAGAAAAACAGTTTTTAAAAAACCTTATAAAAAATACAAAATTACCCGGTCCTTCGGAGGGAAACTGATTGCCTTGGCGGACTACCTTGGCCTTTTCCTACAGCTCCGGGTGGGTTCTCCTTCTTCTGATGCACAAAACAAATGACTGTCCCCAAGCTAAATTAAAAGGCCCCCAACTTCCTCCTCCACTCCAAAAGACTAGACTCAGGGCGCCCTGGACGGTGCTGCCAGGCCGGGACAGCCACCAGCTACCCTAGCACCCGCTGCACCGCCCCCCCTCCGTGGCTGCCAGGGGTCGGACGCCCTGCTCCCCCTTTGCCTCCGAGGGCCTAGGACCCTGGCTGGGGGAGGGGACCTAGCGGCTCTATACCCAGCCGAGGGGGATGGGACCTCAGGCCTTCGATTGACCCTCGGGCTCTGACCTTTCCCGCCGTCCTCCAGGGTCAAGATTTAACCTTTCGGTCCCCCCCATCCCCCACCCTCCGCCCTCTCATCCCTCTCAGTGGCCCTTGACTAGGGGAAAAGGGAGAGTGGGTCGATATTTGGGGCCTGCGGGGGCGGGGGCGGCGCCTGTGCCGAATTACCGGAGGCTGGGGCCCAGACCACGGCGCTATTCTCCTCCTAACGCCCAGGAACACCGAGCCTGGAGTATCCTGCGCCGCTGGGAGCCGCATGCCAAGGCCCAGCTAAACTCTGGGCATGGTAAAGAACCCGACCAGGCGCAGGGGAGCAGAGTGAGAGTCTTTGCCAGCTTTCCTGCCCTGTTTAGAACAGTTAATATAAAGCCCTCCCTCCGCTGCTCAGGCACCAGCCATCCGTTGGCATTTTAGGGATCCCGAGAGCCTTGGCCACATGTGCGCGAGGCAACAGTGCGGAGCCGGACCTGGGCCCCCCACAGGCCGAAGCGTTTGAGCCAGTGCCAAGAGATCCACTGTAAAAATCAGGCCAAAGTCCCAGACCCCATCGGCTCAGCTTCCTGTCCCAGTCCAGACAGCAGGGACCAGCCCTGCGTCTGCTCCAATCCACCAACTTCCAAAAGCTTCTGCCACCAGCGCCCCGTAGGGCTCTCCCGGCGGGGACGGAGGAAGAGGGGCGGCAAACCGGAGGCTGTCCAGGCGGGCGGAGCGCCCCCCGCCCCCCAGCTCCCCGAGGCTTGGGGTTTTCGTGGTCTCCCCAGCTGGAGCCGGGGCCGCCAGGAGCCGAGAGCGTTAGGTTCAAATGCATCAAGGCTCTGAAGTCATTTATCCGGTTTCATAAATAATTTTCTTATTACACTTAAGCCCGATTCCTGCCCCCTTCCCGTTTTTATTGCGGGGTTTCAGCGGCTAAAAAGTTTCTAAGTCGGGTGGGCCGTTGTTTTCCTTTTTCCATCATTAACATCATTAATATAAGCTATCAATAACCCTGTCGTTGGGAGCCGAGTTTCACGGTATTGATCCACGCAGCTATTCATCTCTGCCATGCAAGACACGGAATAATTTTCGCATTACAGTAGCTTGGATTTGCTTTTAATTCATATTTAAAGCTGCAACCGGCTCAGTGGAGCGCTCTGTGAAAGACTAGAGGCGCCTAATTAATAATAAGTTAGAAACGAAGGAAGGCACCAGCGAATAAATAATTAATACAGACATCTATGTCTCTTTGAATATTGCTCCTTTAAAAATTTAGACTTACCAGGACCATACTATAAGTCTGCAATTTATATTGCGGGATGATTTAAGAAAGCTATTTTTTTCCCTTGAAATACAACACTAAATTATTTACAGTGTTTTGCAAATCTAAGTTCCTTCATTAGCCAGCCCCTCCAGTTTGCTCCTTCCAGGTGGAAAACACCAATTTTTTAAAAATTATCAAAATAAGAATCATAAACTCCCAACAAGAACTGCCAGCTGAGATTAAGGTGCTGGTGGGCTGGGCAGCTAGGGCAGAGCTGAATGTGGGGTCTTCTGCCCTGGAGAAGTGCCAGGACTGCCACATGGAAGGTTTAGTTAGGGAGAAAAACCAACAAAAACCAAAGTCATTGACCAGTGACTTTGGACATTTGCTGGCGCTGAAAAGGATGAAGTTTGAGGTAAACTCAGAGTCCTCAAATGGCCCCAGGAGAGAGAAGACTAAGATTTGGAGGGTTGTGGGTGCCCCCAATGGCAAATAAATAAATAAAAATGGGGATTTTAGAGAGGGGCTATTGAAAGCCAGGATTGGATTCCGGGCTAGCCAGGAGCTAGCAGTGGGCTAAAGGGGAATAACAAAATTCAAGAGGGCAGGAGTGACTGGAAATCAGAGGAGGTTTTTGTGTGAGAGAAACTGGGATTTGTTTGCAATGTTGTTAGCAATATTGATTTTTTTTTTGTTACTTGGATTAATGTATGTTAAACAGGAAAATACAGGCATTAGTCAAGTACATTATAATCATCTATTGTTGAGAGGGAAGTTTCTTAGGTAGTGACGGAGACTCGGGAATGCAAGGCAGTTCCAGGGTCGTCGAAACGTTCTGGGCTCAAGTTGGGGCAGCCAGAGCCCCGCGAGGGCCAGCGGTAAGGAGAGAAAGAGGCAGATTCACCTCCAGCTCACTCCTCTCTCCCCATTTTTGGAATTACAGCCTAAAACTTAACCAGCCCGCTATCTGGATGCGGCAGCGGAAGACCCTGACCTCCCTGCCGAGCTAAATGATTAGAGGAATTAAGGGGTGGAGGTATTCTTGGCCAACCGGGTGTCCCAAAGTTCATTGCCCCGCCCGTCCCCCTTCCCCACACCCCACAGCCCCACGTCCGGGGTCTCTTGGCCCTGGCGACCATCCCACCATTCCTCTGGAGCGGGGATTCAGGGGTGGGTGGTCCTCCTGCGCAGCGTTGATGGCCCGAGGGGCAGGCGTGGCGCGGACACACAGCCTGCCCATACATACACAGGCACCCACACCAGTTAGGCCTGGAAAAGGCAAGGGCTGGGGAGGGAAACGCAGCAGCTATTCCGAAGCGTCAGGAGACCTTCCTAGGTGCGACCCGCCGACCTTGGGAGTTGACCAGTCCCAGAGAAGCGCGCATCGGAGACTACAGGCCCCACTCAGCGATCCTCTGGGACGCTCCCCTCCCACCGTTCAGGTGAAGGTCTTTCCCAAGCTCCACAAAAACTAAAGGGCACGCACAGGACCCTTGGGTCTTGCACAGGTCCCGGAAGGGGCGAGAGGGCGAGAGTTCAGGGAAAAGACCACCGGGCGCTTGGCGACTCCATAATCCTACACCTGGATGGCGGAAGGGCAGGAGTGCTCGCCTGGAGTCCCTGGGGTCGCACACCCAGAGGCTGGTTCTCGTGCCTGCCACGGGGGCAAAGGGGGCGAGGGAACAGGAGGCGGAGACGCGGAAGGCCGCTGGGCCGGAAGGGCCAGAAAAGAAGGTAGAAAGTGTGGAAAGTGTGAGGGGGAATGAGGGATGAAGAAGAAGAGAAAGAGGGGGTTAGGCCTGGAGAAAGCAAAAGCCCCGATGGGGCGGAGCAGGCCCGGGCGGGAGGCGCAGGCTAGCGGTGGGGAACCAAGAACACCGTCGTTTCATTTTTAAATCTTCTAGGTGTCTGTGGGTCAAATAAAGACAAGGGCGGTAACGATTATTCTGTTAAATCTATGGTACTTGACTGCGCAAACACTAATTGATTAGACACCAAAATGATTTGTTTAAAGAGTTTTCCTTCCCAAGTGCAGCTGCTCTTGGGCCGGGGTCGCGTTGCCCGGCTCTCGCTAAGTGGGCCGTGCGCCCGGTCGCCCAGCCCCCAGTCGGCGTAGGGTAGGGTGGCCGGTCCAAGCCCCAGGGACCTGAGGCTCCAGCTAGGCAGCGACCTGGGACTTCCGCTCTTCCTTGTTCCTCCAGGGTGAGGAAGTGGTGCACCTGGAGATCGTCCTGAACCGACTTTGCCCCCCTCACACGCTCCCTCAGAGTTTTCCACTTTTTGCGTCGCTTTGAATTGTGCCAGTGGGAGGGCCCCTCCTCCTTGTCCCTGTCCTTTCCAGCCTCCAGCGTTGGCACTCTCTACCCCCGCGCGCTGCTAATCCAGCGCAGAGCCCCAGATGGGGAGGCACTGGAAGAGGAGCCTTAACCGCCACCCCGAATCTGGACAAGTCATCGCCCCGCCCCAACCCCGCGGCCTGGGCAGGTCTCCTTTGCAATATACTTCGACAATATAAAGTCATGACCAAGAAAGAAAACCAACTGAAGGATTGACAAGTGGAGGCCAACTACTCCGGAGCCAGAGGCGGACTGGCTGCATCCAGCGCCGGGGCCTGCTGCCAGAGAGTCACCCGGGAGGCTGGAACCTCTGCCTCAGCCCCACAGCATCAGGACACCCCTTCTTCCTTCAGCTCTGTTGGCTTGAAGCCTTGAAAAGCCCTCGCCGAAGTAAGCAACCGCCGGAAGGGATTTCAACCCAGGAGAAGCCGCCTCTAGTTCACCCGAGGGCCCAGGAGAGCAAGCGGTTTTCTTCCTCTGCGTAAGAAGTAACCAGAGCTGCGTGCAGAATGGTCTGGCGTCCTCGGATGGCCGCCCAGGCCCCTTGGCAGCTCCTAGAACCCAGAGTCAGCTGAGGTTGGCACGAGCTGACAGCCCTTTGGCAAAGCATCTTCTCTTTAGGATTTGGAGAGGCAAGAAGAAAACGAAACAAAGCAAAGTGCAAAAACAATAATGCCCAGTTGAAAATTTCACAGGCAAAAACCGTAATTTAAGAAGGGGAAAAGTTAACAGAACAGATGAGCCAAAAACTACATGCTAAATAGAAGATCAAAGATTGAAAAAGTGGGCTAGAATAATTGATAACCACATCCTTCTCCCAGAGAGTAGAGAGAAGTCAGTGATTAATTTTTTAAAATACTTTTCAATAAGAATCAGCAGGCCACCCCTCTCCAAAGTTCTTGGTGTTCTAGTATAAGCCGACAGCAATTTTCTGAATAAAATTCCTCCAGAGGCACGACTCCAGAGGAAGATAGGAGAGCCTGGCCCAGACCAAATCCTTCACCCCTAGTTATCAAGTGTCTTCTGTAGGCAGACTCCAAAGAGATGGGTCCTTACCAGGAGTTTAATTCTAGACTGACTACAGGCATCAGAAGTGCTGGTGAGTTAGTTTCTCAGGCTCTAGTCAAGGAGTCAGCCTCCCACTGGAGCCTTGGGTAGAGGAATTTGCACTGACATCCAGGCTTGCTGTTTGTAAGGCCAACAAATGGGAAGTAAACATTTGATGGTTCAGAGGGGCGACAAACATTTCTTTGAAATGGTCCTGAAAACTGGGACTGGGCCATATGTTGCATCCCTACTACTCACAAACAGAACTAAAGAATTAATACGGAACTGATGAAAGGTTTTCAGAGAAGCTTGTGTGACCTGCATTTGAAGGGATGGCCTTATGCTCTTTGTCTTTTCTAAGCCTGGTGGAGTCACCTGGCAAGCTCTAGCCCAGCCAGCATAAGAAGGATTGCGCTTGCTCACTCATCTCCCAGGCTTCTCTCCTGACATTCATAAAATAAACATACTGAAACCTTTGTTTCCACACTGAAAATACTGCCAGCAACAAGTATCCAGTCAAGTCTTGTTTCCCTTTTTCTTACCTATGTATATGTATGTAATTTTCTGCCGGTGATTGACACTATTTTTTTTTCTTTAAATTCCCTGCAGCTACTGAAAATCTAAGCAGCTAACAATAAGTCCTCCCCTCAATTGCACACGTTGACCTCCCAATTTTCAAGGGACTCCTACTTGGACTCTTAATTCCTTCATTCCCCATGGTGCATCTAATGGGTGCCAGGCTTTGTGCTGTGAATTGGAAGGGGGAAGGAAGGAGAGGGACAAAATGACAAAAAGCAATCCCAGCCTTCCAGTAGTGGACAATCTCTCTAGCACCCCTCCTCCCCCACACATGCACACTCACCTGAACCAGGCCTGGAAGAGCATCCTTCCTACTCATCACACATACTTAGTAAGAGGAAAGTGTTCTGAGATGTCAAGTAAGAATATAGTAATATGTTTCTGACTGAGAAATCACTGCAATTCCATCAATTATGGGGGAACACAATGGTTAAATAAATGGTGTGAATAGCCAAGAAGATAAGGAGATTTGCAAACCAAAGCACACACAATTTTTTAAATGTTTTAGAAAAAAAAGTCAAAAGAAACATTAAACTGAGCAAACCCCACACATGCTTTTCCAGAGCTTTCCTTTGGCTCCTCCTTTAGGGAGTAACCAGGCCCCCTTTTCATAAAGCCCCTTGGGAGCGGGGGAAGCTGAGCTCACCTGATCCCAGCCTTCTTCAGGTGGACTCCAGGGGCTCATCCAAGGGCCTCACATGAAGGAGGGTTTCCAAGATCAAATTCCTAATTAGCTACACAAAGAGAAAACCATGAACAATTTGCGCACTTGGTGGTATTTACTGCTGTCTTTCTTTTAACAAACTGCCTTTTGGGAAGAGAGTTGTCATAAGGGCAAATCAATCATTTCATCAGGATTAAAATATTGGGAGTGGGGGACAACAGTTTAGCTCAAAGGCTGTCCACTGCTTTAACCCATTGTTTGGTCTCATAGCAGAGCCCCATGCTCTATGCTGCAGGAAAAGAGAACAGAAACAATAAGGAACCACCAAGGATGCAGCTTCCTGCCAACATATTGTGATCTACTAGGCAGAAAACATATGTCTTATGCGTGTGTGTGTGTGTAGGTGAATAAGTAGCTATAGATATAAGTTTAAATAGAATAATTGTGTTTTCTGAGTTCCTTTATGTGAATATGTATTTTTCCCAAAGACCTTTTCTTCTGTGGCGGTCCTAAATTCCTAAATGTTTATTATGCAAGTAGACCTGAAATCCATTGAGAGGGACTCCCACTTCCAGGGCCTCCGTTCACATTGTTTGCACAGTATGGAAGTGTCTCAGGTGATAAAACCAGCCAGCTTAGCCAGTTCAAGACAAGGCCACTTTCAAGGAAGTGAGGTTGACCGTACCCACTGACCTGTACCCTCTGTACCTTACCTGCCTGGATCATGATGTTGCCCTCAAGGTGGCAGGGACATGGGCAAAGAGGTGAGCCTGCTCATGCCTCAGCTGATGGGGACTTCTCCCCAGCGTTTGGCCAGCCAAGCTTTTGCCTTGGGAACCCAACCACGACTATTACCACTATCACAGTCCCGGCCTCTCTGAGGGTCTAGGAACGTTTGCGTGGAAACACCGCTGGTGAGCTGCAGCCTGGTGCCCCAGCAAACAAACCTACAGTCTGAGTTTGGCCCAGAACAGGCTGCACACTCTTGGTCCATATTTGGGCCCAGATACCCAGGCTCTGAGAGGCTGTTTCCATTGTGACCACCACTTGCCCGGGGCTGAGGTTCATGGATGACCCTGCCGTAACTGCCACGGGCCGGACAATGGGCACATCTGTCCTTTCTGCCGAGGCATGAAAGCACCTAAGCGGACACGGCTCTGCCTTTTGTTACGGATTTTTTTTTCTTTTGTAAATGGAAGAAAGCCGCGGCATGTGGTGGCCGGGTGTACGTCCCACACTGGGGGCCTCCCCACGCGTACCCACCAGGCCCAAGGACAAGGTTCGGTTCCGGATTGGAGCGTGACTGTGGGAAGGGCGCAATTACTCCCGAAGCTGAATTGATTTTCAAATTCAGAAGCTTCTCTCGGGGACGCCGGGAAAAGAGCGTCCCTACGGACCAAGCGGAGACTCGCGCGCCCGCGTCCACCCTGACTGCGTCAGTACTTCTCGAAAGAAGCCGCCTCTGGGTGCTTTACCTGGAGGGCCTTGGAGCCACCGCAGGAACCGCTCTAGCCTCGCGGCCCCACCAGCACCCGGAAGTTAACATGGGTACCCACCAGGGCACTCCCTCGCCTCTTCTCAACCCCCACAGATCGAGTCATTGGCGAAGCGGACGCGCAGCCTTAATTATCAGCTGAACAGGAGAAGGACCCAGGCGGCGGGGGACAGCGAGGTATGGCCAGGACTGGGACTCTTGGCACAGAGTGCTCCACTGCCCAAGGCATGGATGAGAAAGGGTGGGCAGATGAGTTAGTATTTGGGAGGACGAAGGGTGCCGAGTCAACAGCCGCCAAGCTGACACAGGCCTTTAGGCTATTTGCGTCGCCCCCGCCCCCACCACGGGCCGAGCATTTTAAAGGCAGCGAAAGCGCGTACTCCTAGCAGCCCTCCGGGAAATTAGGCTCAGTGGGCCAGAGCGGAAGGGGGAATGACACAGTCCCCAGCTCCCCGGGCAACCTGCACCGGGAAGCAGCTACCGGAGAGAGACGGACGATGGCTCTCCAAGCATAGCGGGCTGTGATATGAGCCCGGAAGGAGAATCCCGGAGCTGGGAAGAGAGAGTCCACCCAAGCAAGGGAGGCAAGCGGGGCGCGAGTCTCCTGGGATTGCGGTTGTGGGCCCAGGTTGCGCTCTGTGCCAGTCCTTCGCACGTGCCCGCAGCTACCCGGCCATCCGGCGCCGCGGGGAAGGCGCAGGACCCCCTCCTTCATTTGTACGGGGACGTCACGGGCCAGGCGCGCGGGGACCGAGGGGGAGGGGCCGGACTGCGCGCATGCGCGCTGCGCCCGGCGAGCGTGAGGGCGGGCCGCGGCGGCAGCGGCGGTGACCGAAACCCGGCCACAGAGTCTGCAACAGTAACCGAGCCATGGCTCAAGCTGGCGAGTGGCGCTGGCAGGCAGCAGCCGCGGCAGGCGCGCGGGCCGCGTCAGGGGAGCCGAGGGCCTCACAATTCTAAGGAGAGGGGCGAGAGGGGGCCGGGGACGGGAGGGCTGGGGGCACCGCGCTCTCCCAACGGCGCGGATCCTTTTTGGAAATTAATATTTAAAAAAAAAAAAAAAGCCGAGGACGCAGAGGGGAAGGTAGGGGCAAGTGGGAAGGCGAGACACACACACAGAAAGAGAGAGAGACAGAGACAGAGACAGAGCCCCACAGTGAGAGGAAGGAAGGAAGGAAGGCAACAGTCGCCGGCAGCCAATGTGAAGACAGGACTCCGTGCGCCCCTCGCCGCCTCTGCCCGGCCACATCGATGTTGTGTCCGCCGCCCGCTCGCCCGGATCACGATGAACGCGCAGCTGACCATGGAGGCGATCGGCGAGCTGCACGGGGTGAGCCATGAGCCGGTGCCCGCCCCTGCCGACCTGCTGGGCGGCAGCCCCCACGCGCGCAGTTCCGTGGCGCACCGCGGCAGCCACCTGCCCCCGGCGCACCCGCGCTCCATGGGCATGGCGTCCCTGCTGGACGGCAGCAGCGGCGGCGGCGATTACCACCACCACCACCGGGCCCCCGAGCACAGCCTGGCCGGCCCCCTGCACCCCACTATGACCATGGCCTGCGAGACTCCCCCAGGTATGAGCATGCCCACCACCTACACCACCTTAACCCCTCTGCAGCCGCTGCCGCCCATCTCCACAGTCTCGGACAAGTTTCCCCACCATCACCACCACCACCATCACCACCACCACCCGCACCACCACCAGCGCCTGGCGGGCAATGTGAGCGGTAGCTTCACGCTCATGCGGGATGAGCGCGGGCTGGCCTCCATGAATAACCTCTATACCCCCTACCACAAGGACGTGGCCGGCATGGGCCAGAGCCTCTCGCCCCTCTCCAGCTCCGGTCTGGGCAGCATCCACAACTCCCAGCAAGGGCTCCCCCACTATGCCCACCCGGGTGCCGCCATGCCCACCGACAAGATGCTCACCCCCAACGGCTTTGAAGCCCACCATTCGGCCATGCTCAGCCGCCACGGGGAACAGCACCTGACGCCCACTTCGGCCGGCATGGTGCCCATTAACGGCCTTCCTCCGCACCACCCCCATGCCCACCTGAACGCTCAGGGCCACGGGCAGCTCCTGAGCACAGCCCGGGAGCCCAACCCTTCGGTGACCGGCGCGCAGGTCAGCAATGGAAGTAATTCAGGGCAGATGGAAGAGATCAATACCAAAGAGGTGGCGCAGCGTATCACCACCGAGCTCAAACGCTACAGCATCCCACAGGCCATCTTCGCGCAGAGGGTGCTCTGCCGCTCCCAGGGGACCCTCTCGGACCTGCTGCGCAACCCCAAACCCTGGAGCAAACTCAAATCTGGCCGGGAAACCTTCCGGAGGATGTGGAAGTGGCTGCAGGAGCCGGAGTTCCAGCGCATGTCAGCGCTCCGCTTAGCAGGTGAGCCGGCCAAGGAGCTGGGCGCGAGGGGAGATAAGGGACGCGGAAGCCGAAGGGACCTAAAGAGAAGGGGTTGGGCTCGCTTCACCTCGCCCTCCTTCCCCAAGGTAGGGGGGAGGGGGTCCCTGTGCTTAGAAGGGCCAGCACGAGACTCGGGGAGCAGATCGCTTTCTCCACGGCTCAGTGCATTGGGCTGTGGAAGGCTCAAAGAGCTAAGCGGCGCGGCCGCGGCGACTGCGGGGCGCATTTGTGCTGGGGACGGCTCTGGAAGCTCGTGCAGCTGGAGGCTGAGAGAAATCCCGCACCTGGCGAGACACGGTCTGTGCACCACTTCTCAATTGAGCACCCTAGGTTTGGGAAGAGGGAGGCGATGTGTGCGTGGAACTGTGTGCAGCTGGAACCAGTGCCTCTGGCACAAACCCGTCGCTGGGCTGGAGCGTGCCGGACCTGCGGCACTGTTTGGCTGAACTGGCCGCGGTGACCCCCTCCCACGCTCATTCTATTGGCGCTGGATAGGCTTGGGGAATCGCGATCTAAGAGTGCGGGCGAAAAGTTCCGAAACCGCTGGGCAGTGGGTATGTGGTGCAGAAGAGGTGTAAGTGTTAGCGCGCATTTTGGGCAAGGAACGGGCTGCGGAGAGCGAGGCAGACAGTGCTGAGGTCCAGGTGGGAGCAGCAGAGCATTGGCCGAGCCCAAGGTATACCTTCGCTGCCGACTCTCTCAGGACATCGCGTTTCGTTTTATTATTCCTCTAAGTGATTTTCGCCTGAATCCCTGTGCAGGCAGGTGGGAGTGTGTAAATGACCCCCAAGTCTGCGAGCAGAGATTTCCCGGGCCTGAAACCCTGAGCCGTGGGTGTTTCCGAGTGGAGCCGGAAGGTCTCCGCGGCGCTGCTCAAGCACCACGCCTGGCTGCCCCAGACGACCGATAGGCCAGGGGGACAGCTGAGCCCAGCACGACCCCCATTCGGGATTTCAGGCGAATTCGGCCACCCCTGAGGGCGGAGGACGTGCGGGGAGGTAGAGCTCAGGACAGCGGAGGGCGGACTGGACTTGAAGAGACCCGCGTGGCGGTTGCCAAGTCGATTGACTACTGGTTCGGTGCCTTCCCCAACCCCCATCTCAGCCCGACGCCCAGGCCTGAGCCTTAGCGAAGAGAAAAGGTAAAAGCCGGAATGAGGGTTTGTTAATTAACTCATCGTTCTCCATTAATTCGTCCCTGGAGAACGCGAGACAGTCAATCCGCTCTGAGCCGGGGGCACTGAGCCGTTTCACAGACTAAAATCAAAGCGTGAGGCCGAGGCCCCCTCCCCCACCTCGTGCCTGCCAATGAGAAGCCGGGGGGTGGCAGGTGCGGGCGAGCCTTCGATTCGAGCCCCGAAGCGACCCAAAGCGTTCCCTGGGTCTGGGTGCTCGAGGCCTCCGGTCCCGAGCGCTTAGTCTCTGCCCTGCCGGCTTTTCCCGCCCGGCCCGCGCGCGTTCGCCCCAAGCAAAGTGCTCACGCAGGGTCCCGCCGCCCGAGCCCGGGAGCCAGGCGAGGCGCGGGTAGGAGGACTGGAGAGGGAGGGGTGACGCTGACTGCGTGACCCCGCAAATCCCAGGTTCCCGCGTTTCCACCGCCCTGTGCCGCCGGTACCATATCGCCCCCCGTGGGCCGGCCGAGACCCTGCGGGCAGCCGAGGTGCCAGAGGGGGTGGGCAAGGGGGCTGCTGTTCGCCCTGACTGCGCGGCGTCTGCGGATGCCCAAGGTAGTGCCTTTTCACACTCTCACGTCGGCCCAGAGCCCGGCTTCAGGGCCATTTACCCATGCAGCGACCGCGGAGTCCAGCGAGTGGGGCGGCGGAACGTGGGGACAAGGTGGAAACGCAGAAGGGTACCCCTCACGGAAAGCTCGGCTCCCCCCACACACACCCCCTGTGAAGGCCCCTGCTCCGGACTTCAGTGACCCTCCTCCCTCCGCTTTCTCCTGTCGCCTCCTGGAAGGACAGACTGACTGACGCGTTTTGTGAAGAGACGACCCCGAAGGTTTGGAAACCTAGCCGCGCAAACTCCCTTTGACCTCCGAGCGTGGAGAGCGGAACTCCGGGACACCACCGTGGTGCGGGAGGGAGCCTAAGTGCTGGGACCCGCACTCTGGAGGCGCGGGCCGGGTGCCGGAAGGTGCTCATGGGACCCAGGAGGTCACCGAAGAGGCTCTGCCTGGGCACCCAGCAGCCTGTGGAGAGCTCCGCAGCCCTCGGCCCCCAGAGCGTGCTTTCCCTCGAAAAGGTGGAAAATCGGAGATCAGCAGGAGAGGAGTTTGGTGCCAAATACCGAGAGAACCCCGCGTCCTGAGACCCGGATGAAGCATGTCACTTCCATTTTTGTTTCAACTTAAAGGAGTGGTAGGGAGGGCTGCGGCCCGGGCTCTGCTGGTCCAGGAGGGCCTTCTGCAAGGAACTCAGAGCAATCCCATTAAGCCGCAAAAGCTGAAACCTATTTTTAACTCACTGAAGAACAACGACACGTCTCGTTAACATTTTCATTTAAAGACAGGAAAGTGGAGTCGTTTTCTGAACCCTCCAAAGCCCTGAGTGCAGCCCTGAGTGCAAGCCCAGAGTGCAGGAGCCTTAAAACAGATTGCAGGGCGCCTTGGCCGGCTGGGGGACGTTAGTGCCTGCCCCTCACCGCCGGCTCCCACGTGCGGAGGTGCCACTTGCAGCTTTGCTCGCCGTTGCGCTCAAAGACACTCCCCCAATCTCGTCCCAACCACCGTGCTTGGCCAGGGCCCCCTGAGCTCAGTTCCTTAGCTCCGTAGTGGGAAGGTGGCTTCTCCATGCCCCTCTCGGTGCCCCAAGTCCTGCTCAGCCTGTTGCAGAGGGTCAAAACCCTCCGCACGTGGCAGTGTGTTTGGGGAGGCGCCTCCCGGTCACGAAATTACAGCGGCTGGTGGAGGACTGACGACAGGAGGAAATTCTCACCAAATTAACTACCTGTAAAAAATCAATATATGTTCCCTCAATGTAATACTTGCTGCTGCCCCATTAAAACGCAGCACGACAGGGTTCTCGCCACGTGTCGTCCCGAGTGGGGTGGGCTGATGGGTCGGTGCCGCGCCTCTGACGTGGGCACCTTTCAAGATGGGAGGAGATTAGTTACCAATTAAAGATTCCAGAAGGCTTCGGCCACACCTCAGGAGCTGCCAGCGCGGGAAGAGGCTGCGACACACACCCACCAGTGGGCACAATATCGCAGACCCTAGCGGCAGCGGCGCGCAGGCCCGAGGTTTGGGTGGGGGGGATGCTGGGCCACTCTGACTCTGCTGGCTTTGGAGACAGGGAAACCTTCAAACGCGGGGGAGTGGGCCTGGCCACCAGCACCCAGGACTGCACGCTCTTCCTGTCCTGTATTTGCCCCAGAATGACCTGGGGGAGGACCTGACCGCGGGAGGGGGCGGGTTCGGTCAGGAGGCTGCCATGAGAAAGTCTCACCCGACCCAACCTGGGCCATGTTTGCCCTGAGTGGCCTTGCGGCCTGGTTGATTGATAACTGGCCCCCACACAAGTCCATTTACTTTTTTGTTAATATTTATCCCAGGGGGTGACATTTCTACTGTCCCCTCGCTTCTCTGGGCCGCAGGAGCCAGGCAGGAGTGCCATGCCAGGCCCTAGAAACGCAGTTCTATCTTCTAAGACTCCTGGGCAGGGAGGGAAGCCAGGGCTGGGCGTGTGGGACTCGGGAGCTGGAAGGGTTTCTGGGCCCAAGAGTGGGGGGAGAAGGCGTCAAGCTCAGTGGTTTCCTCGCGCTTCGCGTCTTGGCGCCCCGGGTCTCCGGCAGCGCAGCTGCTCGCAGCCGTCTGCAGCGCGAACAAAGGGCCGGCGGGGCGCGACCGACCGTGTCACCTCCAAGCCCAGGGGCAAGGGGGGCTGCTCGCGGGAAGCGCCTTCTCCGAAGGCTTTGCATGGCCTCCTCCCAGCGTGGTGGGGGACAGCCGGTCGTCAGGCGGAAACTGAGGAGTTGCAGAGCCCGCCCAGGGCGAAGGGTGGCAGTGCGTCAGTGTAGTCGATTGGGGACCCTCACACACTCACCAGGTGATTTCAAAACCAAAAGATCTCGCTCTCGGACACAGTCACCAGAAGGCTCTTCATGACGCCTTTCCCACAGCCTGTCTCTGTCCCCTCGAGGGTGTGGGACAATAGTTTCCTCTGTGCAGTCCCCATTAGCGACCACAACCTTAGCAAGGAGACGAAGGTGCGCAAGGGATTAAGAAGTGTGCATGTGGCTAAGACTGGAGCCGCTAGTATGAGTATGGCTGGGATGGGGGACACCTGCTTTTGGGGCTTGAGGAGTCCTGATGGCTATTGTGTGGCGACGTTGGTGTCAGCGCAGCGAGGACGCCTGCCAGAGACAAAATAAACCCAACGGCCTCTTCAGAGGGTGTGTGGCTATTCCGCCAGCGGGTGCGGCCCGGTTCGCCTTGGAAGCATCCGGAGAGCGATCCCTGCAGCTGGAGCGACCCGCCGGGCACAGGGCATTGTGGTCACTAGAGACCCGGCCCCGCCCTCTCCGCTTGCAAATGACATTTGGGACGGACAGTGCCAACAATAGCACAGTCGTATTGTAGCAGCTAAGCGACCCAGAGCCCAGGGTGCGTCTTTCTTTATCTTGAAGCTTCGAGCCCTCTGCGCTTTCTCACTCTCTCCATTTGGGCTCCTCTTCTTAGAGCACCCGGCCCCGCTGTGCTGCGGGAGCCGCGAGCGCCCCCTGCGGGCCTCTGCGGCCAGGCGCGGAGCGGGCGTCCGTGATTCACCCCGCTGCGGAAACAGATGCTCACAGCGTCTTTGTATTTAGAATATCATTGTCCTAGTGATTTTCAAAACAATAACTATTTTTGATAGAAGAAGGTGTGAAGGAGGAAGAGAAGGATATCTAGTGGCTCTATCGAGGCCCCCAACAATGACAAAATTGCCATCCGCCAAAGTACACCCCCCAACTCTAACCTCCCCAAACAAGATGAGTGTTCGGATTTTTTATCCGAATTATGCTTTTGTTGGCATGTTTTTATCTGAGAAAAGCGGGATCAGAGTAGAGAAGGTGACCCTGGCGGTCTGAAGTCAGAGGTTGAGGCTGAGAGATACAGTCCCCGGAGGGTTGACGGATTGACGATTCCTTTGTTTTGTTGTTTCCTCTACCAGCAAACGGACCCGGAGTCAAGGAGGCGGCACTGGGGCCTGCAGCTTGGAAGTCTTTGTTCCCCCTCGTGTGGGGTGGGGGAAAGGGCGTTCCGAAGCAGACGCGCCCAGAGCCCTGGGGCGGCGTCAGGACCCTGGACAGGGCCGGTGTCGCCTGGACCAGTTTCTCTTCGCCCTGGGAAGGCGGCTAGGATACCTTTGGAAAGTCGTAGAGAAAACAAAAATTAACGGCTAATATTCCGAAGTTTATCGGGGTGTGAGGCCCCGCCAGGAATATACACTGGCGTAGTCAAGTAATCGAAAAGATCAAACCTATCGGCGTCGATCAGGTAGTTGATCTTTTCGTCCCTCCACGGCAGCTTTGTGTGTGCGTCTGAGTGCACGTGCGCACCTGCTTATAAAGTCGGGATTCGCGTCCCTGTGGGTGTGACAGGGGTTGGATCATTAAGCTAAAACGTTCAATTCAGTCCCTTTGATCCGCGCTGGGGAAAATCTATAGTCATCTCTAATCTACGAGGTCTTTAAGGAGGTTGTTACACGAGCTGTTTTGATGTCATCATTTCCACATTCATGGCAAATTCAGCTAATCAGATGGTGCTACCCAAAGTTACCAGAAGAAATAGTTCTTACAGAGCATATCGGTAAAATTTGTTCCTGATTTCCTGGTAAGAAAGAAAATCCTCACATCTAATGAAGGTGGTTAATTAAATAGAAGACTCAGGAATCTCGCTCCTCAGCTTCCTAGGTAGAGGCCTTGTCTGTCCCTCAAGTGTCAGTGCTCAGTGTTCTTTATAAACTCCTTATATTGGAATATTTAAACATCAACTTAATATTTTAAATCGACCAAGGTGCTTTGATGAGTTGAATGGGAAATGACTAGTTTCATTTCAGTCCCCATTAAAACAGCAGGATTTCCACACTCTTGGTGGAAATGGTAAAATTGAACGGCTCCCAACCCAGGGTAGCAATAGAAGGAGGGTCTTACTGAAGTTATGGTTGTAAGAGGATACATTTCTTATAATGCTGGAGAAAAGTATTCAACAAATATTCATTAAATATTATTTTCATTCTGTTTCTATTTAAATAAGATGAATGAGCACCTTCCAGAGAAGAAAGCTACATTATTTCCACATGAAAAATGTCAGTCTCATAGAGTCCAGTAAAAAGAAAAAACCTATTTTTAATGTGAATGACTTTAATGTACAATCATAAATTCCTACATTCTATCAATGGGGTTTGCATAGGTTCTTATTTTATTTTTTTTTTAGGTTCTTATTTTAATACAAGTATGTTAATACTAATTAAGCTTAATTTCCTCCTGAGATGATAAGATTGGGTTAGGTGGCTAGACCAATCACAAGACAATCTGATTATTTTGATAAAAATATACAAGTTATTTATCACAAGGTCTTGCCATAGAATTTGTCCCTCCCAAAAGATGTTGCATTATCATAAAATTGGAACAAATGTGCTTCTAGATATTGTCTTCTCTTTTAGATGGGGCATCCCTTTTAGATGTTAATAACAGCTGGACATAACTAGATTCCAAAGTACAACACACCAGATGTGTCATAGCAATTGATAAGGAAGGAGCTTAAGTTTGTTGTGCACATTCTCTTTGTCAGGTACTGTGGTAGGCACATGGATGTTTTCATTTAATACTCACCATTTATGCCAGTGGCTCCCAAATCTTGCTATACACTGGAGTCACTTAAAGACTTTTTTAAAAACCTGATGCCTGGCTGCAACCCCAAATATTCTGATGTAACTGGTATAGGGCATGACTCGGGCACTGGGATTTGAATGAGGTGATTTTTAATATGGAGCAAAGTTTGGGAACCACTAGTCTATGTGGTAGTTACCATTATTTTCCCTGTGGCTCTCTTTGGTGAGGTTAAATAATTACCTGTGAAAACACAGCTGGAAAACCCTGATGCCCTGAACTCAGCTTTCCCAGTTCAAAGCCCAGAACCTTCTTACCCTCCATGTCATGCTTCTATTGCCAGTACAGATCCACCAGGTCGGTGCACCCAGAATGTGGAAATGTCTGATTCACCATCACAAACACCCAATTTAGAAAGCCTCTGCATAATAAAGTTCTTGGAATTAGAGTGTGTCTTCCCTCTGGCACTCTCAAAGATAGTTGCTTATAGAAACGTATTTCTTTTACACTCAAGACTTATAAGAGAGAGTTTTTAATTACTCTCTTTTGGAGAAGCAGCCAGAGGGAATGCAAGGCAGTACCATAGCTAGATGTGGAACCCAAGTCTCCCTATCCCTTTGTTCACTGAAACAATTATTGATGAGCAAGACCCATCTCATTAGCTGCGGACCGTGCCTGGAGGAGGGCCCAAGGCCCAGATCTTCCCACACTTTCAGGCTTTGGTGTTCCGATCTGCACTTGCGCAGCAATTACGTCTCTTTGCTCCGTATCATCGCCTGCCTTGCTATTTCAAAACTTGCCTGTTACTCATATTTTAAGATTCCACACTAAAAAATAATAAGTTGGCTAAAACTCTGTACATCTGTTGACAATTGTCCAGAGGGCAGCTTACAGTTTCTGCCGTCAAACGCTGCATGTTTCCAGTCATCATGTGTTTCTCATCTTCCTTTGCATGTGCCGTGGGGTACTCAGAATCGACAGTTTCTGAATCACTGCTTTCGTTTTCACATCTGGTGATGATCTCATAGTCCCAAAGAGAGGTTATCGGAGGAGCACAATAAACTATGTGCTTTTTGCTTTCTTTCCTGTGTTGTCTTCTAAAACTGATCAATGGGGAAAATTAAATAAACAAACGAGCGCAGCGCGCCACCTAGTGACCTCTGTGCTCACTGCAGGTTCCGCGACTGGAGTGCGTGAGAGGAGTGGCTAACGCGATTCAAGTATTGATGGAGTCACAAAAATCGTTCATTAAGGCAATTTAATCTTTGCTATTAAATGTCCTTTCAATTCATTTGGGGTAATTAAGATGCAGTTAAAGTGATTAAATTCTAATTACTTATGCTAGACAAAGACATATTTGTCACACTAATGCGGTTAACTAAGGACTCAGAAAGAAAGTTAACATTTACTTCAAATGATGCGACTGGAAAAATCAGTTCCTCTTTTCATCATTAATCCAGTGAGCTGGGCGATTATGTAATGGCGCTACAAGCTCATTAAAAAGGGGAAGTGCTGATTAAAATGACTGCTAGGAGGAAAACTTGAACCAGAAGTACCTCTGTACCGTTTGGTCAGCATTCCTGGGCAAAATGACTTGGTGGGTTTTTTTCCCTCCAAGCCTCCCACCCCAAAGTGGCAAACAGCTCCTGAATTTTTTCCTGACATTAAAAGCGAGATGTCTCACAGAAAGCCTTTATTATCAGCCTCCAGACATTGTTAAACCAAAAGCTATTTTTAAATGGTAAATGGATTCTTGGGGTAGAGAGGAACCAGGCAAGGGTGGTGAGGAAGAGAATTCCTGCAGAAAACAGCTCAGAAGGAAAATTTCCACGAGAGACATCTGAAGGCACTTTTCTTGACAGGAACACCCTTCCTGTTATTAAGCAGTCCTTCTTCCCCTCCCCATTTCCACGTCGACTGCCTCTGCTGTATGGGGACAGTCCTTTGCTCAGGATTATGCTGCATTTGATTATTATGCATGCTCTGAAGAGCACTAAGTACCCCTGCTGCAAATTGGGCTCTTTTCAATGTTTTTGCACATTCATATGTAAAGCCATCTTAGATTATAAACCATCAAGTCACTGAGGCTATTTCCCCATAATCTCTACAGACAATTCCCAGAATCTTAGCATAGCTTAGTTATGAGTGCTCATAAGGGGAGGATAATTTTAAACTTAATGAATTTAAAGTTTTCCTTTATTACAAAAATGGTTTTTAAAGGAAGTCCCTACCATTTTCTTGGGGGGATGATCCAAGGACAGGAATGACCAGTCAGATAATTAAGGATTATTTTCCCCAGGAGACCAGTGTCTTTTTGTACATTTAAATTTGCATATTGAAACCATAATTGTGGAGAGTGTATCTTTCCCCTATTTATTTCATTGAATACTATTACCCCTGTTTACTTCATAAGCAAAGAAGCTAAAGTTATCAAATTCATTGATCACTTCAGTCGAACAACTACCTTTTAAAAACAAATTGGTCAGTTACTTGAATATTCATAGAGTCATTATTAATTTTATGGATCATGTTATACCATCTTAAATTACTAAAAAAAAAAACTCTGGGAGACATTTCATCTGGACGAAAACAGACCTAAATTTTACCCTCAGGCAGAAATCTGAGTTAGACATCTCTATTTAAATTGACGTTTGTTCTCCCTTTTCCACTGGTTTCCCCAGAAATTCTAGAAAGAAAAAAAAAAAAGAATCAAGGGCCCTGGAGAAAGGTTATTGCAGTAATTAGCTCTTAGACCTTATCAAGTAATTTAACGTTTTTGGGCCTCAATCTCCTTAAATGTAGAATGAAGGATTTGGCCTTAGGGTCCTTTCTAGGTCCCACATTCTATGATTGATTGTCTGCTATGATGACTGTATATCCACAGCAAAGCCCAGTTGAAATCCTGGTCTCTTATCTCAATTTTGTACTCTCCCCAATGTCGAGATTCAACAAGATGTAAGGCTCAGGGGGCCAGTCTCTTGGGCATAGTGTTGGGCCAGGCTCTCTTGTCAGGTGGTCAGGAGGAAATAGCCCACCCAGTCAGGGGCACTCCTTCTGGCACACAAGTGCTATAGTTTGAGATTCCATCGTCTATATTCTAATAATACACGCTGTTGGCTAGGATACAGATTATCAGGAGCTCTTATACATGGCTGGTGGGAAGGAATGTAAATTGGCACCTTTGCTACAAAAATAACTTGGCACCATCTTATAACCCCGGATCTACACATGTCTAGCAGTTCTACTCTTTGGTATATGTTTTAGGTAAATTCACAATGTTCCTAGAGACATGACAAGACTGTTCATAGCAGCATTTGTTCCTAAGTGCAAAAAAAACAGAAAGAGCCTAAATGACCCCTGACGAAGAATGCAGAAATAAATCTTGATGTGTTCATATATGCAATAGTATATTGTGATGAAAATGAATGAGCCAGAGCTATACACAACATAGATGAGCTTTAGGAACAGTGTCAGGGAAAAAAAAGAAATAAGACAAACTAAAATAGGCAGGACAAAAAAAAAGGAATAATGTTGAATTTTTTTTAGAAAAAGAGCAAGGTATAGAAGATCAAAGCAGAACAATACCATTTTCATAAAGCTCAAAATCAAGCAATGCCAAACAACTTATTGTTTAGAAATGCATAAATATGTAGTAAGTTTTTAAAAAAAAAAAAACAACACTATTTTTTAGGGCATGGTAGCTCATGTTTATAATCCCAACCACTTAGGAGGCTGAGGCAAAAAGATCTCTTGAGCCCCAGCTGCAGTGAGCTATGATCACGCCACTGCACTCCAGCCTGGGTAACAGAGCAAGAACCTTGTATCTAAAAAAAGAAAAAAAAACAAAACTATTTTTTAAAACACAAATGAATAATAAACACAAATTCAGGAGAGTGGTTATCTCTGGAAGGGGAAGGCAGGGAGATCAGAGGAGAGAACACCCTTCACAAGGCAGCTGGTTCTTTTGTTGGGTAGTGGGTTCATAGGTGTTCATTTTGTTTATTGTGCTTCATATCTTACATATATGATAAATATTGTTTTTAAAGGAGTAATTATTATTTAATTTTAACATTGAGGAGGAAGAGATTGTGTTTGTCTGGTTGCCCAACCCAAACAATTTGGATCAAACAAACCCCAAGAAATTTTATATTATCATTTAAGAAGGTCCAAGCCCTGAATGAAATGTCAGCTCTCACAGGAATTATATTCAGCCAGTTGTGGACAGTGTATAAGAAGTAAAAGAGGAAATTTCATTAAATATGGAAAGAAGAGTTAATTTTTTCATTCATTTGAGCACCTGCTATAGCAGGTTCTGTGCTCAGGACTGGGAATGACGTATACAATACACTTGTCCTTTGGAACTCATAGTCTAGCAGGAAAAAAAGACAAATAGTTGTTTCCATACATCTGTGTGTGTTTGTTCTAGGAAGGAGAAGTTCAGGGTGTGATGAAGGGACAATCTTCAAGATGTGGAGGATGAGTAGGACTTGAATCGGAATGGAGGAAGAGGTTTCCAGGCAGAGGGAACAACAGAATGTGCAGGCCGTGGCTAAAATCCCTTTGCAGAAGATTTCTTGGATCTGAATTACTGTAAAGCTGAAAGCTTATTTCTTCCCTGGCATAGCTGAGTGATACTATACATTCCCATCAATAACAAAAGCATTTCCAAGGCTGTGGGTTTTCAGTGGTGGGAGCTTGGGCAGAGGGTTTCAAATTCCTCTAGGAGAGCAAATCAGATTGGTGGGGAGAGGTGTGGGGAGAATACGTGTTGTTTAAAAGCTTCCCAGGTGATTCTAACATAACTGCAAATTGGGAATAAGAATGTTAGTATTGAGGATTTAAGAGCAAATCATGCCCTTCATTTATTTATTTTACCCTTATGTCTGGGGTAACCTATAGCTCCATATCATGCTCTGTGTATGTGTGCATAAAATCTTTGACTTCTTTTGATCTTTTTGAAATCAAATGTTCACTCAAAAATTCAAGACGCCTATAGGGATAATTGATTCTATGTGTTCCTCCATCTAAAAAAATTATTACTGTTCCAAAGGTCCTTACTACTCAAAGCGTGGCTGCCTGACCAGCAGCATTGACCACACCTGGGACCTTGTAAGAAATGCAGACCTACCGAATCTGAATCTGCATTTCAACAAGATCCCCAGGAGATTCTTGGGTACATTCCAGTCTGAGAAGCACCACTGAGGGCCATATTACATCATTCAAAAGGCCCATTTTCTGTCATTTGCCCAAACACTGATTGGGTGCCTCCCACATGCCAGGCACTAGGCAGAGTACTGGGGCACGAGAGAGGAATGATGTGTCCTGTCCTGGAGGCTCACAGGGAGGAAGCGTGCAGGTAAATAAATACGGACAACGCCTCTGATGAGTGCTGTGATCTAGGCAGGAACAAGGTTCTGTGGCAGCAGGAAAGGACAGTGGAAAGAAGACTGAAAGGAGATGACAAAGGACCTTGTGTGTCTTTGCAGGCCAAAGGAACTTGTGACCTGTCGCGGAATGAAATGGGCAGATTTGTGCTTTTGAAATCCTGCTTGGGAGGGAGACAATGGGAGGAGAAGTAGCAGGGTACTAGCTGGAAGTGGCAGTAGATTATGAGGGCCTGATTATATGTCACTGTCAGCAAAGCTGGAGAAAATGGGTGGGCAAAATTGGAGAGCTGTTTCTAAAGTAGAGCAGACATCATGGGGAGTGGAAATGGACGTGGAACAGGCTCCGTGGCTCTGGCGTGGGAAGCTGGGTGCTCAGGTATACCTTTCGCCACAGAGTGGCTGCGTCGATGTAAATACAAAGATGGATGTTTCAGAATAGCCCACCCACTCAAACATATCGTTAAGATAGGTGGGCTCTCTGTACAGATTTGCAGTGTAAGGTTACGGAGATTGTCTCTGCGTCACTGGAACGTGTCACTGGAAGAGACATGATGTGAGCATGGTGCAAATAAAACAAAGATTGTGGGTTCGCTCCTTCGAGTCCAGTTTTCACTTCCCCATGTTGGGGGACAGTCATGGCCACTCACGTTCCAGTCAGCCACCTGCAGCTGGGCACACAGGAGCCCTGAAGAGCCGGTGGAAAGGGTTAGCCCAAATCCATCCCTGCTGTTAGAGAAACAAAAGCAACCCCAGTGATGGCAGCTCGGGAGCCTCCTGTCTGCACGTGAAGACAGCAGGAGAGGAGACGCAAGCACAGACCTGTTGGCAGGGCAGGCAAGTGTCGACAAGTCTTGGTTCGAGTCACAGAGCAGTCTGTGATAGGAACTAAGCTTCCTAAAGGCACGCATATTTTCATAAGAAAGCAAATTGTACTTTAATCTAGTTTTCACAGTTGCCCCATGGGCACCAAATTTTAAAAATGAAATTTGGTGGGTTTTGTTTTTATTGCGTGAGACAAGAATTTCACTCTGTTGCCCTGGCCAGAGTGCAAGTGGCATCATCATAGCTCACTGCAACCTCAAATTCCTGGGCTCAAGCAATCCTCCTGCCTCAGCTTCCTGAGTGGCTGAGACTACAGGCACGCGACACCATGTCCAGCTAATTTTTCTTCTTTTAGTAGAGCTAGGGTCTTGCTTTTGTTCAGATTGGTCTCCAACTCCTGAGCCGAAGCAATCTTCCCGCCTCAGTCTCCCAAAGTGCTAGGATTATAGGCGTGAGCCACTGCTCCCAGCCATGTTTTGTTTTGTTTTGTTTTGTTTGAGACAGGGTCTCACTTTGCTGCCCAGGCTAGAATGTGATGGCGTCATCATAGTCCACTGCAAACTCAAACTCCTGGGCTGAAGAGATTATCCTGCCTCAGTCTCCTAAGTAGTCCCTGGGACTTCAGGCATGTAGGCACGTGCCACCACGCCCAGCTAATTTTTCTACTTTTTATAGAGACAAGGTCTCAAATTCCTGGCCTTAAGCCATCCTCCCACCT
>NW_012151618.1:1643699-1649252 GCF_000956105.1 Propithecus coquereli | reverse complement strand
TTTTCTTTATCATTTGCACACATACTCTCTTTCTCTTTCTCTCATGCAGACTTTTTTCCTGAACCGTTTGAAGGTAAGTGACATACATCATGCCCCCAACCCCTAAATACTTAAGAGTGTATTCTGTAAGAATAGGGATATTTCTCTTATATAGCCACAGTTCAATTTTGTCCGTTGAACCAGTAATGTCCTTTATAGCATTGTTCTCCTCCAGTACACAATCCAGTCTCAGGTTTACTTGTCATATCTCTTTTGCTTCTTTTAATATGAAACATTTCTACAGTCTTTCTATGTCTTTTAAAACATTGATATGTGCCCCCGCCCCCTTTTTTTTAAAGGCTAGTCAAGTGAAGCAGTGGGAGTGGAGAAGGAACAAAGAAATCTGTAACTGGTTGTGATCAATTAGTTGTAAACACCACTGCACTCGGACCAGCATCCCCACTTTTTTAATAACATAGCTCTCATTTTGTGTTTGCCTGATGTTTCCTTGTGATTAGACTGAGATTAGGCTTTCTTACCCAGAAACTGGCATGTGTGACAGTGTGGCTTTCTCAGGGGATCACATCTGAAGGCCCACAATATCTTTATGTCCCTAATTTAACTGTTGAGTTAATTTTGATCACCGAGATGTTGTCTAATTTCTCCACTGTATAACAGCTGATACTTTTCCCCTTACGACTAATAAGCAGTCTGTGGAGAGATACTTTTTTAAGACCATGCAAATATCCTACTCCTCATCAAAATTCCCCATAGATTTAGCATCTATTGATTCTTGGCTGATCTAATCTTTATCATGATGGTTTCTAAATGATTTTCCATCTCCAGCACTCCTGGCATGTTTAACAGTCAGCCGTCATCTTTATGCAATGAACAAGAGCCCTCCCTTCTGTCTCATTTGCTTATCCATTTGTTACTGGTGTGGACTCAGACATTCCTTTTTTCCAGTGGTTTGTAATTCATTACTGTACTTAACTATTTTGGTGCTCAAGTTGTCCCAGATCTGACTGATGGGAGTGCCTTCAATCTGACTTCTGTGTCCTTATAACATGCTCCCATTTTTTTCTAACTTTCCGGCATAATAAGATATTCCAAGCTCATCTGGCACCTGCTCTTACCCAACCCTAGAATCTGCCACTTCTTCGATGAGCCCCGGTTTATGCTGGTGGGGATGATATTAGAGACAAGAAGGCCTGGGTGCTAGGTGTGCTCATGGCTGTTAGGGTGACTTTGTTTTTTCACCCTCTCAGACAAAGCCAGGAAATAGATGTGTATGTATTTATATGCACACATATACAAATATGCATACACACATTCATACATATATATAATATGCAGGTGCACAAAAACATGCTTATATACATGCTGATGTACATACTGTAAAAATCATGAGTTCATACCAGCACCTCCACCTCCAATCGCAATGTATCTTCACAGAACTTTCTCTTGCCTTTCCCCACTCCCTAGTTGTACATCCTTTCCTCTGCAGTAAGAACCCTGGCACCATTCTTGGGATACCTCACTTAGTAGAAGGCGTTCCAGCTCTATCCAGCACCATCAAATTGGTATTAACTGATCAACACATAAATGCACATATAAGAATAACATCTATTGGATGTTGGGCGGAGTGGGGGGAGGAGGGAGGAGGGGACGGGTATATGTATACACAAAGAGTGCAATGCGCACCACCCGAAGGATGGACATATTTGAAACTCGGACTCTGAGGGGAGGGAGGGCAACATACGTAACCTAAATATCTGTACCCCCATAATATGCTGAAATAAAAAAGAACCCTGGCACCCAATAACACCTCTCTCTCTCTCCCCTCTCTCTCGTTTATTCATTTGTTCAATCCTGTAATACATGTAAAATGTTTCAAAATTGCTTTACCCATACCCATAAAATAAACAAGCCTGCTTACAAATTTTTAGATAAGATTCATTTGCAATTCTTCCCCCACTCCCATACGCATACACACCCCCCAGCATCACTTGGAAGTTTGTTAGACATCCTACTGAATCAGAAACTCTGGGATAGAGCCCGGCAACCTGAGTTCTAACAAATCCTTGAGGTTGTTCGAATGCATGCTAAAGTTTGAGAAGCACAGCTCAAAATATGCAGTGTGGGTTTGTCGTGTGTGTGGGTATGTGCACACATGCCACACGTTATTACGTTAAATAACACTTAAAACATACTGTAACTGTAACAACCATAATAAAATAGGCACAGTAAAAACTAACAGGGGTCCTTTTGTCACAGCAGGGTGTGGAGGTGTAGATATAAAAGATATCTCTAATTCTTTGGTTCACCTCCTGGTGCCAGCCCAGTGGATAATCAAGGGTGCCACAGAAACCTTGCTCTTCCTCTTTCTGGGTGTGAAATATCCTATTTTGCCAAGGGGATGTTCTCCAGTCCCATAGCTCCCTCCCCTCTGCCTTAGGCACTTGGCAGTAAATTCGGAGAAGTCAAGATGGAGGAGGCCCTGTCCATTAGTGCTAAAGAGCTCCTAGCCATTAATCTGATCCTTTCTCCGTTCTCACCCAACCTCCTCTTTCATCATAATCACAGAACAAAACGCTCCACACTCCGGCAGTGAAACCCATGGACACCTCCACCTCTGAGCCTGCCCCAAGCCCACACACACGCTCTTCTTTTCCTCTGCCAGACTGTCTATGACAATCACTGTAGCACAATTTTACAGGGGGAGGGAGTGGAAGGTTACCGGGACCTTCCCCTGTTCCACAGAAAGATCCCATAAAGCAGGCTTTCCTAGACCTGAGATCACAGGAATCACCTGGTGTTCTTCTTAAAGTACAGATTGCCAGGCCACTTGCCTAAAATTCTGATTTATTCAGTCTGTGCTTTAGTCAGTCAGTATGGAGTGATTCTTTTGATCTTGGAAAGTTTCAAAATATTGTCCTAGGATCAAGTGGCTCTCCAACTTTATTGAGAATCTAAATTATCTGGGAAGCTTGTTTAAAATCTGTTTGTGAATCCCACTCTCAGAGAATCTATTTCAGTAGGTCTAGGATGAGGTTCTGGAATGTGCATTTTGAAGAAACTGCCCCTTCATGCTCCCAGGTGATGTTGGTGTACTTGGACCACACCTTAATTAGAATTCGTGCTCCAGACTCTTGGGCCCTCCTTACTCAAAGTGTGGTCCTAGACAAGCAACTGGACATTATCTGGGAACTTGGTAGATGGTCAGAATCTCAGGCCCCGCCCTGACCTGCTGAATCAGAATCTTCACCTTAACAAGATGTCCATGTAATCCTAGCACTCTGGGAGGCCAACATGGGAGGATCACTTGAGGTCAGGAGTTCGAGACCAGCCTAAGCAAGAGTGAGATTCCCCGTCTCTACTAAAAATAGAAAAATTAGCTGGGCATTGTGGCACATGCCTATAGTTCCAGCTACTCGGGAGGCTGAGGTAGGAGGATCACTTGAGCCCAGGAGTTTGAGGTTGCTGTGAGCTAGGCTGATGCCACGGCACTCTAGCCTGGGTGACAGACAGAGACTCTGTCTCAAAAAAAAAAAAATGTCCAGGTGATTTAAATTTGAGAAGCACTGATGTAGACTAAGGGTTCTTAGCCTTGGGTATGTATTAGCATCACCTGGGGAGCTTTCAAAAATCCCAGGCTCAGGCTTCTGCCAGACTGAATAAATCAGTATCTCTGGAGATGGGCCCCAGGTACCAATGCTTTTAAAGTTTCTCAATGGTTCCTATTTATAGTCAAGACTAAGAACTTTTGAGGGTCCTCCCAGCCTCTTCCACTGCAGAATCCAGGCCAGCCCTGAAGCCCAGGAGAAAGGAATGATACCCCTCACCCATGGATCTAGGGCCCCAATAGCCAGAGGTCCCACCCAAAATGTCTAATGATCTGGTAGTTGCCAGAGGAAAAGAAACAAAATGAGGCTGCGCATGGTGGCTCACGCCTGTAATCCCAGCACATAGGGAGGCTGAGGTGGGAGGCTCACTTGAGGCCAGGAGTTTGCGACCAGCCTAGGCAACATAGCAAGACTGCAGCTTTACAAAAAATTTAAAAATTAGCCAGGTGTGGTGGCACGTGCCTGTATTCCTGGCTACTCGGGAGGCTGAGGCAGGAGGATTGCTTGATCCCAGGAGTTTGAGGTTTCAGTGAGCTATCATCATGCTACTGCACTCCAGCTTGGGTGACAGAGTGAGACCACATCTCTAATTTAAAAAAAAAAAAAGAGAAACAAAAAGTGATTTCATTTCACCTTATTTATAAAGCATTCTCCATTTGAGTCCTCTGTCCCTTGAATTTGAATTCCTTCAAGACTATTCCCCTGGGGTTATCTCATTAATTTCTTGTTGTGGTTTCCACCGCACAGACTCTGTGGATATTTGCTGACATTACCCATAAATCTTATCTTTATCTCCTCTATATTTAACTAAGGCGTATGTGGACCAATCGCCACTCAGATTTAGCAAGGAAGGACACAGGCAGTGTACCTCTGCCCTCTGGTACCCAGTGCCCCCAGATGGGCACCTAATCTTGGTGGGGGTGCTGATTACCCTACTCCCAACTCATCTCAGTGTCCCAGCCCAGCGCACCTTCTGCTCCTCCAGCTCCGATTCTCCAGCCTGCTCCCCGCCTGGCCCTGACAACCTTCTGACTCAGTCATAGGAGCGATGGCAGGACAGCTTCCTTTGCCCAGGGCTCAGGCAACCTTTCTTGAATTCGAAGTGACACTTCAGAAATATCCCCACTGTGCCATTAAATTGCTTCAAAATAACCATTCAGTAAAGGGGTTAAAGCTGTCTCATGGAACTTCATCCTATGTGCACATTTTTGATGGTTAAAGACTTGTGTCTTGTCAAAGATTTGTCTCTATTTTCTATGGAGCCACATCCAACTTACTTATCCAACAAGGATGCCGACTATGCCAAAGAAATAACCCATGTTCTAGTCTTTTATGGACTGTGTGAGAGAGATGGGCAGGTAAGTAACTAATTATATTGAGGGGAGGTGCTCTATGGGCACAGGAGACAGCAACTCTGTCTGGATGGGAGAGGGGCTGAAGAAGGCTTAGCAGAAAAGAAGATGCGTGAGGTTGGCCTCGCTTACGTAGGGAACTTTTTGTATAGAAAAGAGAAAAGGAAGAACATTCTGGAAGGAGGGAACATCTTGAGCAAAGGAACAGAGGTGTGGAAGTTCATAATGTATTTAGGAATGACTTCTGAGCAGTGTGGCAGGAGTGACGGGGAGTGGGTGTGCAGCAGTGGGAGGTGAGACGGAAAGGTGGGTGGGGTCAGAGCATCAAGGTCTTTGAATATCATGGTAGAGCAGACTCCAAGGGCTTTCTTCCTGGGCTTCTGGGGACCCTTGCAAAACTATTTGTATAATGCATGCCATTAGGAGAATAGCATTTACAATTTGATTTTATAGACAACTTTCCAGAAGTGCAAACAAGAAAAACCTCACCAATTTGAAATTAATTGTAGAAAATGTACGGTGCCTTAGTGAAAAGTCAAAATTGTAGGTTATTTTTAAAGGAATTCTATGTTATATCTTCCAATTGCTATGAATAT
>NW_012151618.1:1621068-1639854 GCF_000956105.1 Propithecus coquereli | reverse complement strand
ACAAGAGGTGCTATATCACCATTGTTTCTTAAAGCTGAATTGCACTGATCTTTTTGCAGGTCAGTAACAGTTCACAGAACAGCACAGGTCTACCAACCACCTCTTGAGAAACACTGTTCTAAGGAACACCATTCCTGAGTGAAATTCCCTGAATAAAGAGTTCCTTGATCAAATAAGTTTGGGAAACCCCGTAAGCTAGAAAATCTTGATACATATTAGCGTATTAAAGGTTCTGAGAAGTCCTACATTAAAGAAGCTCGTTTAATCATTAATTAACAGCAGTTCCCAACCCAACTTGATGTCACAACTTATTGTTCACAAAATACCTTTCAGCCTCCTGCAGAGTCATATTTCTTGGAATGTACTTGGCTCTGCCTGGCCTACTATGGGCAAAGCACAATGCCCAGGCACGTGTGAAGTAGAAGCCTCTGTCCTTTGCCCACACTCTCATGGTCTTTTCTTCTTGTTCTTCTTTATAATCTTTTATTCCCATGGTGCACAGAGTCATGCTCTGACTTTTACTATCTTCCATGCCTACTTCTACCTCCTTCATAGTATTCATTATGGTCAACCTCACTCATACAGATCAAAGTCACCTGTCTGAAACAACCCTCCCTGCACTTTACCACTGCATCCTGCAAAAATATCTGCTTGCCCACCTACATGGAGGAGACATGATAGGTCTTGTCTATCTTTAGTAACTTTCGCAAACAGTAGCAATCCCCTTCCCCTTAATCCAGTTGTATGATAAATATTTTTCTATTTTTTAGAGACAGGGTCTCTCTATGTTGCCCAGGCAGGCCTCGAACTCCTGGGCTCAAGCAATCCTCCCACCTTGGCCTTCCAAGTAACTGGGACTATAAGCACATGCCACCACTTCCAGCTTCTCTGTTGGGAACTGTATATGCACAGAAAAATATCACTTTCACATAAGACACGTGCATTTTTGTTCCTCTTGTGATGTTCCACCCCATTTCCCCACTCTCCTCTCTACCATGCACACTTGTGTGGGCACTCATAACCTCGAGCTGGGGACTTCCTACCTTATGATGGTAATCTCCACCCTGAAATGGATTCCATGGAAATTCCAAAGCGTTGCTCTCATTGGTATTCTCCTAACAGCTCTAACAGTCCTGAGAAAGCTTCTAGAATGCTATTTTATTCCTCTGGGTTGTTCCTCTAGCCCCTCTGGTCACCCAGTGACTTTCGAAAAGCTTTAGTCTACTCTCCATTTCACTTATATCTCTGCTTTCTTGTTCAGCAACCCCAGCTTCTGCAGAGTTTTCTTCAGATGTGACCACATCTATTTATTAGCAGATATGCTTCCTGCCTCAGTACCCACAGGGATTCTGAGCTCCCCTTACAACCAGGCACTGTGCCAAAATGCTCTGGAGATTCAGAATGGGTCACCCAGGGTCCCTGCTCTGAGAGAATCTCACTTCACAGGTTCTGACATTGTAACACCTGCAATGCTTGAGCTCTCGGGACGGGAACTGCCAGACTGCATTTCCCCAACGTTAGCGTTGTATGAGACATTAATCAACAGTCTCCACCAAAAAGAGTTCTGGGGTTAAATAAATTAGAAAAACAGAAGAGTGCGTGTGCTCACATAGGTAATGAATTTTGACGAAAAGCCTATATATAATAGGTTTTCTAAATGTCCTTGACCTGCAAACCATCTTTTCAAGGAACCCCGGTTTGAGATAGTATCACTCTTCTGAGGCCACTTGGTAAACAGTGGCTCAGGGGTAGCTTCAGCCAACTCAGTCCTGCCGAATGCTGAGGATCAGATTGAAGTCATTCAAACACACATCCTGGTTAGGTAGAAAATGGGTATCTCTTTGCGATTTCCCTTAGCTCTGCCTTTTGAATGACAAGTAAATTGAGTCTGTACCCAATGCTCAGTTAGTTACTTTTCCATAGGCATGTGTTCCGTGTAATCTACCACCCAGATCCCTACGGACTCCCAAGTCTGTATTTCTAGCCCAGACCTCTCCCTTGAGTTCCAGAGGGCAGAGGAACTCTATTTGGGGAATCTCACCTGGGTCAGGATATATAGCTCAATGCTCCAAGGGAATTGGGCATTTAATTATTCCATTATGTTGGTGCTGCCCCTCTTGGTAACCAAAGGGCATAGCTGGTGACCTATGAGATATGTTATAAAAGATACCATAAGGCCTGACTTGCCTAAAAATCTCACTTTTATGACTGAGCTCTCCCCTCGTGTCCATTATGAAATTCTTACTCTTATATTTACCAGTAGTAAATAAGGGCCAATAGTCCCTTAAGTGGCACAAATGCACTCCGGGGCCTGGGCAAGCTGGTACATCTCTAGAAGAGAATTTCCATGTCTACTTATTTTTATCTGACCCCTTTAAAATTTCTTTATTTTATGTATGCTTTATAATGTGCATAATATAATTGTGCGGTAACACATGTATATAATTGTAAATAAATAATATAAGGAAGTGTGCACTTAAAACATTATTTACTAAGTAGCACATTGTTTAAACAATTTGGAGACCCTTAGATTGGACTCCAAAGGCTAGAGGCTTCTTCAGCTTTCACCTGTTAGCTCTCCAGCTGATCCCTTTTAGACTCAATTAGGCTCTTAATATTCTATCAACAGCAGACTGCAAACACTTTGAGGGCTACAACCACTTCTTGCTGACAATACCTTGCATTTGTAAAGTTAGCATAAATTTTTAGATACACTATCTCATACCACAACCCAGCAAGATACTTTTTTTTGTTTATTTGTTTGTTTGTTTGTTTGTTTTAGAGACAGGGTCTCTCTCTGTCACCCAGGCTGGAGTGCTATGGTGCAATCATAGGTCATTGTAACCTCAAAGTCCTGGGCTCAAGAGATCCTCCCACCTCAGCCTCCCAAGTACCTGGGACCGCAGGCATGCGCCACCATGCCTGGCTAATTTTTTATTTTTTGTAGAAGCAGGGTCTCCCTATGTTGCTCAGGCTGGACTCAAACTCCTGGGCTCAAGTGATCCTCCTGCGTTGGCCTCCCAAAGTGCTGGGATTACAGGCATGAGCCACCATGCCCAGCCTAAGGTGGGTATTCTTATGTCCATTTTGCAGATGGAGAAATAAAAGTTCAAAACAGTAAGTTCATTTAGCCATAACCTTACTCAAATCCAGTTCTCTCAGAATTCCATTTGCATCCCAATTCTCCATCCTTTTATTACCCTTACCTCCTAACCCCCATAGTGCTTAAATCAAAGGTCAGCAGACAGAAAGCAGGCCATGAAGTATGGCTAACAATTTTATGGGCTCTGACTTTCTATTCTTGATTCTCCCAGGTAATTTGTTCTAACATTGTCTGTGTTTCTTTACAGCATGCAAAAGGAAAGAGCAAGAACATGGGAAGGATAGAGGCAACACACCCAAAAAGCCCAGACTGGTCTTCACAGATGTCCAGCGTCGAACTCTACATGCAATATTCAAGGAAAATAAGCGCCCATCCAAAGAATTGCAAATCACCATTTCCCAGCAGCTGGGGTTGGAGCTGAGCACCGTCAGCAACTTCTTCATGAACGCAAGGAGGAGGAGTCTGGACAAGTGGCAGGACGAGGGCAGCTCCAATTCAGGCAACTCATCTTCTTCATCAAGCACTTGTACCAAAGCATGAAGGAAGAACCACGAACTAAAACCTCGGTGGAAAAGCTTTAAGTAAAAAAGGAAAAAATTTTTAAAAGACCAGGACCTCAAAATAGCAGGTTTATTCTTAGAAATATTTGAAGAAAAAAAGTGTTATTTATAGTCCAAAGAAACCAAAGACTTAGCTCACCTGCATTCTGACTTTGTTCGGAGACACACACTTCAGCGGGGCGACGACTTGGCAAGAAAACTGATGAGCGGGAAACACCACTGGATCTCACACCTTCAATCTGTGATCATTCTCACTGTGCTTGGCTGCTTAGTGGTTTGAAGCATTGTGATTTGGAGCCATTGAGTGGACATCTTTTAAGATCGGACTTTCTCATCTGTTCTACCACGCCATGAAGGTGTATGGTGTCTCAGTACTGTGCGTGGGTGCGCACACGTGTACACACACACACACACATACACACACCACCACCACCAGTGGTTAGAGACTTAGGCAGGACTGGTCTTCAGGAAGAATTGTGCTATGGGAGTGCGACCAACATGGTACGGGGTTGTCTGAGTTCATTGGATTAGGAGTGTGATTTCGCTCGTCTAGCCTAACGTTTGAACCTGCCAGGCCCGCAACCTAAATGCAGATTCAAACCCAGCAAAGAAAATTTGAATGACACCTAAACCAGTGCATTCTCTTTGTTTGTTAAGGAATGTTCAGATATTTTTTAAGAAATGAAACAAGAGTCCATCCATTAAAAAAAAAAAATCACATAGGTACCAAAGAACACACTTAATATTATAGTGCAGGTATTTTATTGCAATGATTTTAATAACCAAAGCTATTTTTACACAAGATACTATGTAAAGTTATAACGTATGAACTGATCTAGCTGTAATACACATGCCACATAGAATCATGACTATTATTTATGACTCTCGAAGCATTTGAAATATGAGTTTTCAGAACTGGCAAGAAAGAATGTAGCTTCAGGGAAGCAATTAATATCATGGCAGAGAGGTCGATGCAGTACACATGTACATCCAGACAGCACACTCCTTTCCAGGATCCATAAATGTCACTTAAGTAGAGAGATAGACATGATTTCATAATCTGTTCCTAGCTGAGAAAACCTAGGGACCCTTCCAAAGTAGGGCCCCATTTGTACACTAGAAAACTAAGTTTAACAGGGTAGGTAACTAAATTAAAAAAATCTGTTCAACGTAATGCTTTTCAGTAAGAGACTACTAAATAAAGAACTCTATACTTAGGTTAATCTGACTTAAATTTGCTTTTTGTATTTGGCTCCAAATACCTTTTTAAAATACAAACACAAATAAGTAAGCAGATGAATATTATTATTAAAATGAACTATCTAGTATTTGTAACCATCCTAAAAAGTAATCAAACTGATTTTTCTTGTCAATCCCAGGCATTTTATGATATGTGGACATCAATAGAACAGCAAGTGCAACTGAGAAACGGTAGAACTGGTGGAACTGCATAGAAAAAGCAGAGTTCTAATGGAAGACAAGATTTTGGTTCTAAGTGTTAATTTATTTCACAAGAATAGCCTTCATAGAATTCTACATTCTTTCTTGCTACTGCATTAAGCTGGAAATTGTATAGTATAGATTCCACTTTCTAACAGGGACAGACAAAATACTAGACCTGAACTTCTAAATACAAAATTTTAAATTTCTATTTTTTCAAATCACTTAATGGGGATTGTAGAAATCAAGGCAAAAAAAAAAAAAAGACAATAAAGTTGTACTAGTAACACCCCAGAGAATCAATTGATCCCCAGAAAAATCATCTCTGAATTCAGTTGGATTGTAATTTATATAAGTAGATAGATGCCTATTGTACAATTGGGTAAAGAATTGGATACTCCCAATTATCACACCTAACTAGAAATACAAAATTAAATATTATCCTGACAATAAGTTGTTTATTGAGATGCATCGATATGCCAAGGAAAAAAATTAAATCATCTTGATGCAGAACCTAACTCCTTAGCATCAAATCTGAGCATCTTGTCTACATCTAACATAGGCAGGTGCCTAGAGAGGTGAAGCTGAACCAACAAGCCATCTATTTGTGTCTCCTTCATGTCTGCTGTAGGATGAGAAAAGGAAACCAACATAGACTTCTCCTTTAATGAAATACTGCTTTTGCCTTGACATATTTTGTCTTAGTATTTTTTTTTATTTCACTCAAAATTCCAGCTTAAATTTTTCCCTTCTAAATATGGCACAATTAACAGTTCAGCTATTAAAAGAGACCATTTAAATGGCCACCCTTCAAGATTTGCTAGAAATTTAATCTAGTCAATGACATAAACAAAAAGGAAGAAACTGATTAACATTTTCTCTCTCTCCAGGAATGGAGGGAGCCGGGGATACAGCTAATGTATTTATAATTTAAGAGGGAGGAAAGCCTTATTTATTTAAAACATGATAATTTAAAATGCAGGGAAATTCAAGCTATGTCTACACATAATCTTACCAAACTCAATACCCCAGGAAAAACAAGAGTTGAATTCAGACAACCATGTTTTTTGCTTTGTTTTTACTATATAACCCCCAAAATTAATCCAAGTGCATGTTATATTTTCAGCCAATTATTTTGGTACTGTGTAGGCACAGTCTCAAAGAATATTACTTCATTTTTGATATCTCACCATAATGTTTTTTTTAAAAAAATAACCAGTTATCCTGTTTGCTAACACCAAAGATAATTCTCATACCAGCATTGAATTTGCACCCATTATGCAATTTCAGGGCCTAGAGATATATTTTCTCATAAACAGATGCACAAATCAGAGCCTGAAAAGCAATTTTTTTACTTGACTGTTTAAGCATACTCACAACCTTTGCTTTTTAGAAATGATAATGGACAAACTTAGCTTCTCACAAGCAATACACTTATTACATCACGTGTGACTGATTCTTTACTTGCTTCCGAACTGGCATGTAGAAAAAAATGCCTCCATTCCTGTTTAGTAGCATGAATTTATGGCTTGGATTGTTTAGCCTACATTCAACAGAGCAGATCATGGGCCATGTGTTCACCCATCATTTCTCAATCCCTTCATAGCATTCACCCCCCCCCAAAAATTATCTCACTCTTTTATTGTAGGCTTGTTTATTCCAAAGCTGTACTTCAAATAATACTTTTTTTTTTTTTAGTAGAATAGAAGTTAGTCTATTTTTGACCATAAATCATACAGGTCCTCCCATGACTGGAAGCTTTCCTGAAAGAGGGCAGGGAGGTATGAAGTCTGGACACCCCAAAAACCCAGACTTCAGTAAATGTTCAGGTGAAAGAGTTCTGGATTTTGGAAGTAGAGTATTCCAGTTCCTACATGCAGCTGGAATAGACTTCAAAGACCAAAGAAAATATGTGAGGAACTCCAGAAGTTCTAAATGAACATGTCACTCACTGTGCCCCCCCCGCAAAAAAAGCATAATTATTTTTTCAGGAAAATATAAAAGCACTATGCTACTTTTGGACTCATTCCACTCCCATTGCTTACCCCAGGTGAATGACCCGTCTTTGCAGGTTAAATGCAAACTTTGCTATACCAAAGAGTCCTAGGACATTTTCACATGAGCTATAAAGGCATTTTCCCTAAGAAAGGTCCTCCCTTCTTTGTACATAAAGGATGAAAACTATGCATTTAGCAAACAAAGAGAAAGCACTTCTCCCTTTTCTATCTAGTTGTTTAGGGTGCATTCAAACACCAGAGGCTGTTTTGAGACACGTTTGGCCTTCTGGGTTATTCTTGTGGTGTGGTTAGCTTTACAGTACATTTGGTAACTATTTCCTAAATAGCAAGGACAGAGAAGCAGACGGTAAGAAATAGCTACTTCCACGTGTAAAAAAAAAAAAAAAAAAAAAAAAAAGTGTAAAGATCTACTATTTATAGTGTGAACCAAAGACGCTACCTCACTCAATTTCCATTGGTGATTTTAATCACATTGATGATACCAAAGAATACCAAAGATATTTTCATGCACGGCCTTGGTCTGCAGAGGGAACTCCGCCCCTTCCCTTCCCCCACCTCCTCTCCCCTCCTCACTCTTCACTCAGTGTGTAAACTTGTCTTCATTCTTAATAAAGATACGATAATGACAACAACAACATTAGGAAATACTACTCTTATTACTGCTAGTTCTACTTGTAAATCTCTAGGCAAACATGTTGCAAACTTTGTAAACTCCTAGGACGAGTGCCTTGCTTGAACCAAAGTGTTAAACCGCTGTTGACCTCTTTCACCTTATACTCTTTGAATACCTCAGCCTCTTAGAAAGGCCACTAATGAAAAAAAAAAAAAGGAATAATTATTCACCGTGGTGCTTTTTCCGTGCAACCATGCAATGAAACTTTCTTTGATACCAAAGGATGACTTTTTTTTCCCAATTTCTTGCTGATAAACCAAAGCTCCTCCTCCTTGTTCCCTCTCAAGCTCCCCCCACCCCACTTCACCGGGTCCCCCGCCAGGCAGGCCGTGCATCACTTTTACCAATTCCTCCAAATACCTCATAGTAATAAAGTTTTAGGGTTATGTTGTATAGAGAGTCTATGTGATAAGGCAGAACTTACTAGTTTGATAATTGTTAAGGTTACTTTAAAAAAAAACTTTATAATTCTTATTTATTTTGTAGTTTGTATGTTTGGGATGTCCCCCCTCCCCTTTGGTTTGGGGTTTATTTTCTTGGCAGAACTGCTCTATCGCTCAAGGAAGACTTAATTTCTGGAAATGTTCCCCAGGTGGGTTAAGGGTTGTGTAAAAATGCAAGAATGGAATAAGAAGTGATTTTCATTTCGATGGTTACTTATGAAGTTTTTGTGTTTCGTAGAAAATTTTTTTCCACAGGGTAAAATATATATATATATATAATCTCCTTTTTGTGAAACTGGTTCCTATTTTTCTCTATAATGTGCTGTGATTTTTTAATTTAATTACAGTTTATATGAGCTTATTTAATCACTGCTTTAATTTATGATTGTGTAGTTTTTAAAATGTATATAGTAGAATCGAAATGGCCAAAGCTTTATGTTACAATCTTTTTGTTCTTGATGCTAAGATAAGCTGAAGGCAAGAGCTTCTCTTAACTGCAGGGTGTATCTTTAGCTTTTTCTTAGTAGGCACTTCAACGTGTGCTGTGAACACTGCCAGCTCCCCCCTCAGAAACTTGTACATGCCAAAATGAGTGTTCCAAGGTAGTCCTTTTTGTCGTTTAGAAAGAAGAAAGGCATTATTGGTGTTCTTCCTTTAATTTATTAATTTTTTTTTTTTTTTAGAAAAGATTCCTTTGCAGGTAAGACCTGAAATTCCAAAGAATTTAAGAGTTTTTTAATATTTCAAAGCACTGGCATTTGTGAGATAGATACTTTGCTACTCTTTTTTTGTTTTTTTTTTTTAACCATTCGCACGGGTATGAGAAGTAAAGAGTGTAGAAAGTCAAAGAGACAAGCTAACTTGAATTTGGAAATCCTCTACGTTTTCCCAAGTTTCTGAATTGCTCCAAGTCAGGGGCCAGGGCGTGAAGAACAGAGTTCCTTTTGCGAAGCTGGAAGTATCACAGCTTCATGCCCTGAAAGATGAAGTCAAGGCTGATGGCAGCTTATCCGGCCCTGCCCCTCTGGCCAGCTCATGGAAGCTGCAAAACAGCTTTAATTATCAATAGAATTTAAGGAAAAAATCTTTCAAAGTTACATATCCCTCTCCACATCTGTTTCTTGGAATCTGCTACCCAAGACTGCCCCCACCACTGCCCACACACCTCTAGCAAAATTGTAAGAATAATCCTCAAATGTCAGTGTCCCTGGGGTGAATGTACCCCAGGCCTATCTGAGTTTGTCTCTTCTCACTCTTTCATCTTCCCCCTAGTTTTCTTTCCTGCACTAGAGATGATCCCTGCCCCAGACTCCCTCACTCGAGGCAGTTCAGATACTTGGCCCTGCTTTAAATGAGCACATACACAGAATTCTCAACAGACGAGCGGCATCCGCAGAAAAGCCGGTGCCCGCTATTTTGTTTTATTTTGCTGAAATAAGTTGCTTCAACTACATGTCATAAACCCATAGATGTAAATATGTTCCCTCTCAACACAGGAATTTTACCTTATTTTCTTTTGCAGGGGTGTTTGGGGGTGGGGAAGGAAAGGGAGGGCTTAGACTTCAGGTCAAATGTTACATTTTCTTAAGAACATTTTTATACTCATTGTGTATTTTAATAGGGCAATAAATCTGCTCTGAGTTGCAGGATCACTCAGTGCTCTGTTGGTAAGCAATGACAAATTATTGGTTTTTAGTACAAACGCTGTGCAGCAAGGTGTAGAAAACCCGGGAAAATGGTTGAGGGAGTTGACTTTCACCGTCCGCAGTGAAGCGCTGAGCAGAGCTGTATTCACAAGGTCACATTTTCTGTTTCTGTGTTAGTCTTGATTTCTCGTGGTATGTTCTGCGTTTATGACATAATCATTGTGGGCTCACGTTAGAATTGCCGTCTGAACCTAGCGACAAGAATTTTTTAAGAAAATAAAGTTTAAAACCTTGTCTTCCACTTGCTTCGGTAGTTGTCTTCATATCTCCCTACCTGTGCTTACTGTCCCGTCTGAATCAGCCCATCTGTCACTTAGACCTGTCCCTTACCCCTTTTCTATTTTCAGTACGCCTTTGACCTTAGCTATTGTTTGAGTGTGACTCAGTTTCCCTGTTCAAGTTAGCTTGATGGTTTATTATGTAAGGAGGGTGCCTAAGACAATCATCAGGTAAAAATAAAAATAAAAAATAAAAAAAAAGATCAGTAGTGTAGAAAATCTTCCAAGAGCAGAGGGAGTTCTTCCTTAGCAATGAAAAACAAAAAAAGAAACAAAAAAAAAACAAAAAAAAAAGGGGTAAATACATAATTAAATAATTAATTGAAAACCTAACCATGAGGGGCTTAGAAGATTTTTGATAAAAGACAAATGTTGCTGTCATTTTCTTTGTCAATTAGAAAACAGTGGTAGTTTCTACGTTGCATCGACATTTCAGACTAAATGATTATTGTACCCAGTTATGGTTGTTTGCTAATATTTTGTCTCTCTCTCTTTCTCTCTGTCCAATGCTTCTTCTGTATTTTTGTGTGTAGCAACAAAAAGCGTAATGCATTAGGCATTATTCTGGTTTGTTTACGAGTATCTCCTGTACTGCATTAAGGTTTCTTTCATTTTTTTTTAAGCTTCGCTACTGTTCTCACTATGCCGTGCAATATCATCTGCTGTGTTTGCTAAGCAAAAAAGAAAAAAAAGAAAAAAAAAAGCAAGTGATGATGCCATCATGCTTTTCAGTGTTAAAATGTTTCAGCATTTATGTAGTCACCAAAATGTAGTAAATAAAATGTTGGATTTTCCAGCACTTTAAATTTAGACAATTCTTGCCTTCTTTTGTTTTTATTCTGCCGGCAATCCTAAGCAAGTGGCTCATGGACTTTCCCTGAAGGAAGGGTGAAACTGAGAGGACAACATGCTTGAGAACAAAAGCCAGTGCCGTGGTTCAAGAAAGATTAATCAAGAAAAAAAAAAAAAAAAAGACGTGGTCTCTAGTGGAGTAAAAAGATATTTTTAAATGAAAGTGAGACATTCTATTTCTAGATATAGCCATTTACATTGACCTGATTAGCTCTCGGAAGAAATAAAAATTATTATTAAAGAAGATGGCCCTTAAAAGTCCTCTCTAGTAAAATAATTTGTGTGGGGATGCATGTGTCTCCGGAGCTGGGGGAAAAGGTCTAGGAAATTAGGGTCCTCTTTTATTTAATAGAAGAGAGTAACTGATAATAGAATAGAGACCTGGTTCAGGGAAAAGTGAAACCAGGTTTGGGTTTCCCACCCTGCTGGTTACTAATTGTGTGACCTTGGGCAAATTACTTAACTTCCCTGAAGCTCGGTTTCCTCATCTGTAAAATAGGCATAAATGTCTACATTACAGGACTGTTGTAAGGATTAAAAATTAGAAACTGGTAAATCTTAGCACAGTGTCTGCCATATAAATTCTCAATAAATCTTAGCTATATTTATGACCAGCAAAAATCTTAAAATGCAGACATTTTCCAACAAAAAGCTAATTTCTAAGTCAGGTTTTTCATTTTTTAAATATAAGAGCTGGACTGCTTTCTTGACACAATTCCAGTAATTGCATCATATTCTCCAACGGGGGTGGAGGGAGCTTTAGAATAAAGTGTGAACGGGACCCTCTCAAGCGGTCCAGTGCCTTGGCCCTGTAAAAGTCCCCACTGGAATGTCTAAGTAGTAGGACACCAGACAGGAAAAAGCAATGATCTGTCTGGAAGAAGTGTTTGAAGGGTGAGTTGACTTTGAAACTTATAAAGAAAGAAGATTCTCCTGGAGGCACGCTGAACACTGTCCCCGGAAGGCTTCAACTGTTAGGGACTTTAGGAGAATAAAACTAATCTGGGAAGATTTGGAAAGCTCCACAGGGAAAACCTGAGGGCCTAGGAGGACCAGGTGAAGACGTTATAAATTAAGCCCAGGGGTAAGGAAGCCAGAAGAAAAATGGAAGCCTTCCAGATGGGGTCAGTACTTCTCTTTTATTTCTTGAAAGCACTGAAAATAGTATAACTACTGACTGCAGACAGCAAATAACCATCAATAAAATGTAATTTGTTTCAATTCCCTCCAAAGTGATCCTTACTATTCCTACCTACTGGGCAAGGCTGTCCCTTCCTGTGAGTGCAGGCGCGAAGAACGTGCTGCGCGCAGCCGAAGTGCTCGCGAGCATCGAGACGGTGATGGGAGAGGAGGCCCCTTGCTCTCTCTTCGGGTGTTTCAAACTTCACACCCACCTCCAACCCTCCCGTGGCTCATCACCAAAAGTCCCTACAAGCAGGTCATCCACTTCCTTCTGTCTGAATGGGAGTCAAGTTGCTACAGTCAGAATCACGCCGTGTTTATCCTATCAGCCAGTTCCTTAGAAAACGTGAAACAGGAGTATTTTTGCCTTCCCTTCATCTTTAGGGATTTTTGTTTTCGGGGAAAGGGTTAGGTCTCGAAACCTCTCTCTTCAAAACAACAAGAATTTCATTCTTAGGATATGGCATGTATCTTCAGCAGCAGTCTGAGAAAATAGGTGGTAAAAACTGACATCCTGGTAATCAGCCGGCAGGAGACAGACATCCACAGATTCTCACCAGTGTGTCAACTTTATTTCTGTTTTTCTATCAGCAAACCTTGTGTGCTCCCTGTCTTGCTTGCAGTTTGTCCTCTGCTCGCTCTCTCCCCGTGTCCGGTAAAAATAGTCGAACCTTTTGGGGGCAGCATTTGGTGAGAGGCTGACAGCCAGAAAGCCTTAGGTGACCTCCACTGAGGGATTTCTTTTGAGACAGATGACATGTGGGGACAAAATGCTGGATTCCTGAATTCCTAAAAGACAGGAATGAGGAGAGACCATGGTTAGGTGAGGAGGTCTCTAGAAAGAGCCAGTAGATTCTTGGGGGCCAAGCAGGGAGGGCGGAGAGGGTACGGCACAGCCTGAGGGTAAAGGGCACCAGCTTGTGACCTTGGGCAAATCGCTGAGTCTGTCTCAGGCTCCACTTCCTCCTCCGTAAAAAGGGCATAATAATTGTACTTGTTTCATAAAACGGCTGTGAGTATATAGTACTCGTGCAGTTCCCCACAGAGAGTAAGCACGTAACAAATAGCTATTTTTCTTTATTTATTAATTAATACATAGCTAAGGGGTAGCAAAGCAAATTTAGTCATTTGAGCGACTTTCCTATTTTGCTACTAAAAGTGTAACCCTATGACCAGCAGCAGCAGCCTCCCCTGGGAGTGTATTAGAAATGTAGACCTCCAGGACCCAGCCCAGACCTGCCGAATCAGCATCTGCATGTTCACAAGATCCCCTCAGTGACTCACACCAGCACATGCCAAAGCGGCCAGGAAGGGGGATCCGATTGCTGACTGTTGGTGGCACGTGAAGAAAGGTGCCTGAGTGTCCAGAGCCCCAGCCGATGAGTCCCAAGGGCTGGACTGTGGCCCCACTGCGTCGGAACCAGCCGGAGAGCCCAGTTATACAGACCTCACTTGCAGATGCTGGTTACGAGGGTCTGGAGTAGGGCACACAAATCTGCATTAAGTGACTCCGATGGACCAGAACTCAAGAGTAAAGAAGCCAGGCTGGGCGTGGTGGCTCACGCCTGTAATCCTAACTCTCTGGGAGGCCGAGGCGGGCGGATCGTTTGAGCTCAGGAGTTCGAGACCAGCCTGAGCAAGAGCGAGACCCTGTCTCTACTAAAAATAGAAAGAAATTAGCTAGACAACTAAAAATATATAGAAAAACTTAGCCGGGCATGGTGGCACATGCCTGTAGTCCCAGCTACTTGGGAGGCTGAGGCAGAAGGATTGCCTGAGCCCAGGAGTGTGAGGTTGCTGTGAGCTAGGATGACGCCACGGCACTCTAGCCCGGGCAACACAGTGAGACTCTGTCTCAAAAAAAAAAAAGAGTAAAGAAGCCAGTGCCATGAGCTCTGTGTGGGATCTGGTTGGGTGTGACCTTCCCTCACTTGTGGTCTAACCAACCTTCCCAGTCGAGGTCTTCATCCTCCCCCACACCCATTGAACTTATGGTACAATTCATATTCTTTATATTCATGTTGCTTACCATGGTTGGCTGCGATATTACTGGTTTTCTTGGTTCATAATTCCCATAGCCCTTGTTACAAGGCCTCAAAAGCAGGCCTCAGAAAACAACCTCTCTCTCTCTTTCTCCTACCCTCCTTTCACCTACCTGAGGCCAGACTCTAACCTTGCCCCACCTTTCTGACTGTGGGTCACAAGACCCTCATTTCTGAAGGGGTCCTGCTCCATACCCGGGAGGAAGGAAGGCTGCACAGAGAGGCCAAGAAGAATCAGGACGGACAGGCCTTGCTCGGTTTCCACACACCATTATCAGCATCAGATCATACCCGTATCGTCCAATCACATCTTGGCACAGTTGTCAGTCCAGTGAAGTCTCCATAAAAGGCCCAAGAGCACTGGGCTCAGAGAGTTCCAGATAGCTGAACACATGGAGGCAGACGGGAAGGTGAACAAGAACTCATCCACCTACCTGCAGGGTGCAACTCCACTTGGACAGATGCTCCCGTGCTCAGGACCCTTCTAGACCTCGCCCTATGTATCTCTCCTTCTGGCTGTTTATTTGTAGCTTTTCAAATATCCTCTAAAATAAACCAGTAAACACAAGTAAGTTTCCCTGAGTTCTGTGAGCGGCTCTAGCAAATTCATCCAACCCAAAGAGGGGGGTGTAGGAACTGACCTGCAGACAATGTCAGAGTTAAATATTTGTCAGCTTTCTCAGGAACCTCACAGAGTACACCATGTTATTCTCAGTGTCAGAGAAGGACATGTGAAATCCTCTTCCCTGAGCACAATTACCCAATTATTACACAACTATCACCAGTGCCCAGCCCAGGCCCTCAGGACCTTTGCATTTTACCCTGTGGAGAAATAGACTTGGCACGACAAAAAAAAACAACCACGGAGAAGTTACAAAGGTTAGAAAAAAAATCTTTGAGTTCGGCCGGGGACGGTGGCTCACGCCTGTAATCCTAGCACTCTGGGAGGCCAAGGTGGGAGGATCCCTTGAGGTCAGGAGTTCGAGACCAGCCTGAGCAAGAGCGAGACCCCATCTCTACTAAAAATAGAAAACTTAGCCGGGCATCATGGTGTGCATCTATAGTCCCAGCTACTCAGGAGGCTGAGGCAGGAGGATCACTCGAGCCCAGGAGTTTGAGGTTGCAGTGATGCCACGGCGCTCAGCTCAGGGCAAAAGAGCAAGACTCTGTCTCAAAAGAAAAAAAAAAGTCTTTGAGTTCTGAACTACTCACCTGTGCTTGCTGGCTTCCCTGCAGACAGGATACCTGGACATGATCTCTGTGCTTTCATCCTTGGGGCAAGGGGGATGGAAAGGCAATGAGAACACCGGGAAAAACTATCAAAACTTTTTCAGAACTCTGAAAACTATCCAAAAGCTGTAACAATCCGAGGAACATTTATTTTAGAAAAACAGCTGAATCTCAGTAAGAACAGCCAGGTTTGTGACATTTTATTAATAATTTGTGCTATTCCCACCCTCCTATCCCCGGCTTTGCAGTAGTTTTAAAAATTAACAGCCCTGCAGACAGAGTGAAAACCAACAGCCCTGCAGCCACTGGAGGGGGCAGGAGGGATCTGGAGCTCTCCCCAAACACAGTTCTCAGATAATTGTCATTATTTGACCTCTCTGGAAGTTCTCTGGGAACCTCCACTGACAGGGCTTTTTAAAATTTTATCTGACTCAGTTTTCACTCAATTCCAATAACCTTTTCCCTGAGGCATTTGTGAAAAACAACCAGGGACAATTGCTTAATATCGAAGCTGCAGCAGTGGCAACAGTTGAGGCAAACTGAGAAGCTGACCGGCAAGCTTAAAAGGAAAAGCTGAGGAATGAGATACCCACAGAGGGCTTTGAAAGTTCCAAAATATTCCTGGGAATCTGGAAAGCTATCCCACCTGTGTGGGATAATCGCCTTTATTTAAAGTCAACTAATTATGAACAATAATCACATCCACAAGATAAACCTTCACAGCAACACCTAGATTAGTGTTTGAATAACTGGCAACTGGTGACTAGCCAAGTTGACACATAAAATTGACCATCACAAGAGAGAACAGAGCTATAAAGGAACAAAATTTTTATATGGTATTGAAATTAAGTTGGTGTGAATCCTCTTTGGGGCAGAGCTCAGCATGCCTTCCCACTGGTTAGCCCCAAAGCCCACTCACGACTATACCTGTGCGACTATTCAGAGATAAATGGGCATGATAGATGTAACCTACTCTCCAAAGCTTCAGGGAAAAGAATAACGCAAACATAGCCATAAAGAATGATAGAGCAAATGTGACAAGAAGTAAAGCATTAGTAAATCTGGCTAATAGGTATAGCGAAATTCATTATACTACCCTTGCAACTTTTCTGTAAGTTTGAAATTATTTCAAAATAAACATTTTTTTAAATGTCCACAAAAACCTTTGTACAAGAACACTCATATCACCTTTATTAAAAATAGGCAAGGGTGCAGTGGCTTACACCTGTAACCCTAGCTATTCGGGAGAGTGAGGTGAGAGGATCACTTGAGCCCAGAAGTTCAAGACCAGCCTGGCCAATATAGCAAGACCCTAAAACAAAAACAACAATATTGGGGAGCATTTTTCTTCATAGCTCCTTCCACTGGGCCAAGACACTGACTACATACCCTTTTTAAAATTTTTTAAATTGACAAATAATAATTATATATATTTATGGGGTACAATGTAATATCTTGATATATGTATACATGATAGAATGATTAAATCCAGCTACTTTACATATCCATCACCTCACATACTCATCATTTTTTTTTTTGTGGTGTGAAAATTTAAAATCTACTCTTAGCAATTTTGAAATAGACATTATATTATTATTAACTACAGTCATCAGGCCATGTAATAGATCTCAAAAACTTATTCCACCTGTCTAAATGAAATTTTATACCCTTTGATGAATACCTCTCCCTTGCCTTCTGCCCTCACCCAGCCTCTGGTAATCACTATTCCACTCCACTTCTAAGAGTTCAACTTGGCTACAACATACAAAAAGGATGATACACCATGACTGAGGTAAATTTATCCTAAGAATGCAAAGTTGGTTTAACCTCTGAATAGCAATTAATGTAATATGCCATATTAATAGAATAAAGAATAAAATCCGCATGATCATCTTAATAGATGCAGAAAAAGTATTTGACAAAATTCAATGCCATTTCATGATAAAAACTCTCATTAAAGTATAAATAGAACTCGACCAGACAAAGGCCATCTACAAAAAACCCACAGTTACCATCATACTTAATGGCAAAATACTGAATGAACCTGCCAAGATCAGGGACAAGACGAGGATATCTCTTCTGGCCACTTCTATTCAGCACTGTACTGGAGGTTCTAGCCAGGGCAATTAGGCAATGAAAATAAATAAAAGGCATCCAGACCAAAAAGGAAGAAGTAAAACCATCTTTTTTCATAGATGACATGATCTTGTACATAGAAAATCCTAAGAAATTCACAAAAAATTATTAGAACTAATAAACAAATTCAGCAAGGTTTCAGGATATAAGATTATAATACAAAAATCAACTGTATTTTGATACACTAGCAATGAACAATCTGAAAATCAAATTAAGAAAACATCCATTTACATTTGCATCAAAAAAGAATAAAATACTTGGGAATGGCTTTAACGAAATAGTGTAATACTTGTTTGCTGAAACTATAATATTGTTGAAAGAACTTAAATATAATTAAATAAGTGCAAAGACATTCCATGTTCATAGATGGGACTACTTAATATTATTAAGATGGCAACAGTCCCTAAATTTATTTAAAGATTCTCAACATAATCCCTATCAAAATCCCAACTGCCTTTTTGAACAGATATTGACAAGCTAACTCTAAAATTCATATGGAAATGCAAGGAACCCAGGATAGCCAAAACAATCTTGAAAAAGGTAGAACAAAGTTGGAGGCCTCGCACTTCCCAATTACAAAACTTACTACAAAACTACAATGATCAAGACAATATGGTACTGACATAAGAATATACATACTAATCAGTGGGATAAAATTGAGAGTCTGGAAATAAACTTTTACACTTATAATGAGTTGATTTTCAAAAGAGTGTCAAGACAATTCAATGCAGGAAAGAATAGTCTTTTCTCAAATGGTGCTTAAAAACTGGATTTCCACATGCAAAAAATGAAGTTGTACCTCCACCTCACACTATGTACAAAAATTAACTCAAAATGGATCATCAACCCAAATTAAATAAATTAAACTATAAAACTCTTAGAAGAAAGCAAAGCAATAAATCTTCATGACATTGAATTAGGCTATGGTTTCTTAGCTATGACACTAAAAGCACAATGACAAAAGAAAAAATAAACAAATTCAACTTTAACAAAAATTTTAAAAACTTTGTGCTTTAAAAGCACCATTAAGAAAGTGAAAGACAGGCCGGGCATGGTGGCTCACACCTGTAATCCTAGCACTCTGGGAGGCCGAGGCGGGTGGATCGCTCAAGGTCAGGAGTTC
>NW_012151618.1:1617622-1620618 GCF_000956105.1 Propithecus coquereli | reverse complement strand
GCCTCGGCCTCCCAGAGTGCTAGGATTACAGGTGTGAGCCACCATGCCCGGCCAACCCAATTTTTTGAATGGGCAAAGAACCCGAAAGGACATTTCTCCAAGTAAGATATACATGTGGGCAAGACTTGTTCATCTACCAGACACTGGGCTACACTCATGGTGACCTAAGGAATGTGGACATGGGTGACTTTGTGCTAAAGCCCCGTGGGCTGGAGGAGTTCCTGCAGAAGCTAAGGTATGCATCTCCCTTCCCACTGAGTCCCAAGGATGCTAATGTTCTAATCCCCCTACCCCACACAAGCATACCTTGAGCAGCCATTAGTACATTCAGCACTGCTGCACGTTGGACGTTGACATTCAGCTACACCTGATGGAGCAGCAGGCTGTATGCCGTGACCTGGCCCAGGTGGCGAATGATGACCAGAGCCCCTCCACCTTGAACCATGCCGTCCATCTACAAGAGAGGCCAGTCGAGCAGACCATCAGCAGGCAGGCCCTCAGTCTTCTGTTCGACACTTACCACAATGAGGCAGATGCCTTCCTGCTGGCTGATGGGGACTTCCCGCTGAAGGCTGATAGGGTGGCCTGTCTGCAATGCCCTGGCCGCCAGGGAAATCCCTGAGATCACCAATGCTCTCAAATATCCCTTGCCCTTCCCACGTGCATCCTAAAATTCAGAAGGATCCCAGCATCTTGGCTGTGAGGCAGAACTGAGAGAAGGTCGTGGAAGCCCTGGGTGCTGCTATCTTGGACCTGGCGGAGCTGTACTGCAACGCGTTCAATGCAGACTTCCAGACGGCAGTGCCCGGGAGCCACAAGCATGATCTGGTCCAGAAGGCCTTCCATTCCTCCAGGGCCCTGGCCTTCACCGTCTAGCTACCCACCACATCCCCATCACTTGGGCTACCAGCTACAAAGATTTCTACCTCTCCTGCTCCCTCAGCCATGGTGGCAAGGAGCTGCGCAGCCCCCTTTGGACCCAAAGACCTCACATCTCCAAGTACCTCTTCCACCCACCTCATCATCCGAGACCAGCAGTAAGCCCTTCCCCCAGGCTGCAGTGCGCAGGCCACTGCAGACCCACGCTTCCTGTCGAATGCCCCTGGGCCAGATAACCAGACCCAACTAGGGATCAAACCCGGCTCCCTTGCTAACCATAACCAGACAGGTTATCCAGCTTCTCTTCCACTTCCCTAACTCTTAAATGGGGGCAAGTATAATTTCTACCTCTCAAGTTGGCATGAGGATCCAATGAGAAGTATCCATAAATGTTCTTTGTAAACCATAAAAAAAAAAAAAAAGACATACAAGTCATCATTAGTCATTAGGGAAACACACACACAAACCACAATGAAATATTACTTCATACCCCTAGGATGGCTATAAAAAAAAATACAGACCTAACAAGTATAGGAGAGGAAGTAGAGATGTTGGAAGCCTCATACATTGCCAGCAGAAATGTAAAAAGGTGCAGCTGCTTTAGAAAATAATTTGGCAGCTCCTCAAAAAGCCATAGAATGACCATTTGATCCAGCAATTCCACTCGTAGGTACATAACAAAAAAATTAAAAATACACGTTTACACTAAACATGTACACAAATGTTCATAGCAGCATTAGTTATGATATCCCAAAAGTGGAAATAAGCTGAGTGTTCATTAACTGATGGATGGATAAACAGAATGTTATGTGTTCATGTAACAGATCATTATTCAGCTATAAAAAGGAATGAGGTACTGATACATGCTAAAAACACGGATGAACCTCAAAAACATCATGCTGTGTAAAAGAAGCCAGACACAAAAAGCCACATATTATATGATTCCATTTATGTAAAATGTCCAGAATTGGCAAGTTCATAAAAAAGAAAATAGATTAGTGGTTACTGGGGCCTAAGGAGAAAGGGGAATGGGGAGTGGCTGCTAATGGTTATGGACTTTTTTGGAGGGGGAATGATGAAAATGTTCTAGAATTAAACGGTGGTGATGGTTGCACAATCTTGTGAATATACCAAAAACCACTGAATTGTACACCTTAAAAGGATGAATTTTTGGTATATGAATTATGTATCAATAAAGCTGTTATAATAAATAATGGATATATTAATTAGCTTGATTGTGGGCACCATTTTACAAAGTATACATACACCAAAATATCAAATTGTACAACGTAAACACGTGCAATTTTTATTTGTCAACTATACCTCAGTAAAGCTGTTTTTAAAATATGGTAGGACTGGTGCAGTGGCTCACACTGGTAATCCCAGCACTTTGGGAGACCAGCGTGGAGGGATCACTTGAGCCCAGGAATTCAAGGTTACAATGAGCTATGATTGCACCACTGCACTCCAGCCTGGGCAACAGAGATCCTGTCTCTAAAATAATAAAATAAATAACAACATAGAAGGAGAGATGGAAACAGACAATCACTACTAGGCAAACAAACACCACAGCAACAATTGCTGCAGGCAAGAACCATCCAAGAACACTAAAGTCCATAGGTGAAAGTACGATGAGAAATCATAGATTTGCATAATCTCAAAGCATCTCTCCACAATACCTATTAATTACAAAGGAAAAATAGTCACTTTACAGTGGAGAAATCTGATGGACACCCCCTAACCAAGACATAAAGGTAGCATCACTGTTAATAAATAAGACACACCAACATCATGTATCCCCTGATGGGCTGCACTAAGAACACTGTAGAATTCTCACCAAAGATACGTTATCCCAACCCAAGCATGAAAAAATATCAGACAAACTCAGGGACATTCGACAAAGTAACTGACCATTATTCTTCAAAAGTGTGATGGTCAAGAAAGACTGAGGAACTGGCACAGACTGGAGGAGCCCCAGGAGACATGACCAAACACAACACAGGATCATGGATCGGATCCCGGAAAAGAAAAAGGACATTAGTGGGGAAACTGGCAAAGTTTAAATTATGGCTGTAGAGCAGTTAACAATATTGTATGAACATTAATTTCCTGTTTTA
>NW_012151618.1:1592011-1617342 GCF_000956105.1 Propithecus coquereli | reverse complement strand
AGAGCTAGGATTACAGGCGTGAGCCACCGCGCCCGGCCTAATTTCCTGTTTTCTATAACTGCACTACAGTTAAGTGAGATGCTAATATTGGGGCGAGAAGAGTAAAGAGTAAGCAGAACTTATCCTATTTGTGCCACTTTATGTAAGTCTAAAATTATTTCAACATGAAGAGTTCTAACACTTTTACTAAACAACTATATCCAGACTCATTTTTCTGTGAAAGCACAGTGGTGGAGTCTTTCTTTGCTTTACAGGCTGCTAACAAAATTATGTGAAACGTGGCAACCTAGTGATTTGTAGCACAGCACCTTGGGCCTTAACCTTTTCCGGACCCCAGCGCCTTCGTTATATACTCTTTGGCCAGTAGGTGGCAGCACATGATAAGTTTCTCATCGGCAAACCCCAGCGAGGTCAAACGATGAGATATCCTGAACACAGGAGCTGAAGGTGAGGTACAGTCACTATAGGGAGGTGCTGTTTTTATGGGCACTTAAATGACGAGGCAGGGAGGAATGAACTTGTAAACAGCGATGTAAGGCTTGGAGGCAAAATTATCCACCTCCACCCTGTCCCCGCCCTGCCCCCACCCTCAGCCTAAGGCATCATGAAAGAGCCTTAGGCACTCAGTGTCAGGCTGTTGAGAGAATAACAAAGGGCAACTTGCAAATTTTTAAAGACTTTCCAAGAATGAATTGCAAAGAATCTATAAATTATATGATAGCATAGAAAGTTTCATCATTTTTAAAACAAAATTATGACCAAGTTTATAATTTTCTGTTGGTTTTTCTTAGAACTGCGGGTCTGGAAGGAACAACACTCAGTTCTCTTTCGCGTTCTCTCTCAAAGCCCAGATCTGCTCACGCCGCTATGCAGGCGCCCAAGTCTATACCTGACCACAGTGAGCTCTGCTGTTCGTCACTTGACCAGGGAGGCCAACAGAGTTGTTTAAAATTCCAGGGCTGCCAAGTGCCAGAGCTGGGACTTAACGCCAAGATGCTGGGTACGTCCAGCCCTCCTCCCACAGAGCAGAGACCTATTCTCAGCTCACGCCTTTGCTCTGGGAAGGATGGCTCGAAGGTGACAAGGACCCGGGTTGCTTTCCAGCAGTGGGCACCAAGGATTCCCTGATGAAGCTGAGCTGTGCCCAGTAAGCCGAACCCTCCCATCCATGATTAAAACATACGAAATATGTATTTTTAATAATGTTTCATATTCTGATTCTCCTAGAGCAGGAACTTCTGTTCCTCATTTCTCTACTCCACCCAGCCAACCTTTTCTTCCCCTCGTTGAAGTGGAAGGTTAATGGTTGAGAAATATAAGACCCAAGCCTCTGACCAGAGCTTCCTGCTACTTCTGAAGCTTTTCCCAGCATGACCTCAATCACTAGGCCTCAAACCAAACAAACAAAAAAAGAAATCTATTTAAAGATATCCTTTCTACCACTCCTAATCCATAGCCTACTGCTAATGAACAGATGGGCATAGCAGTGCCTGTTCCGAGAGCTCCCCAGCAGTATCCAAACTCTCAGTTAACACTCGCTGCCAGCATTCTGAGACTCCTCCCAGCCTACCCAGCAAAGTGCGTTGGGAGGAAGTGTAGAAGGATCTGGCTTTTTGAATCAGGCAGAATCCAGCAGGGACTCCTGGGGCCTCAGCTTGAGAGATATTAGGACAGACAGGGATGAGCTTAAAGAATTAGTTCCAACAGGAGCTGTTACAGAGTGTCAGGTCCTGGCCCAGATTGGGGCCACCAAAGGAGACATCTCCGTGGGAATCTCAAGGCCTAGTCCAGACCACCCTGCCCAGGAAGCTAAAGGGCCCAGAGAACAATTGATTCTTCTCATTGGTTCTTCATGAGAAAGGACGTCTTAGAATGTGGAAGCTCAGGCATAATTCTGAGGTTTGTATGCTTGGGAGACCCTGAAGCCCCAAGCGACCCCCATCTGCCTTCCCTCCCAATGTGGAGCCCTTGTGATTCACTTTGACCTACAATGTGCTGAGCCCAGAGGGCAGGTTGCAGTCCTGGGGCATGCCTTTTTTTTTTTTTGCTGCTTTGGAGCTTCTTGCCACATCTGCAGCTGAATGTGATAGGATGCCAGTAAGAGGGCTTGAGCATTGTGATGCAAGAAGCCTGGCTTTGCATAACACACACCCTGCCCTGCTGACAATGCAAAACTTAATACTAAGAACTCAATACCCACAGAGAGGCAACTCCAGAATGACAGCCATGTATGGCTGCAAACGTTCTAGTTTGCTGTAATTTCCTCCTCACACACCCAGTCCCAGTTGTCAATGATGACACGAGCTTCTAAGCAACCAGAACAAAAATGGAAATGTAGCACAGCCACAGTTATCCTGATCTGGTAACCTTCATTTCAAGAACTCAGAGTTCTGGGGTGGGGAGGCAAAAACACTTGTTTTAAACGTTCAGTGTGCATCTTTAAAAAATAAAAACTTTTTTTAGAGTCAAAATAACATTTTCACAGTTAGCCAAATTAAATTATATAATTATATTTCTTAATATGTAATTCCCGATTAAAATTCAAATGTCCCAAATTGTCCTAAAACTGTCCTTTATACTTGGTTGGTCCAAACTAGAACCCAACACAGGACCATACATTGCACCTGTTTTTACGACCCTGTAGTCTCTCAATCTCTAGCGGTCCCTTTTCACCATGCTACTGTCGGGTTGAAGACATGGGGTCAGTTGACCTGCCCAGTGCCTGGCCTCCTGGGTGTGTCTACTGGCTTCTTCATGATGTTTAGTTTGTTTCCCTATCCCTTAAATTTTCTGTAAACCTGGAAGTTAGATCTAAAAGTTTGAGATTCATCCTCATTAGTATAGTGATAAGAAAAAAAAATTAAAGAAAGATAAAATAAAAGGAAAATTATTAAAAAAACAATAAAAGTTTGAGATTCAGGTTAAACATTTTTAAAGTGACAATGCTAAGTATATCTTATAAATGGAGAAAATGTCACATAGAAAAGCTGAGTTGAATACATAGCGATTACACAAATTACATAAAGTATCAAACATGTATCAAACTGGTACTGCTCAATTAGACCACATTTATCTTAATCTCACGAAACACAAAACCTACTTATTTATTTATTACACAGATGGGAGTCTCCTTATAACTTTACCATTAGAATCCAGTAAGTCACAAACATGTGGTCTGATATGATGTGGAAGAAATCTACATGGAAGCAACCAGAATATTTAAACCTGCTATAGGAAACTCCCGTATTCTCTTAGGCAATGGATTTGTCTGTTTTCATCTTTGACTCACAGCCCTACCCTGATCCCACTGCTGATTCTGGTCAAGGTCCACCCCCTCCCACCTCGCACCTGCTCTGCCTGGTCTCTACCTCCACCCTAAACCCATAAAAGACAAACCAAGAGTAGCAACAAGTCTAGGAAGATGAAGGTCGGATATGTGAAGTTTACAAGAGCTTCTCATCACAAAACTTGATTTACCCCCAAAACATTTTACCAGGTTTTATGGAATAAATAATTTGTCCAGTGAGCTGTGTCGTACTGAAACAAGCAGCTTAGTGACCTTGGCCGTTTCTTTGTTTAAGGAAATGTTGAGCTTCTTGACCATCCCTCAGCCAGGTCAGCTTCTGCCCTCTGTTGTGGTGATCAGAGAACACCAGGCGGCTGCAGGGAAGGATGAGCTCCCTCTCCAAGTGCTATGTTACCCCCAGAGCAAATTGGTCTGTTAAAAAAAAAAAGCAAGGGGCTGGGCGCAGTGGCTCATGCCTGTAATCCTAGCACTCTGGGAGGCCAAGGCAGGCGGATTGTTTGAGCTCAGGAGTTCGAGACCAGCCTGAACAAGAGCGAGACCTTGTCTCTACCAAAAATAGAAAGAAATTAATTGGACAGCTAAAAATATATAGAAAAAAATTAGCCGGGCATGGTGGTGCATGCCTGTAGTCCCAGCTACTCGGGAGGCTGAGGCAGGAGGATTGCTTGAGCCCAGGAGTTTGAGGTTGCTGTGAGCTAGGCTGACGCCACGGCACTCACTCTAGCCCGGGCAACAAAGCGAGACTCTGTCTCAAAAAAAAACAAAAGCAAGGAAGCAAAGATAAGTGGGGAGGGTGCAGTAGACTCAGGTGTGCACTCACGTGTTGGTTAAAAAAGGGAAGGCTATAAAGGAGCATAGATCGTACATATGCCTGAGTAAGTATAGAATATTTCTGGAAGCCCATAGAAGACTCTGATGAGTGTGATTGCTGCGAGGTTGGGAGGAGCGGAGAGTAATTGGGGGACTGGGGGTATTGGCTGGGAGGAAGACTAATTTTAATGTATACCTTTTTTACTATCTGAATTTTTTTTGTACTATGTGCACATATGACTTTTTCAAGAACCACAAGTTGTTTCTGCTTTTGGGTTTTTTTTTTTTAATACATTGATCGATTTGTTACCATTCTTGGGGGAATTTGCAGTTGAACATGACTTCAGCTAAAGGCATCTGTTGCTGATAGAATTTCAGGTAGCTGGTTAGCAAGGCAGGGAAGGTGTTTTAGCTAGGAGAAAGCCGTTCCCAACTCTTGTGAAGTTATGATGACAGCTCAAGACTGTTCCCACCATGCTCCTGGGAGGAAACGTATGGTGGGCTGTACTTGTGTTTGGGCAGCTCTTAAGCAGGTGTAGCTGTGGCCTTTACCATCCCTCTACTAGGTGGAGTCCTTCTCTTCCCCAGCCAGACGAGAGAGAGGTATTTTTAACCTTGGTGTTGGCTTACCCAGGGTTTCAGGTATTCTCCGGGGTGTACTATGAGAAAAGAAGGCTGAGATATGACACTTAGACTCATTTGTCCTACCTCAATGTGCTGGTTTTATGTACCTTGGAGAATTGGACCATAAAAGCAGTAATAAGTGAAAACATTTATTATACTTCCCAGAAACCCTTTGGATATCGTCTTCCTTTTGTTTCTAAAACACAAATGTGGTACTGTGGTGGGTAGCTAACCTCACCCCTACCCCCATGGGGAAGGGGATAGAAAAATCACTTCCATATCATCTGCCTTAACTAGACCAGGAAGAGAAACCAGATGTGGGTCTATTACAAAAGAACTAGAATTACAGGTAGGTTATTTAAGTCCTTTTCAGGTGTCATCCATTAGTCATAAGACCTAATGGCACGTGCATGAGACAAATCAAGTCAACAGGAAATTCATCATGTTGTCCTGAGATGAGGACAAAAGTCAAAGCATGTGTGCTATACAGAAAGATTCTTTGGAAATCGGTGAGGATCGATTTTTCTCTCACCAAAAGAGAGAGTAAAGGGATACTGATTTACAAAAATACTAATAGAAGAAGGACTCAGTCTTATCACTTAAGTAAATATATATCCCCACAAGCCAACTGCTGAGCAAGTGCTGGACTAGAAAGAAACCTTAGTTTGGACTCATTTGGGAACAATTTTTCTTTCCCTAAGAAAAAAGGCGGCTAAACTTAAGGAGATAGAGTTTGGTGCAAAACAAAAACACCATGGGAAGATAAGTGTGTAGAGACCACCAACATTCTGATTACAAGAGTGTGTGATCCGTTAATTCTATGGTTTTGAGCCAGGCACAGTGGCTCACAGCTGTAATCCCAGCACTTTGGGAGGTTGAGGCAGAAGGATCCCTTGAGGCCAGGAATTTGAGACCAGCCTGGGCAGCATAGCATGATCCTGCCTCTGAAAATAATAATAATTCTACAGTCTTTCAGAAAATGGAGGCCATTCAAGAACCTAAATCAAATTCAGTCTAGGTTTTTTGGGTTCACACTGGCCTAAGAATAAGCTCGACCTCCTAATAGTCTCTCAGACCTTCAGTCCCCTAAGAACTGACTTCTTTTGTATCATGGACATAGAATGCTCCCAGTTACAAGGCAGGAACTGGGTGATACATATATAGTTTATAGCTGTCTGTGTTGTTCCAGATTCCAAATACCTGTTTGGAACCCCTCAGGGAGCCCCTTAGGGCTGGAAGGGGGATGGACTGCTTCCAGATTTCTGAATCATCTCAAAAAGGTAGTCTTGGCCAGCTGAAATGGGTCACATCTATAATCCAGCACTTTGGGAGGCCGAGGTGGGAGGATCACTTGAGCCCAGGAGTTTGAGACCAGCCTGGGTAACATTGGGAGACCCTGTCTCTACAAAAAAAATTTTTTTAAATTAGCCAGACATAATGGCATGTGCCTGTAGTCCTAGCTACTATGGAGGCGGAGGCAGGATGATTGCTTGAGCCCAGGAGTTGGAGGCCACAGTGAGATATGATCACACCACTGTACTCCAGCTTGGACAACAGAGTGAGACCCTTTCTCCAAAAAAAAAAAAAAAAAAAAAGTAGCCTTTAGTCTTGGGAGCTAACTTCTCTGAGCTGTGGTATCTCTCCATTCTCATCTTTCCACCCTTCAGCACTTTAGCTTCCTAACTACTCATCCCTTGTCTTCCCAGATGGATCTTATCTGTTAGCTTTTTAAAAACGAAACCCTAATATAATAAAATGATTATGACCATGTGGTTGTATGACCTTTAAACCTTTGTTTTTCACTTCATTTCTTTAGCAACATGAAATGACGCAACTGATTACAAAACCCTGAAATCTCAGGAACTTTTAAAATCAGAATTCGTTTACAGACTCAGACTCCGTATTGTAAGTGACTTTATGTAGTTATGGTCTAATACCTATTGTGACACATACTTAACTAAACAATCTTGGTTCTTCTGCCTTTCTTAATTGGAAGAGGAATCTGGAAATCATTGCCAAATAGACCGCATGAGCCACAACAGGTGACTGTATTTTCCTTTCAAGTATGAGGCAGTGTAAGATAAATTTAGTTTCTATTATTTTTGTTGTTCGCAGGAAGATCAGGACTTGCTAGATAAATTAGGACTACTGATCTGATCCACTTCAATTTTCATTTCCTTCAGGCGTGTTTCGGACCAATAATAAAAGGTCTTTTCGTTAACTACTCAAAGGCTTTCTGTGAATCAGGCCTGAGATGTGATCTTTTTGTTGTTAAAGCATGTTTGGACCACTTAAGAACCAATCAATTCTATGGTTTAAGTAGGCTGCTTAATGTAAGAGTGACAGCGAGCAGGTTTTTCGTCCTTTGTTTCTCATTTTATACCCCTCATTCCAGAAACAGGAAATCAGCTCCTACCACGTCTGGGATGACCCTGTGAGCTGAGTAGGAGAAGAGGTGTAAGATCTGACCTATGTTCTCGAGGAAATAAGTGGTGACTAATTCTAAAGAAGCCTAAATGGCAATATAATGATGCATGCATAAGTGCTCGGAGTTTAGGGAGGGAAAGAGTCCCACAGGAGGTTACTTAGGCAGATATCATAGAAGAAAGAGTTAAATTGGTACTTCGGAAAGCAGTAGAATCTGGGACACTTCTGGCAGTATGGCAGACTAGATACTCTGAATAGATACCCCAACAAAACAACTAGATCTGCAGTGATTTTTAAATTTTTTTTTTAATTTTTAAATTTTTTTTAAGACAGAGTCTTGCTCTGTCACCCTGGCTAGAGTGCAGTGGCCTCACTGTAGCTCACTGCAACCTCAAACTCCTGGGCTCAACCAATCCTCCTGCCTCAGCCTCCTGAGTAGCTTGGACTACAAACACACACCACCGTCACACCCAGCTAATTTTTCTATTTTTTATAGAGACGGGATCTTGCTCTTGCTCAGGCTGGTCTCAAACTCCTGACCTCAAGTGATCCTCGCACCTTGGCCTCCCAGAGTGCTAGGATTACAGGCAAGAGAGAGCCGCCGCGCGCAGCCGGAACATACTTTTCTTTGCTTCAGTGAGCTTGTAGGAAGGAGAACTTCCTGGGGACAGAGATGAAAATGTGAGCTGAATCCAAATGGTGAATAGTAAGAATGCAGGAAAGCTGCCGAGGCACATCCTAACAAGCTGCCCTATGGAACCTGCATCAGTCTGCTAGGGCTGCCATAACAGAATACCATGGACTGGGTGGCTTAAACAAGAGAAATTTATTTTCTCACAGTTCTGGAGGCTGCAAGTGGAAGACCAAGGTGCCAGGGGAGTTGAGTCCTCTTGAGGCCTCTGTCCTCAGCCTGCAGATTGCGGCCCTTGGCTGCCTCATCCCAAGATCATCCTCGTGCACACTCTTTCCCGGTGTCCCTTCCTCTTATAAAGACACCAGTGGTATTGGATTAGGGTTCCACCCTAAAGGCCTTTTTTTCAGTTAATCATTTCTTTCAAGACTTTATCTCCCCACATGGTTGCAATCTGAGGTACTGGGGGTTGGGACTTTGACATGTGAATTTTGGAGGACACAATTGAGGCCATAACAGAGCCTGAGGCTTGGTTCAGCAGCAAGGTGGAGACGCTGAACCTTAGACTTCAGTGCCCCATGTGCAGGTGCACGTGAAAATTCTCTCTGAAAGAAAGCAATCTCACTTTAGGCCCTGAGGGTTCCTACAGATTAAGATAAAAAAATGTACACTCATTACCAAAGACTAACAGGGGCAAAAGGTACCATGAGTGAGCACCAGCAAAAACAACAGTTGGAACCCTCCCAAAACTTTAAACATAATACTAGACTTATCAGACAGAAAATATAAAATAATATAGCACAAAATGTCTAAAGAAATAAAAATTGGAATCACATAAATTGAAAAAAAGAAATAATCAAAAATGATGGAGCTGATTGGAAAGATCCACACAGAACTTTTTAAAAGAAAAAAATAAACATAGAAGTCAGTAAATTAATAAACTCAGAAGATGTCTACCGTTAAAATATATGCGTGAATATAAATATATGCACATTTTTTAAAGCTCGATGGAGAGATTAAATAGATTAGAAACAGTTGAAGCAAAAGTTGCCTAACTGGGAGATCTTAAAATGTTTAAACATTAGACAATGTTTACCGTATGTCTAATTAAAGTCTTAGAAAGATCAGACAGCCTACAAGAGAGTTATCAGTAATATTTAAAGAGATCATTGTTGAGAATTTTCCAGAATGACGAAATATGAGAATCCACAGATCCAGTAAGAACAATCTATGGTAAAGAAAATAAATTTCTTAAAAATCTAAACCTACTTATATCATAGTGAAATCTACAGAACACATGAGACAAAGGAAAGATCTTTTCTCAGAGAGAAAAGACAGATCACCTACAAAGGTAAATACAGTAGACAGCAGAATCATACTTCCAAAGTTTAAGAGAAAACAGCTGACAACCTAGGATTCTATACCTGGCAAAGCTAGTTCTCTTTGACAGGCACGGTGGTACACGCCTGTAGTTCCAGCTACTCAGAGGCTGAGGCGGGAGGATCGCTTGAGCCCGGGAGTTGGAGGCTGCAGCAAGCCACGATCATGCTACCGCTTTCCAGCCTGGGTGACAGATCGAGACCCCATCTCTAAAAAAATAAATAAAATAAAAAACCAAAGAAATAAAAACTATTTAACAGGAATGAAATGAAAACATTTTCAGATAAACAAAAATTGAATAGACCTGCACTAAAGGAACTTCTGAAAAATCTTGTCTCAGTTTGGCTTCCCCCCAAATATGCTCTGATTTGAGCACAAGTATTTTCCTTTGAGAGGTGATCCCAGGAAATATTCGTAGGTAAGCAGGGAAGTGAGAGGAGAGAGGAAATGAAAGGAAGCCCCAAAAGGTACATTATCAAGCGAGTCACCACCATGGGCAATGTGAGCTTGATGCTACTGAGGAAGCCTGGGGCCAGAGAATTCTGAGTTTTCCTGCCTGAAGGGCAAGAGAGTTGGGTGTGCAGCCACTCTCTTCAGACCTTGGATGAAGGCTGCTCCCTGGAGGCATTACTCCCCCCTCACCTCTTGCCTGCTCCTGGCAGGAGCAGAGAGGTTGCCACAGCCCGAGAGAGCCCTCAGGCCCGGTCACAGGGGCCGAGATGGGAATGAGGGCCAGCTGAGCTTGGAAGTGGTGGTTTGAGGATATGGGAGGGCTACTGGCGTTGCTGGCTACTGATGTACCACAGGAAAATGGGAAATGATTGTAGAAGGGGAAGGTCAGGTGTGCTATAAGGAATAATGAGTCAACGTATTGGCAATCATGTATCTAAATCTAAACAAACACTGTTGGAATAAAATTATAATGTTAGTATCTGATTTGTAGTTCAAACCAAAACCAGAACAGAACTAAAATATTGGACACTGGCATATTTTAAACTAGTGTCTGTATCACTATTATGTAGGCAAGAAATAAAAATTAGGTACTATAAGTCTTTTTTAAAAGAGTAAAATTAACCAAGTGAGGTGGCTCACACCTGTAATCCTAGTGCTCTGGGAGGCGGAGGCAGGAGGATTGCTTGAGGCCAGGAGTTCAAGACTAGTCTGAGCAAGAGCAAGACCCCATCTCTACTAAAATAGAAAAATTACCCGGTGGCTGTTGTTTGCACCTGTATTACCAACTACTCAGGAGGCTGAGGCAGGAAGATCACTACGTACTTGAGTTTGAGGTTGCAGTGAGCTAGGCTGATGCCACTGCACTGTAGTCTGGGCAACAGAGAGAGACTCTGTTTCCCTCCCCTCCCAAAAAAGAATTATATTACCATTTGATGGGTGGAGGGTGGAGGAGAAAGTCATGTCAATCGAGGTCATCTGAGAAGAAGCAGGGATGGGAGCTTGAAGTAGCATCAGCTTCCAGAAACGGCAACCTCACATGGAGTGGAGAAACAGGCGGGAAACCTTGAGGACCTAACATTTGATCCTGTAGGCCAGGGTCCCCCATTCTTTTTATCATACACATCATCCATTAATTTTTTTTTTTTTTGAGACGGGTTGCTCTGTCACCTAGGCTAGAGTTCAGTGGTACAATCATAGCTCATTGTAGCCCTAAACTCCTGGGCTCAAGTGATCCTCCTGCCTCAGCCTTCCAGATAGCTGGGGCTACAGGTATGCTACCACGCCCAGTTAATTTTTCTTTTTAATATTTTGTAGAGATGGGGGTCTCACTGTGTTGCCCAGCTGGTCTCAAACTTCTGGCCTCAAGCAATCTTTCCACCTTGGCCTCCCAAAGTGCTGGGATTACAGGCATGACCCATTAAAATGTTTTGAGCTTGTACCCCTCTAAAGAACATTCAGACTATCTTACTAATATGTACATCATAAAACATATGCTGAAAAAGAATGTTTTAAAAATGAGAAAAATTAGATAATATAAGCATTTAAAATAATGTCTAATATCAATTTTTCCTAAAAATAATAATTTAGGTGTAGATAATAAGATGGGCTATGAGTCATTAATTTGAAAATCTTGACTTACAAAAGACTGGTATATTTCAACACTGGGTTTTATTGGCTGTCATGGCTGATAAAAGATACTTCACCAAAGTAAAGCAGGCTCAAAGGAAGAAGTGTGCTCATAAGTCATAATAATTATTTCTCCCATGCTACATACCCATTATGCAAGCATTTTTGTTGAAATTCAGCTAGGAAGATTTCATGTTCTCCGATTTCAATCAGTGGTAATAGCATACTAATCAGAAGAAGCTGATTTACAGTTTTTTAACAAATGAGTCCAAAACCCATTGAAATTCTTCATCAGAATGATTTTTAAACAAATTAGAAAAATTATATTTCTGATTTTTTAAAGCATGCCTTGCAAGGAGACTACTGCAGGCAACTGGGTGGGAGGATTTAACTCCCCCCCCCACCCCCAGTGGAGAGGTAGGTGTAGGAAGGAGGGGTCTGAGGACACATTTGGCGGATTTGGTAATAGTACACGGGAGAAGAAGGAACAAAGAGAAGGTGGAGGCTGGGATTGTTAAATCCCTGGGTTGGTTATGTTATTTAAGGTTGCAAGACACACAAAAACATTCAAAATACTTCAGTGAATGGGAGATTATCATAAAATAAGGATTCATGGAAACCTAAAGAGGACAAGAAACCATCTCAGTAACTGCGTTGCTGGCTTCACAGAAAATGTCGCTCATGACATTCCAAGACGCCACGCAGCTCTGGTGACCCGGCATCAACCCAGCTCTCCTCAGTCTTCATCAGCAGCCCGATATGGGACCTGCTCCTCAGAGCTTGCTCGGGGCTTGCTTTCCCTCCCACCCCACCGCTGACCAGCTCCCATACCGACCCTGCCTGGATCACGACTCCTGCGCACTCGTGGCTTCCACTGCCTCGTGCCGTCTCTTTACTGCTTCCTCGGGGGTCTCTCTCTAATTCAACACCAGCTCACTCATTCAGCGCCCTCTCTGTGCCTCCCATGAAAATCTCAAAAGGAGAGAGTCTGACCCGTCCCACCACAACAGAGTTGGTCACCGGGCTCAGGTGAGGACAGTCAGAGGTCACCAGCCGGTCTTCAGATGGCTGCCTTTGGGACAAGTGTTCGTGCCTGGCGTGGTGGGCCACGCCTCCGTGGCACACATTAGAGCAGCGTGTGCATAGGGGACTCCTATCCACTTCGCCTTCCAGGTGGAAGAAGCGTGATCTATGTAGTTAAGACCACAGGCTTTGGAACTAGACTGCTTGAGGTCATGTCCCCAGCACTATCACTTAACTGGCTGTGTAACCTTGGGTAAATTCCTTAACTGATCTGTGCCACAATTTCCTCATCTGTAAAATGAATATAATATCTATTGCATCAGATCGTTGTGAGAATTAAATCCATTAATATATTTAAATCACTTAGAATAGTGCCTGGCATATCACCAGGACTACATGAGTATCTGCTATTTTACTTTCAACCGTGAGTTAAACTCTGACCGTGTACCAGCCCCCACGCATTCTATCTGCCAGTTCGGTCTCTCTGATTAAATCACGGGTTCTGATTAAAGGTTATCTTGCACTGTTTTAAAATTCTTTTCTGTGGCTAGCCTTGGCTTTCTCATAAGATTTTTTTCTTTTTACATTCCACCAAGCTAAGAATCTAATAATATTTTATACTTTTATATGTTTTGTACTTTAATATGTATAAAATAAATATTTTCTTACACAGAATTTTTTAACTACTTCCTTTGCTTTCACCTCATAGCCAATTCTAGGACTTCCTAGTCTAATAAATCTGGGCATAAGAACTCTAAAACAGAAAATAATTCTTATCATAATAAATATTCTTTTATTTCCCTTATTCTTATGTTTGTTTTATTGACATAGTTTGATTGATTTCTCTCTGGAGAAGGTCAAGTTCTTTGGAACGTTTGATGTCATTATTTGGAAATGAAGTAGGTGTTACATGTTTATTAAATGTGATCCACAAGAGTGATTTAGAAACCAAGAGACATTCATTGATATTTTTTGCCTCAATAATTTTTTCCCCCCTCTGAGTCTGCTTGCCAGGGAATGCCTCAGTAATCTTGCTGGTATGCTTACATACTTGAATTTGAATGCTGGTTCAAATTAATCTCTTTTTTTCTTTTTAAATCTCAGTAGGAAAGAGGACAAATTAATCTTTTACACAACAATCAATAGTTGGTAGGATTGTCTTTAAGTATCGAAACTGTAATGTTCCACTGTATTCACAGATGTAAATTTAAGTAAATCTTTATGATGTCATTATATTTTGAGATTGCAAACTCCAACTGTGAGACACAAATCTACCTGGTGACGAGCTAGGAGATACAGCAACCAGTGGCTCCATCACTCTCAGGACATGCAGTTAGCCTGTCCCCACGCCGAACCCCAAATTGTCCTTATCCTGTCACCACAATGATCTTCAGAAGCTTTACCTTCAAGCAGCCTGGTTTGGCACATGTGCAGATCTCCCCTGATCTCCTTCAGGGATCAACCACAGAGCCAGGGCAGTGCTCCACAGACCATCCTTTCTCCCCAAAGCCCAGGTGAGAGAGGGCCATCTCACACCTCCCCAGTTTTCCTTTCAGATGGCCAAAGCTGCCAGCACAATGGCCAGCATTTCCAGCACGTTCTCTTTGGCAGCATCATCGCCATGTCAATCATAGAGTCAGATGCATTCTCTCTTTCCCACAGAACCAGATACAGGCCAAAATGCCACAACTGATGGGGGAGAGAGAGACAAGGAATTTCAGATCAGATGGTTCAAAAGGTCAGGGTACATACATACTTTCAAATTAAACTTAACATCGTAGGAGCTATGGCGGTAATACCTTAAACAAAGATGTTTTATTCCTCCCATCTTCATACCAACACTGAAGTCCTTTTAGACTAGTAATGGTAGCCACCATCTGAGAGACCTATCCTCGGTCTATGCATGCCCCCATGATCTCCAACACCCAAAACAGAGTCTAATGGAATCACTGGGCCTTGGTGCCTCCCAGCTAACTCAAATGTTCATACTCACACAATGTGCAGGAACATAAGCCTGTGACCCTCCACGTCATCCTTGCAGCATTCTCTTAAGTCCCAATTGTGCACTCGATCCCTCCCCTGAAGGAAAGTATAATCCTATTAGAGAGCCAAGACTAGCAAAATGAAATAATCTGAAAATAGTGCAAGAAAACATTTAATCAGAAATGGTACCTTAAATCAGAGAGACCAAGATGGCAGATGCAATGCATTCTGGAGTATGTGGCCTTGGGAAAAGTATTTACTCTTTCTAGACCTCAGTTTCTTGTTGATTTGTTTGTTTTGTTTTATTTTCTTTTAGGCAGGAATAATATTAATCCCTTACCATATTTAGAATAACCTTGTGATGCATAAATGTAACAAAGTATGGGCAGCATTTTGAAAAATTCATAACACTACTAATCAAATGTAAGGCATTTTATTACTGCTGTGATCATTGCCTTTCTGATTATTAATATAATACTTGGAGTTCAGAGAGGGGAGGGATCCTGATACTCAGGGAAGCCTGCCCAGAGAAGGAAGTACCTGAGTACTTGAGTGAGCTTTGAAGGATGTGCAGAATTCAGAAGGTGCATAAACAGCCCCAGCTTGGGAGGTCGAGGGGAGAACAGCGACAGCAGAGGCAAGGAGAGATGTGGGACAGATGTGAGGCACCAGCTGGGTACTGGACTGGCTGAGCAGAGGGTTGCCTAGGGGAGGAATGGAACACATATTTGGATGGGTAAGAAGATGGGCCCAGGGCAAATGAGAGCATCTAGGTGGAGCCAGTGCATGAGTTCTACAGCTAGAAAGGGAGAAGTTGTCATTTCCTTTGCTCAAGGCCAGGGGTTTGCTTAGAAAAGGGAAGTCTAGGCCAGCCACAGTGGCTCGCAACTGTAATTCCAGCACTTTGGGAGGCTGAGGCAGGAGGATCGCTTGAGCCCAAGAATTTGAGACCAGCCTGGGCAACATAGCGAGACCCTATCTCTATTACAGAAAGAAAGAAAGAAAAGAGACGTGACTACCAGTTCAAAAGTCCAGAGTATGAAAATGTTTCATTCTACTCCCCCTTTCAAGCACTGTCCCCTTCTTCCAAGTAAGTGTCTTTTCCTCAAGCTTTGGTTGTATCCCGCCCAGGGCTTGGCGGATAATAAGTACCTCGATCACCACCACTGCTCCCCAATTCCTTTAAGTCACTGATGACCTCATTCTACACCAATCAATGGTCACTTCTTTGTCTTCATCCTTCTTGACCTCTGCTGAATCTGTGCCTGGTCCTTACTCATTCTACGTTTCACAGAAGCCTGTATTGTCTGCACGGAGCTGGAACAACTCTATCTCCAATCCCCAGACAAATAGCTTCAGAATTCTGCCTGAAATTTAAACCAAGATATTTCTTCCTATAAACCCATGGTTGTTTTAAAATACAAATTCATGTGAGATGGCCACAGAGATCTCAGACTCACACTTCATTGTTAATTATTTTAATTAATTAATTTTTCTCCTACCTGTGAGCTGCACATGAAGGAATGAAGGAATGCCTGTCTTGACTAGTTTAGCTAGAAGGAAAGGTCATCTGGAAGACGAGGGACGGCTCTTCACTGGTCAAATGAAGGGCAGAACTAGGATACCAGAGACGAATCTAACTTTCAGACTTTGGCCCATACTCAACCTTGCCCCTGAACACATGCCTAGGTGCCCCCAGCTCCCAACCATGGATTTTCTCCCCCCACTGACGGCCTCGAGAGAGAGACACATTTCATTCTTCAGGACAGTTTCAAATAAAAATAAATATAAATTACTTTCTTCTTTCCAAACAAGACCTACGGGGTTCTCAGGAGGGAATCCTTGGGCCTTTTCCAGGGTTGATCTCAGAGTTTCAGTTGCAGATGCTCAAACTGCAAATTACATCTGCCTCCCCCGACCTACCCGACCTACCCTCCCGTGAGCCACAGGGAGTGGATGTCAGCCAGCACTGCCCTGATTAACCCTTGAGCTCATTTAGAAATCTAACTCCCAGGACCCACCTACTCCGGGATGTCCAGAGAGGGAGGGATAAGACTGAGTCACGTGACAGCCGAGGGACCGCTTCTCTCCTTCTTCTCATTTTTTGGTATTTTCTTAAAATAGTACTGTCTGTTCATATTTTTGTCCTCTCAGAGAAGCGAGAAAGCTGCTCCCAGCTCTGCCCCTTGGGGAGGGGTGACCACATGACCGGACAGATGGGAGTAAAGGTCACACTGATTGCTCACTCTCTGGCCGAGACCTGCCCACACACTGTCCTCTCTGATTTTGTTCCCATGCATCAGGCGGAGCTGGGTGAGGGCTCAGGGCCTGCCTTCTGGAGGCTGTTGTTTGTCTGGGTCTCCTCTCTGTGTTTGATAGGGAATGAGGACAGAGCCTCCCTTTCCAGTAGAGGCAGGGAAAGTGTGCTCTGAAGAGCAGCCCTCCCTACCCACAGGTAGAAATGAAGGCCCAAATTCTGGTTGGTAGAAGCCCCCTGCCCAGGCCACAGGTGCAAGCTGTGTTCTCTGCTCCGGCTTTACCGCTAGTAAAGATGCTTTCAATTTCCATTAGACTTGTATGCCTGCTTCTCAACTGATTCCAAACCAGAAGGGAGGAAGCGTGTGATCTCCTGGCTTCCTTAAGATGCCAACAATGACTTGAGGGAAATTGCTTAGCAAGGAATTCTACTCCCTCGCTTCTCAGAGCCCTCTGAAGAACAAGAGTCTATTGTGATAACTTTTTCTCGGCTGTATCATCCCCACTCCCACCCCTAGTTTACACCTTCCCCCCGACCCATGTGAGACCTGAGATTTGTCATATGCATCCTGTGAGCAGGAGAGCACTCAAAGTTGGAGATGAAGATCTTGGTGCCCACAGGCTATGTCCTGTTCCAGTCCCTTTCAGTGTCCCTTGGGCTCTGATTTGCGGTACACTGTGGATTACCAGAGTGTTTGGAATGCTCCAAGGGCCTTCAATCCAAGACACACTTAAGTCTATGTGATTTACCCTGCATAGTGAGCAATATGAAGAAAAACAGTGGAACATTTTTCAAATTCTTATTATTCTTTAGCAAAAATCATCTTGGGAATTCTGTGATTTATTATTTATCAGTGGCAACTTTCATAAGACTAAACGTTTTTATCTTTTAAGCAAACATTTAGTGAATTACTTTTAAAGAAAGATACATTTTTGTTTCTCATATTACAAGTGGGTTTATAGAACAATAACTCTTGAATTCAATTACATTTTCAGAGTTATCTGGCACAGAGCGTCTTTGCCATGTCTCACAAAAAGCAGTGAAATGAAAAAAATAACCATTGTTTTTATGACTGGATTGTTGGCTGACTGGCTGTCATGGCCACATTCCAATCACAATAATTTTAATCCATCTACATATTTCTCACCCATGATTCAACTGACTGACCTGTAACAAGAAAAGTCATGTCCTAAACTTTTGAGGACTCAGGCTTAGTAAGTCTCACTCCATTCCACTCTAGAAGTAGACTTTAAAAATTAGTGATAAAGCAATTTCGAAAACCCTGTTTTGCAGCTGATCAAATTCTTAGCCATAAAGACTACAGAATGAAGTTCATTTGCATGGCTTGACGTGATGTAATATTTAAATATAAATCACACATTATCCTAAAGTATGTTGCTATAAGATATTGCTGTTAATAAGCATTTCTAACCAAAAATATTCTTATATTCCATGCATGAAGCAAATGCTTAAATCTTCACTATTGTGAATACATATGAATGGGTAATAATTCTGCTTGCAATTACTTGGAAAAGAGTATTGCCAGTCAGGAAAATATCGTATGCTTACAGAAACCTTAGAAGATTTCCCTGTTAGAGGATCCCCCCAACCCCACCAATATCACAGTATTGAAAATTTGGCATCTTCTGTTGTGTCCTCCCTTTTCTGTTCTCCTACAGCTTGGTTGGTTTCTAAGTACCATGAAATCGTCCCTGTGTGACCTTCCCAATTTCTGATTCCTTTGCACTTCTTTGGTCACATACTTGTCACCCTTCATGGGACTTTTGCAAGAGCCTTCTAACTGCAGTCCCATTCTTAGGGACAGGTCCCAGGCAAGAAGGACCGCGCCCTGGCCCTGCTCTGGCTGTGCCGCCCTCAGCAAAGTGAGGATATTGCAGAGATGAGGGACATGCTCTGTGGAGTCCAGGTAGTCTTATGCCCACATCTAGACACAATTGGAATACCATTCTTTGGATCTTGGAATTCCTTGTTCAAATAGGCTTGAGCCTGATTCTACAGACTGTGCAGGCTTTTTCTGGTGTTCAGTCTCCTGGCAGTGAACATTGCAAATCCCTAGGTCTAAAGAGTACACACCCCTAGGTCCAAAGATGGCTGTTTGAAGGGGTACAGATATGTACTTTGGCTGTGAGAGGTCACCCCCGCATGGAGAGAGGCCTTCACCATGCTAGTGTGTCCAAGGAAGAGAAGAGGGTGGGCTACATACAGGCCCGACACCAGGAGCTGGGAGCCAGTGTCAGCTCTCTCTGTGATGCCACATTTCATGTGGGATTCTGAGAATTTTACATTCAAACCTGTCTTTCCAGGTTGTTATGTAGGTACATTTGTCAAGGTAGTAGTATCTTAGTTTTTATCTGAGAATCTTTGGAAACATGCTTTGAAGTTTTGCCCTCAATTATTCATTTTGTGTCATTTATAGGGGTGAAAAGGAGCCAAATTACTAAGGAGTCCTCAGTCACATTTCTATGAGCTAAGAGAGCTACATATTAGCAAAGGGGAGTCAACCACCTATGTTTGCTTAATACATCATACAAAGTTCATTCAAAGTGCTTCCCCAAGCATTACCTCATTTGACCCTCACAACTACTTCGCAAGGCAGCAAGGGGGCAATATCAGTCTCATTTTATAGATGAGAAAGCAGAGGCTTGGAGAAAGTGGGTTAGTAATTCACCTAAAAATTATGTAGCTAGTAAATGAAAGAATGTCTCCTAAGGCCTGATTCCAAATTCTTGCTCCTAAAGGGTATAGGATCCAGACTTATCCTAAGACATACAGATGCACTTTTTATATTTGGAAAAGCTACCCTAGGAAAGTACGTTTGGTTTCCAGTTCTGGTTTGGCATTGACAAATGAATGTTCTTAGGGAACTCGTCCAACAGAGGTTAAGCCGCAGTTTCCATCTTTAAGATAAAGGAGTTAAAGTAGATAATCTCTAAGATTTCTTCCAGCTCTGCGGTTCTTTTACAGGCTATACCCCAGATTGCTTTTCACATTTGTGAAAGCAACCTTGAAACTCAGGAAACACAGTTGTGTTATATTAATGAACCTTTATCAAATAGCCCTAGGTGTCCTCCATTCCCCCCAGTTAATCAGATCAACTGGCACCAGTTTAATCAGAAGTTAAAAATGAACACTGGGGACAAAATGGCAAACCAATTGTATTTTTCTTGTTGTTGCTATTTCCAAACATTTTTTAAGGACAAGACCACAGGGAAGTATTTTCCACAGTATACCAGTTCCAAGAGCTATTAATAGAATCTCCTTGAAAAAGGAGTTTTTTGGTCAGTGAGGTTTTTTGTGGACATCCTTTAATACTCATATGGATTATTAATTATTAATCTCTGGGAGGCAGATTTCCCATCTCCAGGAACCAGCCTCTCAGAACACAGTTTTGAGAAACACCATTATAAAGCTTTTGGAATCCACTGATTATTGCTAGTACCTCAGAGTTTATCCCAAAAGCAAAGTGTAGCTTTGAAGATGGCTGTATGTGCTAAATATGATGTAAGGTGGTAAGGTTACTTGTTCATTTTTAATAAAAATGCAAAAATGTACCCATCTCCATTGCAGTTCTTCAAGTATTTGCATGGAGTATATCAAGAAGATGATATACTTTATGCAATGCCCAATCAAATCAACCATGGTTACTGGTAGAATGATGCAAGTTGGTTTGAAAGTTTCAGAAATGGTCTTTCAAAATTACATTCTGTACTGAATGTGATCCACAGAAGAAAATGCTCTTATTATTTAATGGTCATACTTCTCAATTTTTAATACAAACAGTTTCATTCACTTACATTTTTCATCAGCTTAACTCATAATGACTTTTAGCTATTTTTGAAAGTCCAATCTATTACTGTGGCAGATTGTATTTTCCAAAGATGCCTGCAATAATCCCATCCCATATTCTCTTTTTACCATGAGATCTTGAGCCAGATCTGGAAAATGTCATGCATTTCTGCCTTGCTCTCTTGGGATACTTGTTCTTAGAAACCAGCTGTCATATTATGAGGAAGCCCAGCCTAGCCTGTGCAGAGACCCCATTGAGAGACCAAGTGTAGGTGTGCCTAGTGGATAGTCCACACAACTACCAAACATATTAATGAAGATGTCTCCATCTGATTCCAGCCTTCAGCTATTGAATCGCCCTAACCTTCTTCCCAGCTGAGAACCCAGACATCGTGAAGTAGAGACAAGCTGTCCCTTCTCTGCCCTGTCAGAATTTCTAACCTGCAGAATTTGTGAGCAAAATACAATGATTTCGTGCCTCTAACTTTGGGGTGGTTTTTTTTTTTTTTTGAGACAGAGTCTCACTGTGTTGCCCGGGCTAGAGTGCCGTGGCGTCATCCTAGCTCACAGCAACCTCAAACTCCTGGGCTCAAGCGATCCTTCTGCCTCAGCCTCCCGAGTAGCTGGGACTACAGGCATGCGCCACCATGCCCGGCTAATTTTTTCTATATATTTTTAGTTGTCCAATTAATTTCTTTCTATTTTTAGTAGAGACGGGGTCTGGCTCTTGCTCAGGCTGGTTTCGAACTCCTGAGCTCAAACAATCCGCCTGCCTCGGCCTCCCAGAGTGCTGGGATTACAGGCGTGAGCCACCGCGCCCGGCCTTAGGGTGGTTTTTAAGTAGCAGTAGTAACTAAACAACCACCAAAGGATAAAATTTGCTCCTACTGAGGAAATCCAAATGAATGTGCCCAAAAAGTTTTATTTTATGAATGTTTAGATTTGAGATTTATAATCCTAGAATCTTAGATCTATTTGTATTAAAGAGTTTTTTGATTGGTATCCTAATCACCAGCATTTTAACATCTGAATTTCCCCCAGGAGATACAGGACCTGAATAATAATTTATTTGTTTAACGGAAAATTTCCAAGGATTTCAGAATCCTAAAACTCTCAGAATATTCAACCCTATGCCTAGAAGCAGGGCTTGCAAAATCAAGTGCCTTTGGGGGCAAGACAATAAAAATGAGTCAAGTAGAGATTTGAGGGCTTGAGGGAAACTAGAGGGTACCGATAAAATTATTGTTGTGTGACTTCTAGAGAGAAGTGACTTAGTCTCAAGCCTCTTCTGAAACTTTAAAGGAAGCCCCACTGGCCTACTGCAATCCCTGCCTCTTGCCAGATGTCTTTTACAAGCTCCAACAAATACACTGAGAACACTAGGACATCCCCAGAATCTGTATTCTTTGGATGTTAAAATGTGGATTCAAATGTTATTCTCAAGTAAAACACACTGAGCCTGACACCTATGCTGCTGCCACAGGGTAGTCTTTTTTTTTTTTTTTTTTTTTGAGACAAAATCTCACTCTTTTGCCCGGGCTAGAGTGAGTGCCGTGGCGTCAAGCCTAGCTCACAGCAACCTCAAAGTCCTGGGCTCAGACGATCCTCCTGCCTCAGCCTCCTGAGTAGCTGGGACTACAGGCATGTGCCACCATGCCCAGATAATTTTTTCTATATATTTTTAGTTGTCCGATTAATTTATTTCTATTTTTAGTAGAGACGGGGTCTGGCTCTTGCTCAGGCTGGTTTAGAACTCCTGAGCTCAAACAATCCGCCCGCCTCGGCCTCCCAGAGTGCTGGGATTACAGGCGTGAGCCACCGCTGCCCGGCCCACAGGGCAGTCTTGATTAGACTCCTCAGCAGAAAATGAGTCTGAGAACTAGAAATGGGTCATTTGCTCCATGGGATCAAGTTTCCAGAAATAAAATCCCTTTATCAATTCATAAACTTGGCTCAGAAGTTCCTAAGAATTCTGGGCTCTGTGACTGAGAGCTCACCTCCCTCACTGACACTTCTGATATACAATATTCATAGCAATCTGCGAGCAAATGACTGATTTCTTGTTTGTTGTCTTTTAAGACATAATTTCCATTAATTGATTATTAATCTAATGGTCATCTTCTCTTCCAGACCAGAAGCCTCCTTGAGGGAAGCCCTTGTGTGTCTTGTTTACTGTTGTATCTCCAGTGCTTGGTGCAGTGCCTGGCACACACCAAGTATGCAGAAACATTTAGTCAGTGAACAAATGGCGTCCCATTTACTGCACATACATGAACACCTGCTATGTTTCAGGTGTTGATTTTGGAAGTGAGGTATTGTCGTAAGCAATACAGACCCAACTCTGTCTTCATGGCATTTACAATCTTGTGTGGAGACAGTCATGGAGACTGAGTAACTTCAGGTCATGTTAATAGCTATGAAGAAAACAAAACAGTGTGCTGTGGTAGAGGGGAGAGTCAGGCGAAAACCTTACAAAGACTGTGACACTATAAGCTAATGAATGACAGGGAGCCAGATATTTAAATAAAGGAGGAAGGCAGTGAGATGAATGTTCCAGTAGCAGGAATAGCCAGTGCAAAGGCCCTGAGGCAGAACTCGCTTGGCTTATTTAAGCTACATGACACAGTGAGAAGACTGTGTGGCAGGGGCATAGTTGGAAGAGGGTCACACGGTAGGGGATAAGGCTGGCAGGGGCAGAGCAGGGAAGGCCTTGTAGCCAGGAGAGAGAATGGATTCCAGGAGAAGCAGAGCAGTGCAGTATAACAAGAGTCAAAGGAGGCCAGGAGCGGTAGCTTATGCCTATAATCCTAGCACTTCGGCAGGCCAACATGGGAGGATTGTTTGAAGCCAGGAGTTTGAGACTAGCCTGAGCAAGAGTGAGATCCCGTCTCTACAAAAAATGGAAAAAATTAGCTGGGAGTGCTGGCACACACACCTGTAGAACCATCTACTCAGCAGGCTGAGGCAGGAGGATCCCTTAAGCTAAGGAGTTTGCCATTGCAGTGAGCTGTGATGACACCACTATACTCCAGCCCAGGCAACGGAGTAAGACTCTGTCTTAAAAAAAAAAAAAAAAAAAAAGAGTCAAAGGAGCTGGTAGACCAGGCCTGTCTTTCGTGGACCGAAAATAACATAACATAGAAATACACATACAACAGGAACAGAAACTTGACTAGTTCCAGCTGCAATTTTCCAGGTGCTAACTCTCATGCTTCCGCCCTGGGCCTCTGAACTTCAGGAAGCCTGCCCTTAACCCTGCCTTTCTTGGGGATCAGCTGCCCGCAATACAGCACGGCAGGGACTGGTCAGCATCTCACTAGCTCTAGACATTTGTACTTCTGCACTCTTGTGAGGCAGATATCAATTCATCCACACAAATGTCCAGGTATTATGTTCATTGTCATTATCATTATGACAATAAAAAACTTCCTGAGAGGAATCAGGCTGCAGTATGGGGCAAAACTATTTTGGGTAAGCCAGGCTATGCCAGTCCAAGGGCCCCCTCCCTCAGCAAGCCAGGGATCCCTGGTGTGCGAGTCTTTCTAATTAACTTCCCTCGGGACTCCTCCCTCCCACAGACTCCGCCCTCCGCCTTGCTCCATTTACGGTGGAAGCAGCCCGACCTAGTCTGCCGTCCGCTGCCGCTGCTGCTGTCTGTAGACTCAGATCCTCGTCTCGCCCTCTGTAGCGGGGAAAGCACCTGGCTGGTGTGGACACGACCTGCTGGGTATGTGTCTGGAGAGAGGCGGGGGAGGGGTGGGATGGGGGCGGGGTGTGGCAAGGGGTCTGGGGAGTAAAGAGACAAAAGACGAGAAGGGATGATGGGGGAACGGTGGAGGGTGAAGAGGTGAAAGAGGCTGAAAGCGTTTGTAGTGGGATGAGGGGAGAGACTCATCTGGAGTATTCAAGGGGGATGAAGTGGAAGTTGGGGGCGGCCCTGGGAAGCCTGAAGGGGACTTGTGTGCATTATATGTTAAAAGGTCAATGTGAAAAATAATCCACAACTTGTAGTTTTTAAACCAGTAGCATGGTCCTTTAAGAGAGGCAGCAGAATTAGAGCTCTGGGGTAAAGTTCCTCAGATAGAAGAAACATTTTTCGTAAACTTCTCATTTGGTAGTAACCACTCCACTACATTGAAGCCAATGACTGCCATCGTAGGAGACCGGCAAGAGCAGTGCAGGTTAATAAATACTAGGAAAGAGGCTGCGGCATGACAAATGTAAAACTTCTGCAAATTGACCAAGGGGTTGAATAAAGAAAATAAAAAGTAAAACTTCAAAATAATCAATCATGGGATTTGGGAACTGAGAAAGAATTTAGACATCTTCTAATATACAGAGGCGAAAACTGACCCACTTGCCCGGATGTGTTTTATTTGGTCTGCACAGGGTTAACTTTTGTTGTTGTTGTTGTTGTTGTTGTTTTTAAATAAGGCTTTCAGACAGGGAATGCTGGCCCCTGGTGCAGTGCTCACCACTCTCTGTCATCCTTCACCTCCACATCAGCCACCTTCCCTGACTTGTGTTCCCTGATTGGGCCCTGGGGGCATTTGGGTTTGTGATCTCTGTTTAACTCAGAAGGCACATTCTACCAGGGAGCAAGGGAGACGACTCTCACAGTATGTGGGTAAAACAATTAGCTGCCTGTGAACAATTGGATAATATTGTGGTCGGTGACTTAAGGGTTACAGTGGGAGGCTCTGAGGAGAATTTGTTCAGACCAACTGAAACAAACAAAAATTATACAATTTTAAACTGATGCTGTGATATTTCTTTCCCAATGCGGTTTAACAGAAAACTATTTCTTCAGTTCCAATGTTTTTGTGAGGTAGATGTTACAAATATAACTATTCTCACTTTAAAGATTGAGAAACAAGACAAAAAGAAATGCCCTAACACAAGTCCTCCAAAACCTTGAACTCCTTTATAATGTCATTCTGATAAGCAAACTCATCTTCACAAATCATGCAAGCAAGAAAGTTTGTGTCCTACCATTTATTTTT
>NW_012151618.1:1581827-1582696 GCF_000956105.1 Propithecus coquereli | reverse complement strand
TATTAAGAATATTAGACTTTTACTGTAGTATGTTACAAAAATTCTCTCCCAATTTGTCATTTGTACATTAATTTTGCTTAAGGTGTTTTCTGCACAATTTTAAGTTTTTTACAGTCAAGTATATTGTTTTCTTAATTGCATCTGAAATTTGAATCATAATTCAAAATCCTTTCCTTATACCCGTTATAGAGAAATTCACCCATGTTTTCGTCTGCTAACATAGCTCCACTTTTTTACATTTAGATTCCTTAACCATTTAAAGTGTGTGTGTAGTGTGAAGAAAGGATCTCATTTATCTTTTTCTAAATGGCTATGCAGTTGTATTAGATCTCAAAAGTTCTTTTTATTTTGCTCCAGTGATTGGAGAATTTGCCTCTATCATACACTATATTTCTATGTGCGCTTTTTCCATCCAATTCCATTGGTTGGTCTAATTCTTGTGCCAGTATCACCTTGTTTTAAGTATAGAGGCTTTGTCGTATGTTTCAATCATTTGATAGGACTAGTCCTTCTCTTCTTCCATCCCAATTGATGTTCCGTTTCACACTTTCTAGCTATTCTTGTGTGTTTAATTCTCCACAGGAACTTTAGTATCAACCTTTCTGACTCCAGAAAATACAAAGCTTGTTGGTATTTTTAGAGAGATCATGTTAAATTTATAAGTTAACTTAAAGAAAACTGACATTTTGATGATTAGATGCTCTCTCATCCGAGTACTAACCAGGCCTGACCCTGCTTAGCTTCCAAAATCAGGCACGTTCAAAGGGTAGTATGGCTATAGATTGATTGGATGTTCTAACCCTGAGCAAAGGATATATTTCCATTTGTTAAAGTCTTCTTTTGTTAAACAAATATGTTGAGGTAAATAT
>NW_012151618.1:1578768-1581777 GCF_000956105.1 Propithecus coquereli | reverse complement strand
GAACTCCTGAGCTCAAACAATCCGCCCGCCTCGGCCTCCCAGAGAGCTACGATTACAGGCGTGAGCCACCGCGCCCGGCCCAAGGATGTTCTTTTTTTATAACCACAATATAGTTAACAAATTACAGAAATGTAACATTGATCCATTATTTTTATCTAACCTACAGTCTATATCCCAATATTGTCAATTATCCAAGTAATCACGTTTTTCTCCTACCAACATAGGATTAAATTATGCCTCTTTCATCTCCTTTATTTATTTTTATTTTTTGTATAGATGGGGGTCTTGCTATGTTGCCCAAGCTGGCCTCAAACTCCTGGCCTCATGTGATCCTCCCACTTCAGCCTTCCAAAGTGCTGGGATTACAGGTGTGATCCACCACTCCTTTAATGTGGAATAGTCTTTCCTTGTCTTTCATGGCATTGATGTTTTTGAAGAATTTTATTTTATGTTCTCGAATTGATTTATCTCGTGTACATCCCCAAGATTAGATTATTTAATAAATGATTTTGTGTCCTCAGAATATCACTTCTGGAGACACATGATACCTTTCTACCTCTATTGGGTGATGCTAATTTTAATTACCCAGTCACTGTCTATTTTTTTCACTGTATATTTACTACTTGTCCCTTTGCAACCAATAAACAATCTGTGGAAAGACAATAAGACCGTGCAAATATCCTGTTCCTACTCAAACTTTTTCCCCTAGATTTAGCATCCATTCTTGTTCAAACTGATCTTTTTACCATGATGGTTATAAAATGGTAATTTTCTAATTACACCACCACTGCATCTACATGTATCAAATGACATTCTGTTGCTGGGTGTGGGGCATGCACCTGTAGTCCCAGCTACTTAGGAGGCTGAGGTGGGAGGATTGCTTGAGCCCAGCAGTTTGAGACCGGCCTGGGCAACACAGTAAGACCCCATCTCTTAAAAAAAAAAAATGACATTCTGTTGTAAGAAAGAGTCTTCCCTTCTCTGCCATTTGTTTGTTTAAAGCTTTGTTGATACGATTCACACACCATGCCATTCCCCCTTTCAAAGAATACATTCAGTATAGTCAGAGTTGTGCGGCCATCACCAAATCAATTTTAGAACATTTGTCACCCCCCTCCTCAAACCCCATACCCTTTAGCAGTCATTGCTCATTTCCCCCAGCCCTGAGGAACAAGTAATCTACTTTCTTTTTCTCTAGATTTGCCTATTCTGGACATTTCATATCAATAGAATCATACAGTATGTGACCTTTGGTGACTGGCTTCTTTTACTTAGCATAATGTTTTCAGTGTTCATCTATGTTGTAGGATGTATCAGTGCTTCATTCCCTTTTATTGCTGAATTATTACTTATCTGTATGGACATATAAATTTCTATTTTTATTTAGTGGGTTATAATCTTTATTGTCCTTGTTTATTTTAATGCTCAACTTGCCCAGATTTGGCTCTTTCAAGCTGGTTTTTATTTCCTTTTGACATGTCCCTGTCACTTTTTTAAACATTTTCTCTTTCTGTTTCTTTATAAGACAGCCTGATCTGATGAACATTTTATTTCTAAGCTCATCTTGTACCTTTCTGAATCTATCTTTGGAATGAGCCATTTCAAGGAGCTCTCGTCCCTTTTAGTGAGTGAACAGTATTGAGAAACCAAGATCTAGGTGCTGGCATGCTCCTTGCTGCTGTGGGGTCAGTACTTTTCTGCCCTTTTGGGAATATGAACTCCCACTGATAGTTCCATTCTAGTCTGACCCATAGGGTTCTTTTTCCTTCCTCCTCTTCATATTTGTATCTCTTCTTCCCCGGTGAAAACCTGGCTCCCAACAATGTCATTGCATTTACTTATTTGCTCAATCCTACAATACATATCATTTCAGAATTAAGACCACACCACTATGGAAAGCTAATCTACTGACTAGAGTACAAGATTTGTTTGTAGTTCTTTTCTCCGTAGACTGAGACTATAGTCAAAGTACTATATTCACAAATTGGTTGCATTAGTTCTTTTTCTCCTTTCGCTGTGGTTTAATTGCTCATTGGAAAAATAATTGGGTTCACTGGTTCATTTGTTTCTGTTCATATTCAACTATAGTTTTTTACTCCATCTTGCTTTAGTCTTATTATTTAAATATGTAGAATGTTATTATGCGTCTAAAAGTAAAAACTATTTAAAAAGGTATACTCGTGGAAGTGTCATTCCCAGACCTCTCTCTTACCCATTGTAGGTAACCAGTTTCTTTATTTTCTGGTATCTCTGTCTTGTCTTTGTTTTTGTCAAAAATAATGGATCTATATATGTTTTCTTTCCTTTTTTTCCTATAAGAAACGTAGCATACTATAGGTATTCTTTTGCATTTTTCTTTTTATCTTAATACTACAGCCTGGAAGTCACACCAAATCAATTCATAGGACATTCCCACCCATCCTTTTTTTTTTTTTTTAACACAGCTGCATAGTACTCTATTGTGTATATGTACAATATTTTATTCAACCAGTCTCCTATACTGCAATGAATACCTTGTGCATATATTATTATATTTTCATATGCTTGAAGATATATCTTTACTAGATTTCTAGAAGTGAAATTGCTGGTTGGTGGTCAAACATGTAGGTAGTTTTGTTAGATACAGCAAATTCCCTTCATATGGGTTGTGTTTCTCCACAGCCTTGCAACAGAATGCATCGTTTTATCACTCTGACAGTGAGAAATAGTATCTCAGGCAGTTTAATTCATATTTTGTTTATTATGAATGAAGGTGAACATCCTTAAAAGGCCATTTTTGTGAACTTTACTGAAGTAAAATTGAAATCTTATAAACTGTGTAAAGTATAAAATTATTTGATCAGTAGATAATCAGTATAGGACATTACCCTCATCCCCATAAGTTTTCTTGTGGCCCTTTGTAATCAATCCCTCCCTCTACCCCCATGCCTGGGTAAACACCAATCTGCTTTTTGTAATTATGATTAGTTTATACTTTCTAAACTTACATGTAAATCATACAATATGTAC
>NW_012151618.1:1577579-1578718 GCF_000956105.1 Propithecus coquereli | reverse complement strand
GGCTCGAGGGTTCCTCCTGCCTCAGCCTCCCAGGTAGCTGGGACTACAGGCGTGCCACCACGCCCAGCTAATTTTTCTTTTAAATTTTTTGTAGAGATGGGGTTTCGCTATATTGCCCAGGCTGGTCTCGAACTGCTGGCCTCAAGTGATCCTCCTCCCTCAGCCTCCCAAAGTGCTGGAATTACAGGCATGAGCCACCATGCCCAACGTGTCCTACAGTTAAAAACTATGATTCTATCGAGCATTTTGTTTTGCTAGCTATCCTAGCATAGGGAGTAGGAATCAGGAAACAGCCTTGGCATGGGGCTAGGAATCAGGAAACAGCCTTGACATGGGGCTAACTCTAAAAGTGTACTTGATTTCTCTTTTGGAACCTGAAGGAAAATGCTCCTTCTCCTTTCCCTGCTTTTTCTGCTGTGAGAAAAGAGTGTGGGGACGTGTGGGTGAGAGGAAAAAATGGTTCTGGAAAGGATAAGCTTTCTGGTTGTAGAATCCACAGTCCCACAAGCTGCTTAAAGTAGGGTTGATCTGAGCCTCGTTCCACCTTTTTCCCTCGTTTTGTTCATTTTTCATTTTGTCCTATTTACTACTGTCCTAATTTAATATTCAGTGCAATTTTCCCAGGGTAACTCCACTCTTTTCCTGAAGTTGCAGAAAACATCCCTAAACCTGCTGTGGTTTCAGCCTCTGGTAACAAGGTTTCTATGACATAGGGATTGTGTGGATTTGGGACTAGGATGTTCCTGGCTGTCCAAAACGAGATTGTAGCCAAGAGCTCACCTATGAAAGGCAACTGAATTTAACAATGTCATTTTGTGTCTTTAATGAGCATTTCTCATTCTCACAAAAACACACTTCTTTTAAACTTTTGCATTAATATTCTGTCTCTCTCCCTTTCTTCTCCCTCTCTCCTCCCACACCCCCAACTATTTACTAGTTTTTCCTGAACTGTTTGAGAATAAGTGGCAAATATCATGCTCCTTCAGTGTATATTTCCCAAGAACAAGGATGTTCTTTTTTTTTTTTTTTTGAGACAGAGTGGCACTCTTTTGCCCCAGCTAGAGTGAGTGCCGTGGCGTCAGCCTAGCTCACAGCAACCTCACACTCCTGGGCTCAGGAGATCCTTCTGCCTCAGCCTC
>NW_012151618.1:1541301-1566254 GCF_000956105.1 Propithecus coquereli | reverse complement strand
AAAAAAAAAAAAAGGAGAGAGAGAGAATAAGTATCTACCTTCTTCTTCCACTGATGGTCAATCTGTCCATTAATTCCATGTTAACAATCTAAACTATAGATTCTAATGAATTTATATGTTGTGAATAAAGTAGTTAATGCCATACCCATATTCTGAGCATTAAGGAAGAGGCAGCTATGTTTGGGGATGCTCCATGTCTAGTGTTTAATCTCCTTCATGTTTGGAAACTTCACTCTATTGTTGACAATGCTAAGAGACAAAGGCAAGAAGGCAAAAGACTGAATTTCTGCTAATGCCACTAGTATCTTTCAGATTCTGACAAGTACAAAATCCGAATGCTTGTAGTAAGGAGCAACAGTAAGATGCCCCCAGAATTCTGGGGAACGATGATCCTCTGCAGGCTAACCTGGACACATTCCCACTTGATATCACATTTTAAGGACTTACACAGGATGACTGCTGGGGAGATAAAGCTGGAGAGGGCGATATGTGTGGACAGATCATAAAAGGCCTCGTTTACCACCATGGAGTTTAGATTTGATTCTAAGACAAAGAGAACCACTTAAATGGAATGGCATGATCAGATCTGGTCTTTTGGGTGAATTACTCTGGCTGTTGAAGAGTGAAATTTGAGGGCGCAGAGGTCTTCTGAGGCAAGATAACTACTTAGGAGATTGTATTAGAGCAACAATGAAGACCTTAAAAGGCAGTGGCAGGGATAAGATAGGACTAAAGGGATTTGGGGGTTGGACTAGGAGGAGGACCCATCAAGGATAACTGGATACACTCAGCAAGCATGTGGGAGTGCTGGACCTTAGAGATCACTCCCTCTGAATACTTTTCTCCCTAGCCAAATGATCTCCTTCAAAGACATCTTTCCATCTCCTGCCTGACTGCAACAGAAATAAAATGTTCTTCAGTCCCAAGTGCCTACCGGTGTGAAGGCACAAAGAGGCGAGGAAGCAGACAGTAAAAAACAAAACATGTACTGATGCTTAGGAGGCTAGCATCGTCGTGGGGCTCTGTGATTTCTGAGCTTTGGTAGCTTAACCCAGGTTCTTACTGGACCAAGGCTGGGGCAAGCTTATGCTAACACTGTATATTTATGCAGTGCTTCTACTTTCAAAATAGGTACTTCTATTTTCATTCTCCTTTTTACTCATCCAAGAATAACTTTCTTATTCTTTCCACTGGGTCAACTGGCAATTTGCTTTGGACTATATTGAAAACATTTTCCAAAGTTTTACCATGCATTGAGTTTCCAAAATCACTACCACTTTTGCAGATTTGACCAAGTTTATTTGTTTAGTTTAGTGAGTTATAACATACAAACAGTAAAGTGAATAACATGCACTAATCTTAAGTATATAGTTTGAATTCTTACTTATGTATACATCTGGATAACCACTATCTAGATAAAACTACAGAACATTTTCTGTACCCCATGAGGTTCTCTTGTATTCTTTTCAGTCTATTCCCTAAAAGGTTAATCATTATTCTGACTTCTATAAACATCTTTTAGTTTTGCTTATTCTTAAACTTTATATAAACAGAATCCTATACTAGAACTTGTTTGTGTCTGGCTTCGTTCACTCATTGTAGTATCTGTGAGATTTCTCCACCTTGTTGCTGGAGCTGGTTTTGGTTTTTTTTAAATTGATGTGTAGTTTTCCTTTATGTAAGTGTATCACTATTTGAGCATTTGGGTTGTTCCATCTTCTGAATATTAAGAATAAAACTGCTATGAATATAATGTACAAATGAGAGGACATGTGTACTCATTTCTTTTGGGTATAAAGGATGGAATTATTTGATCATAAAGCAGATGCATGTTAACTCTAGTAGAAAGTAACAAGAGGTTTTCCAAAGAGATATATCATTTTGTACACCCTACCAGCAATGTTCTACATCGTTGAACACTTCATATTGTCAATCTTCTAAGTTTTCGCCTTTCTGGGGTGGTTTCTTATTGTGATTTTAATTTGCATTTCCCTGACGAGTCATGAAGCCCTGTTGAGCTTTATTTTATATTCTTTGTCCATTTGGATATCTTCCTTTTCTAAATTTCTAGTCAAGTCTTTGACCCAATTTTTTATTGGACTGGTTGTCTTTTTCTTTTCTTTTTTTTTTTTTTTTTTGAGACAGAGTCTCACTGTGTTACCCGGGCTAGAGTGCTGTGGTGTCATCCTAGCTCACAGCAACCTCAAACTCCTGGGCTCAAGTGATCCTTCTGCCTCAGCCTCCCGAGTAGCTGGGACTACAGGCATGCACCACCATGCCCGGCTAATTTTTTTTTCTATATATTTTTAGTTGTCCGATTAATTTCTTTCTATTTTTAGTAGAGACAGGGTCTCGCTCTTGCTCAGGCTGGTTTCGAACTCCTGAGCTCAAACAATCCGCCCACCCACCTAGGCCTCCCAGAGTGCTAGGATTACAGGCGTGAGCCACCACGCCCGGCCGGTTGTCTTTTTCTTAATCATTTTTAGGAATAGTGGTTCTGAATCCTTTGTCAGATATATACACTACAAATATCTTCTAGTCTGTGATTTACAAATGTTTATTTGTAAGCAAATGTAATTTTATATTCTTAACCTAAAGGTTAGAAAGAAGATTGGGGAAAAATTCTGAGGCATATTTCATCATATTCTTATGAATTAAAGAAGTGAGTCATATTCTGAGATAAATTATTTTAAAAGGTATTAATTTAGCTCAATTCAACTAGCCATTTGTGAAGCATCTGTTAACATCCCCTAAGGATTCCAAGTGTGTAAGGTAGTTTCTCCCGAGGAGGTAAGGGAGTCAACCCAGGCTGCTCTTGGCTGTGAAAGACATGAGTCATGTGCTGGAGGGTAAGGATGAAGGAGAAGCTAATTTGGCCCAAGGGGAGGCATATGGGAAGAGGATAAGTCTTGAAGAATGGAGCAGTAGTTTTCCATGGTTGGGTAGGCTTTGCAGGAAAAGGGAACATGAGAAACCATGCTCAGAGGAATGAAAAGGGCCACGTGCCAAAGAGCAGCAAGGTTTGGGGTAGTCAGAATGCCAATGGGAAAAAGGAGGAATGACTTGTAATAAAGCAGAAAAGTTAGCCAAGTGAGGATCTGGGGAACCTTGTTAGCACTGTTAGAACTTGGGACTTTATTCTGTGTGCTGGCAAGCCACCTAAGGATTTTCAAATTATGGAAGTAATAAGATCAAGTCTGAATAGATTAGATATTAGAACAGGGGATTTTAATCTTGTCCGGCCTTGAACCCCTTTGGCAGTGTGGTAAAGCCCATGAATTCCTCAGAATATAATTTTAAATGTATAAACTAAAACACATGGGAATTAAAAGGAATCCAATAGTGTTGAAATACAAAATATTTCTTAACTGTGAAGCACATTTTAAAAGTCTAGTAGTAGGTCTAATATTATCATAATTTCAAAGTGGGAATGGGTATAAATGGTGTCTTGAGGTATATGTATCAACTTTAATCATGATGGGAAAATATCTATAATTTCTGTTGGTAACAGTTACTGCTAATATTGTAGTTTGGTGCTTACATTCATAACCAAAGGAAATGCTAAATTTCAGTTAGATGCAAATGAAAATTAAAAATAAACTCTTCTCACCAAGGCCACAGACCCAGTGAATTCCATGCATGTACCCCAGGTTAAAATCCCCTGTAGTTAGGATACCCTGGCTGATAAGATAGACTGGAAGAATGGATGAGCTGGAGGCAGGGTGGCCAGTTAGGAGGCCATTTCAATGGTCCAGATAAGCCTGAATGGAGGCCATGGTAGTGGGGTAGAGGGCAGTGGCTGGTATTTGGAAATAGAATCCAGGTGTGTGTATTGGAGGTGAGTGGGGAAATGGCTGGAAGTGGGAGAAAGGAATGACTAGAAGAGTTCACCGAGGTTCCTAGCTTGGGTAAAAGAGAGGATAGCCTACCGAGCCACACTAACTGTTACTGGAATTGCGGTAATAGCCTACTAACATGTCTCCGTGTGTCTACCCTCGCCCCACTATGGTCTAATTTCAACAGAGCAGTCAGAGTGAACTCTTAAAACATAGGTAAGATCATATAGTGTCTCTGCTCAAAGCTCTGCAATGGCCAAAGTCCTTATAACAGTCCCTAAGGCCCCACGTGATCTGGACCTCCATCTCCTCCCTCTCTGACCTCATTTTCTACTGTCCCCCACCTCTGCACCCCCGTTCACTGCATTCCAGCCACAGTTGCTTTTCTCAGGCATACAAGGAAATGTTCCTGCCTTGAGCCTTTGTACTCACTGCTCTCTTGGCCTAGAATAGTCTTGCTCTAGATAGCCACACATGAACTCCCTTAGTTCCTCCAAGTCTTTGCTTTCTTAACCTCCTTTGTGTCACCCAGTGAGGCCTACCCTGACAACCCTATTTGGAAAAGCCTCACTCCAAATCCCTCTTATTCTGCTCTATTTCCTGCCTCTTATATACCATATTACCTATTCATTTATTGTCTATCTCCATCCACTTGTAAGCTCCATGAGGACAGGGATCTTTGTTGTGTTCACTGATGTTCCAAATATCAACAGTGATTAGTGCATGGCAGCTGCTTCATAGATACAATAAGAATGAATAGGGAGGCTAGCGATGACTCTCAAAGAAAGAAAAGACAGGAGAGAAGTAGAAGCTTTCAGGAAATAAAGAGAATGTTGTTGTTTTAATAAATTGAATCGGAAGGATCTGTGGGTCATACATAGCTGAGTGGACTAGAGGTCAGAGGAAAGGATGGTTGGTGCTAGAAATGTAAGTTTGGAAGCTGATTACCATGAGGGAAATAGTTGAAGTCTGGATTTGTTCAGAAAGTACTTTAGACTGAGAAATTTGGGAGAAAAACTAACATTTAAAGAGTAGTCTGGCCAGGTACGGTGGCTCATGCTTGTAATCCTAGCACTCTGGGAGGCCAAGGTGGGAGCATTACTTGAGCTCAGGAGTTCGAGACCAGCCTGAATGAGACCTCACCTCTACAAAAAATAGAAAAATTAGCTGGGCATGATGGTGCATGCCTGTAGTCCCAGCTACTTGGGAGGCTGAGGCAGAGGGATCCCAGGAACCCAGGAGTTTGAGGTTGCAGTGAGCTATAATGATGCCACTGCACTCTACCTGGGGTGAGAGAGTGAGACCCTGTCTCAAAAAAATAATAAATAAATAGTGCAGGCACTCATATCTGCCATTCCACCAAACTAGTGTAGTTCTCTATGTAAGCATGAGAAGTGAGGCACAAAGAGGCTATTCTATTAGTTGTATTAGTTTCCATGTGCCTCTCTTAGAGTAAGCATCTCACTGTGCTACGTGTAATCAAGTTGTTAAATTCCACTAAAAAATCTTTTGTTGATTTTGACTGAGATTGCATTAAATTTATAGACTGAGAAATCTTATCTTCAAAACACTGACTTCCTATCCAGGAACATGGTCTGTCTCTCCATTTATTTATACCTTCTTTTATGTCATCGTGGGCTTTTTTCATAAGTCTTTAATATTTTTTATTAGATTTATTTCTAAGTGATGGTATGGTTTTGCTATTGTGAATGGATCCCTTTCCCTTAACATTTTCTGCCTGGTATTAGTGTACTTGAAGCTATTAATTTTTAAAATGTTGATCATATATTCAATCATAATAATAAATCCTATGAGTGCTATTAGTTTAACTATATCCTGTTAAATAGTTTTTGTCTCAACATTTCCATTTACTCATATTTTATGTCTCTTTTCACATTTTAGCATATTGACTAAAACTTCAAATATAATAGTGACTGGTAGTGGTAGAAGTAGGTATTTTTGTTCTTTCAAAGGACTGCTTTCCTTTAATGTTTCACTATTAGGTATCATCCTTGCTATAATGCTTGATAAATGCTCTATAAGAATTCCTCTCTTAGTTCTCAAAGACATTTTAATAGGAATGGATATTAAATTTTGTCAAGTACATATTTCAGCACAAGATGATCATTTGGCTTCTATTTCCTTTAATCAGAGAGTATGGTGATTTGTATTAACAGACTTCCTAGTGTTGAAGTCCTATATTCCTAGGACAAACTCTTTTGGTCATAATGTAATATTCCTTTAATACATTGCTGGAGTCTGTGCTAATATTGTATTTGGGATTTCTGCTTCTATGTTCATAAGTGATATTTGTTTTTTTGGGGGAATAGAGGAGTACTTCTTATTTTGGTTTATCAGGATTACATTGCTCTCAGAATGAAATGGGAAGATTTTTACTCTTTTTCTTTGCTCTGGACAGCTTATATAATAAAGGAATTATCTGTTCTTTGGTTTGGTAGAACTTTCTCAAACTCTTATGGCCCTGGCATCTATTTTTGGAGTAAATCTTTGACTCACTTTTGAATTTCTTAGGTGATGATCAGTCTATTCAGGTTTTTGCCTATTCCTTTTTTTGTTTTTATTGGTACAGCTACTTTATGTATTTAATTAATTTATTTTTTATTTTTTGAGGCAGAGTCTCGCTTTGTTGCCCCAGCTAGAGTGCAATGCCGTCATCATAGCTCACTGCAACCTCAAACTCCTGGGCGCAAGCAATCCTCCTGCCTCAGTCTCCCAAGTAGCTGGACTACAGGCGCTGGGACTTCAGGCATCTGCCACCACACCCTGCTAATTTTCCTATTTTTAGTGGAGATGGGGTCTTGCTCTTGCTCAGGCTGGTCTTGAACTCCTGAGCTAAAGCAATCCTCCCGCCTCGGCCTCCCACAGTGCTAGGATTATAGGCGTAAGCCACCGTATCCGGCCCTTTGCCTATCCTTGATTTCATTTTATAGTTTACAGTTTCCTCAAGATTATTCATTCATTTTAATTTTCAAATTTGTATAAATTTTTCTGGTAACTAAAGTTATCTTCTGTAGCTATACTTATATTATCTCTCTAATTTCTAATATTGTGTTCTCTTCATAGAGAGCTGCAGACATTTAAACTGCAATCTATTTAATTGAAGACAACAAGGGAGAATTTCCACAGCAGTACTGTAGCAACCAGACAAAGTCTCATACAGCAATTAGAAGTTTGGGTATTTAGGGATTTGGATATCTTGGAAAGAAAGCCTGTTAAAAAAAAAAACAAAAAACAATTTGAATGGTAGGATACAACTAAGAGCATTTTCAGTCCCTTGATACCCCAACTAAAACAATAGCTAAAGAATGTTAGAAACTCAAGAGTTTAACAGGGCTCCCTCATCTCTTCACTCCCCCTGGGCCATCTTATCTCCACCGGGAAAGACATTCATTCTTAATTTTAGTTGGTCTAACAAATATAGCACTAAAATCTCTGCTTGGCTATTGACTTACCGGCAGGATCATCACAGAATGCATCAATGTCAATTCCTTGATGTTTAAATTTTTTTCACCAAGCATCAGATTCTATCTTCTCCATTTCTTTTTCAGTCTAGTTTAATGAATCACCTATATCTTTGTTTTCAGTCTGTTATCTTGAGAAATCCATGTCATTAATTTTCAGTTTATCTTTTACTTAGGATGAGGAAAAATGTTCAGCCTCTTCACTTTCAGGACTCACTTTCATTTACAGGTGGCACGTTGCTACGGTTGCAAAATGCTGGCATGTAAATGTCATCACTTTCTTCTCTTCTGTTGGAATCTGCACATCTTGTTACAGTACTACACTTCTGGCTCTACTTAGGGGTCATGTTCCAGCTAATAGTTTGTAGTTTTACTGACTCTTCTTTTTGTTGTTTGCTTTGTTTCAGATGTGTTACATTTTAGAAAGCTCTGAACTGAGCTTTGTTCTGACATAAATATAAATATCCTTAGATTAAAATGTTAATACGTGGGGGTTAGGGCTATATGCTTATCAATGTAATATATTTGGAAAACCATGAATATTTAAAACAAGAGCAAACAAATGTAGATCACAAACTGAGATGTATTCAGTCTGGGCTTGTCCATATGGTACATATTAAGACCCAAGTAGCCTAAATACTCCAGAATAGACCACAGCACAATCCGGGCAGGAGTCGTGTCAGTCTTGTTCACCACGAAATTCCTAATGCAAGTATGTGTCTGGCACATAGTAGGTGATCAGTACACACTGTTGACTGAATAATTAATTGACATATGTAGGAAATCTAACTCGATAATGTATTTTAACTTTTCACTCATGATTTGAAAGTAATGCAAAATTGTGTTAGGTGTTTTTGAGTTTCAAGTGTCGGAGATGTTTGGGTTGCCTTTGTTAGTAGGGGTTTATTGGAAAGATTCACAGAGCCTTAAATGGAAGACAAATGTCAACAGGTGTACAGCCAGCTTCACAGAAAAATGGACCATCATCCCCATCATTTGGGACTGGCACCTCCAGCAGCCTAACTGCAGCTCTTGGTATTCTTGAGAGCACTTGGTGTTCTTTCAGAACTGGGCGTCTGTTGCTCCTTTCTCCATTGCCCACCATTAGAGAGGCCTTTGTGTCTGCTCCAGTTGTTACTGATCCTAACCCTCCCATCACCACCATCATAAGGAATGTGATTGGCCAGTCACTAACCATTATAATGCACTCTTGTTGGGCTCAGTTCTCTAGCACTGGGCTACATTGTAAGCTACTTGCCAACCTATAGAGAGTTGCCTTCAGGTCAGGTATTGGTTGCTGGTTCAATCACTTGTGACCAGTAACTTAAGGCTGCATGGCAAAAAGGAGGCCACAAATGAGGCAGGTACTCTGAGGCGCTTTGCATGACCTAGTGCTATCTTACTGTTATTAAAGGCAAAAACCAGGGACAGTCTTGTGTCAATATCTAACCATCTAAATAGCCATACTGACTTTGTTTTATATTCTTATGGTCACATCTTCACAAAACATCTTTGCTATGTGGATTTCATTTGTTAGACAAGATGCCAATACTCAGTCATGTTTCCTAGAATTATCGTGGTGTATCCTGATGAAGACACAGAAATGAGTCATAATTTACTGAGAGAAAAATGTCATGTATACAGCACACTGCAGAGAAATTCAATACATGGATATTTATGAATAACAGCTGGGGAATTTTTTAGTTTTTATGTGACTTTCTATAAATCAAACATCTCTGAAGTACATAACTCTCAGAAAAACAATTTCTGCAAAATCTCTGCATGTTGGATTTTTCTGGTATATTTCATGAGATTACGGGATATAGTACAAATGATGTTGAAGTCCCAAAATATGTGCTCAGGATAAATCTACCAACTATTCTCAGAATTATGCCGTACTGACCTGGTGTGAAGTAGTGATTTGATTCAAAGCAATGGCACTGTGAATTTCTGAATTGTGGGTTATTGTCTGAATACACAGTGAGTTCATTTGGGCCCAGGCTACCTCTCTTCACATGTAAAGAGTTTCAAAATTGTTCCTTTTCTCACAGGTGACGTGATTACCAAATCAAAAGGATATTTCTCAGTTCTTACCTTATTTGACTTCTCCACAACAGCTGACATTGCTGAACACCCTTTCCTTCTTGATAATCCCATGATATCAGTGTCTTCATCTGCTCTCATGGAGTAGCCACCATTTGTATGCTGATGATTTCTGAGTAATACATATTCAGATGAGACCTTATCCCCAAGCTCCAGAGTAGAATCTTTTTCTACCTTCAAAATAATCTGTCTACAGGCTTTCCAAGCACAATATATCTAAAACTAAATACTGGCCAGGCACAGTGGCTGGCGCCTGTAATCCTAGTATTGTGGGAGGCTGAGGCCTGAGGATTGCTTTAGGCCAGGAGTTGGGGACCAGCCTGGGCAATAGTGAGACCCTGTCTCTACAAAAAATAGAAAAATTAGCTGGGCGTGGTGGCGTGCGCCTGTAGTCCCAGCTACTCGGGAAGCTGAGGTGGAAGGATCACTTGTGCCCAGGAGTTTGAGTTTGCAGTGAGCTATGATGATGCCAGTGCACTCTAGCCCAGGCAACAGAGACCCCATCTCAAAAAAAATAAGATAATAAAATTAAATATTTTACTCCTGTTCCCCCTCCCTATCCACATCCCTCAGTGGCCAATCTGATCTTTTTCTCACATTTCCTATCTTAAAGTACACGGTGGCCCACCAACTATTCCAAGGAAGATAAGGGACAGGACACTTGCCCTCTCTCTTTGCCTATAGGTAGTGACCACCCAAGTTCTACCAATTCTCCCTCCTAAATCTCTCTCCAGTCTTCTCTACCCCATCCCACTGCTATTGCTGCAGTTCAGGTTTGCATAATCTGAGGTGGGATCACAGCTTCTTTGCTACCTCCTCTCCCACTACTCTCTTCCCATTTGTGTTAATATCTTCCACTCTGTGTTTGAAGCCATCCTTCTGAAACAATCTATTTATTAAAATGTTTCATAGTTTTCTGTCATCTACAAGGTAAAATCCAAAATTACTACTATAGCTATTTTGGTTTGCTATTGCTGCCATGTTACATAACAAACCATTCCAAAAATTAGTGGCTTTAAAATAATTTATTCTTATGGATCTGTGGCTTAACTGTGGTGATTCTGCTAGTCAAAGTTGGGTTGATTTGTGAGTCAGCTTTGGTTCAATCCACTTGTCTCTCATCCTCCTGGGGCTAGCAGGTTAGCCCAGGCATCTGTTACTCATGGTAATGGCAGAAATACAAGAAAGCAAACAGGCAAGGCCTCTGAAGGTGTAGCTCAGAACTAGTACACTGTTACTTTGGCCTCATTCTATTCATTAGCAAGTTGCAGAAGCTGGGAAATATATTCTGACCTATTAGTCGGAGAGACTGCAAGTTACCTGGCAAACGCATGGATATGAGGAGGGATAAAGACTAGGGCCAGCCCAGGTTCGGTGGCTCACGCCTGTAATCCTAGCACTCTGGAAGGTTGAGGCAAGAGGATTGCTTGAGCTCAGGAGTTCAAGACCGGCCTGAGCAAGAGTGGGACCCAGTCTCTACTAAAAATAGAAAAATTAGCCAGGCGTCATGGTGCACACCTATAGTCCCAGCTAAGTGGGAGGCTGAGGCAGGAGGATCACTTGTTTGAGGCTGCAGTGAGCAATGATGATGCCACTGCACTCTACCCAGGGTGACAGAATGAGACTGTGTCTCAAAAAAAAAAAAAAAAAAAAGAAAAAAGAAAAACCAGGGCCAATGGTGCAAAAGAAAAAGTCTATCTATTGCTGTACCTGTCACTCATTTAACCTCCTTGAATCTGACCTTCCAATATGGCATCTTGATATGTTCTATATCATGCCTCAGTGACATTTGTTTCATGTGAGGAACAACCCCCTCCACCTCCAACCTACCTTACTTTGCCTGTCTGACCCCTCTTAATCCTCTAAAACATAGCTAATACGTTCTTTTCTTTTTTTATCTACCCCTTTTCCTAGAGAGAATTAATTTTTCCTTCTTTGTGCCACCTGTTTTCCTTACACATGAATTTTTTTGTTATCAAACTAAACTGCAATTATTTAAACAAATAAAGCTTTTTGAGGGTAAGTACTTGCTTTTCTAGTCTCTGTATCTCTAGGGCCCAGCAAATATTTGGCATCCAAAGTTCAATGAATACGGAATTGAATTCAACTATGTTAGAAATGACATTCTGGAAGTAAAGTTTTTTTTTTTTTTTTTGAGACAGTCTCACTGTGTTGCCCAGGCTAGAGTGCCGTGGCGTCGTCCTCGCTCACAGCAACCTCAAACTCCTGGCTCAAGCGATCCTCCTGCCTCAGCCTCCCGAGTAGCTGGGGCTACAGGCACGCGCCACCATGCCTGGCTAATTTTTTCTATATATTTTTAGTTGTCCGGTTAATTTCTTTCTATTTTTAGTAGAGACGGGGTCTCGCTCTTGCTCAGGCTGGTTTCGAACTCCTGAGCTCAAACAATCCGCCCGCCTCGGCCTCCCAGAGAGCTAGGATTACAGGCATGAGCCACCATGCCCGGCCTTTGTTTGTTTTTAATTTGAGTTGCAGGTACAGAATTTTGCTTGTGAAATTTGAAATAAGAAGGCAGCTAGATGTTCTTTTCTCTCTGAAGCATGGAAGTATGAAATTATGGAAATATATACATCAGGCAAATAAAAGAATAACTTCTAGAATTCTCTATGCTCAATTGAGCTTTGGGGTTCTGATAGAAGCAGCAGAAATTGATCAAAAATGTATCATATGTTTGTTTTTACTTCTACCGTGTTTCTCTTTGTTGGCCTCTAGTTTCAGGGCTCCTCAGTCCTGCAGAGGAACTGGGTTAGTGGACACTGCCCTCATTTTGCTGAGATGCAAAGGGCCAGTGGGGATCTTCCTCAGAGAGTCAGGGACTCTCATTCTCAGCAAAGTGTGTGAGGCAGAAAAGAATGTGTTTGTATATGTACGGCCCAACAGTCGGAGGATACACAAGAAAATGTTAGGCGCAGCTGCATCCAGTGAGGGGAGTTAGGGACTGGGAATCAAAAGGTGCAACTGCCCATTCAAAAAAATAAATACAATTAAAGATGCCATATGTTTTAGAAGATACTAAGATAACATGAAAGCTAAGTCCTGCTTTGTGAAATGTTAGTAATTTTTAAAATCAAAACAGTAAAAATATTTTGTGCATTAAAGTAGAAACAATTTGCAAGAGGGAATTAAGATGAAATAAAAGTGAAAAAAATGTATTACAAATTGCTTTATCATGCTCTGTCTACTACAAGTCAAGAATTTAGTTTCAGTTATGAATTTTGCCATTTGTGAAAAGGAGTTGGGAAATTTCTTGCAGTTTTGTGCATTCTTACAAATTTTTTTTTCCTTAAATGGAGATAATAACCTAAGAAAAGATTTTTTTTTACAAACTTTTTTGAAGGATAAAACTCTGTTCAAAATTGTTTTCTGAAATATCTGATCAGTTTCTATTTTCATTTTGAAATGGAGATCACTGCTGTTGGGTATATCTACTTTTCAAGTCAACTGGTATGGAATTCTCATTAGGCTGCAATGAACTGATTTTTTTTTTTTTTTTTTTTTTGAGACTGGGTTACCTAGGCTGGAGTGCAGGCACAATAATAGCTCACTGAAGCCCTGAACTCCTAGGCTCAAGCAACGCTCCTGCCTCAGCCTCCTGAGTAGCTGGGACTACAGGTGCCCACCACCATGCCCAGCAAATTTAAAAAATTTTTTTTTTCTTTAGAGATGGGGGTCTTGCTATGTTGTCCAGGCTGGTCTCCATGTCCTGGCCTCAAGCAATCCTCCCACCTCCACAGCCCAACCATATGAACTGATATATTCTGATGAAAAGACTTAAAAGGATCAGTAACAATTTATAGTGGACTTAATATCTCTACAAGCTCATGGAGAGTCTAGCTGTTTAGTGAAGTCCACCCATCACTGCTTCTGAAAAGAGCCCACCCTGTTTGGGATAAAGTAGTTAGTTCTGTGTGTGATCCTCTAACAGGTATGAAGAGAAAAATAATTTCTATGAAAATTCTACTTGATCTAACTTGTATTTTTAGAAGGGTTGTTTATTGTTGTTCCCACTATATCTAGGGTGTGCCCTAACCACTTTGTGATACATGCAAGTCTCACAAGTGTGAACCCTTGACAAAATGAGGGCAAGCAGCAAATTCCCTTAGCCCAAAATTTGCATTGCTTGAAGGCATCACTGGGTTGAGGAATGTAGCTAATTTTCAAATGTCTTTTGTGATGTTGAGTCAGCCACTAAGACCTATAGCAAGGAAGTCTAATAAAAATGTTATATGAGCTACATATATAACTTTAAATTTTCTAGTAATCACATTGTAAAAATTGAAAAATACACCCAATATGTCTAAAATACTATCATTTCAACATGTAATGGATATTTTTAAATATTAATAGGCTGGGTGCAGTAACTCATACCTTTAATCCTAGCACTTTAGGAGGCCGAGGTTGGAGGATCACTTGAGGACAAGAGTTGGAGACCAGGTGAGCAACAAATTAGCTGGGCATGGTAGCACATGCCTATAGTCCCAACTACTGGGGAAGTTGAGGCAGAAAGACCTTTGAGCCCAGGAGTTTGAAGTTGCAGTAAGCTGTGATGATGCCACTGCACTCTAGCCTAGGCAACAGAACAAGATCCAAAAAGTAAAATTAAAAAAAGGTATCAATAGAGATATTTTATGTTTTTGCCCTACACTAAGTCTTTTAAATCTGTTATATATTTTACACTTACAGCACATTTCAATTTGGAGGCTATATTTTGAAAAATTAGATTCATATACCCAAGTTGTTCCAAATATACTTAGTTTTAAAAATGAATTCAATTCTGTTGTTGGAAATTTATAATTAAATTAATTAGAATTAAAAATTCAGTTTCTCAGTTTCACTAGTCATATTTCAAGTGCTCAGTAGCCACAGGTGACTAGTAGCTACTGTATTGGCTGGAACGGTTCCAGAGAATAGTGACCACCTCAGATCTTCAGTAATCACTTGAGTCTTTGTGCCCAGGCTGGTGCCTCTCAACACAGGAAATACAAAGGAATTGGAGTCACAGTCCATCTCTGCCCTTAAAAAGACAATAGGAATATGTGGCTTTAAGATCATAAATATAATATGCAGTCAGAAAAGACAGGTGTGGTAGCTCACACCTGTAATTCCAGCACTCTGGGAGGCTGAGGCAGGAGGATCACTTGAGGCGGAGTTCAAGACCAGCCTAAGTAACATAGTGAGACCCCCATCTCTCTAAAAAATTAAAAAATTAGTCAGTCATGGTGGCATGCGCCTCTAGTCCCAGCTACTTTGGGAGGCTGGTGCAGGATTGTTTAAGCCCAGGCATTTGAGGTTGCAATGAGCTATGATGACACCATTGCACTCTAGTGTGGGTGACAGAGCAAGATCTTCTCTCCCCCCGGCCTTTTCCCTCCTCTACTCTGAAGGAATGGACCTTGTCTCAAAAAAAAAAAAAAAAAAAAGACAGATGGTATATGTGAATGTGGGTTCTAAAAGACATCCATAAGGTCAGTTTGGGTGCTGAAGGCCCAGTAGTGTTTACATAGGAGTTGGGGAAGGATCCCATGAAGGGTAAATGGCAGAAGCCTAGTGGCAGGAAGGTGCAGGGTTTGGGTAGAAAACCAAACTAAAAGAGACCAATAACAGGTAGCGGTTAAAAAGTTATGCTCTAAAGTCTTGCTCCTTAGGTGTGAATCTTGGCTGTACTAGTGCCTAATTGCTTGACCTTGGACAAGTTATTTAACTACCCTTATCCTGTTTATTTGGTTATAAAATCGGGATAATATTTCATAGGGATGCTGTATTACATATACTAATACATAAAAAGCATTCAGGATTGGCTGGGCATGGTGGCTCATGCCTATAATCCTAGCATTTTGGAGGGCCAAGGCAGGAGGATCGCTTAAGGCCAGGAGTTCAAGACCAGCCTGGGCAATAGCGAGACCCCATCTCTACAAAAATTAAGAAAAATTAGCCATATGTGGCACACATGCCTGTAGTCTCAGCTACTCAGGAGGCTGAGGCAGGAGGATTGTGTAAGTCTGGGAGTTTGAGGTTGCAGTGAGCTATGATGCTATGAAGATGCCACTGTGCTCTAGCCCAGGCAAGGAGAGAGACTCTGTCTTAAAAACAAAACAAAAAAACCAAAAACAACCCCCCTCCCAAAACAAAAAGGAAACAGAATAGTGCTTATGACTTAAGTACTCAAGAAATTTTAGCTGCTTTTATTATCTGAGTGTGACCATTTGCTCTTTGGAGGTTACATAAAACAAACCAGAGCTATTCTATTTAGAGCTTATATCTTAAATCATTGAACCTAAGTTTATATAGACCAATTTAAATTCTAAATGTGCAACTATTTCTCAATGTTTCTGAGCCTTTGTGTCCCCTTTTGGAATTTTTTGATCTACTTCAAAATGTAATCGAAATCAGCCCATTCAGGAAGCAGCCTCCTTCCACTTATTATTAACTGTAGCCTTAGGAAAGTTATTTGCCTCTCTGAGCTTCAATTTCCTAATCCATGAGATAGTTATCACCCTCTTTGGATCAAATATACATGTGAAATGCTGAGCACAGTTACTGTCACAAAAGAGCAATTATTAATTTTTTTTTTTTTTTTTTTTTTGAGACAGAGTCTCGCTTTTGTTGCCCAGGCTAGAGTGAGTGCCGTGGCGTCAGCCTGGTTCACAGCAACCTCAAACTCCTGGGCTCAAGCAATCCTCCTGCCTCAGCCTCCTGAGTAGCTGGGGCTACAGGCACGTGTCACCATGCCCGGCTAATTTTTTCTATATATTTTTAGTTGTCTGATTAACTTCTTTCTATTTTTAGTAGAGACGGGGTCTCGCTCTTGCTTAGGCTGGTTTCGAACTCCTGAGCTCAAACAATCCGCCCACCTCGGCCTCCCAGATTGCTAGGATTATAGGCGTGAGCCACCGCGCCCGGCCAATTATTAATTTTTATAAAGACCTTAAGTCTTGGTGGCTTAGGCCTCCAGCAGCTCAGCAAACCTTCCGATTAACTAACAGTTTCCATGGCTTGAACTTTAGAGGCCTTTGTATTTCTAAGCATTACAGTAACTTCTGCAGGTAGGGACCAGAAAAAAATCATTTTTCACTTCCTTATACCTGTGGTTATAGAAGGTAGACAAACAGGAGCCTCAAAAAAGGACAAATCAGCCAACCGTCTTAAGAGAAGGTAGAGTGTTGTTTATAGAAGCTAATATCTTAGCAATGACTCCATGATCTTTCTCTTTTAGAAAGAAATTAACTGTAGTGAGTTTAAGTGAATAATTAGAAACAATGTAGATATGGAAAAAATAGCTTATGTTTCATCTTATTTCAACAAGTACTAAAAGTACACAGTTTGATTTTTTTTATTTTGCAAGATTAGATTTATATTTGCATTTTAATTTTTTTCCAATAGTTCTTCTGCCCACAATGCTTTATGATGAAAAGGATCTACTGATTGTCATATTTAGAATAGTGTATCTTCATTTGATGATTCTCAGCCACTAATTCATGATCATCCTTTAGCTATGGATCATAGAGTTCATCTTTTAAGATACTTGGGAGATCCTAACATTTTTCAACTGACTTAATTTACTGTAACTTTTACAGAATTAAAGATCTCCATGTTTTACTGACCATTCAGAACCTCCAATCTTAGTCACATGACCACCTTCTCTGTGTCTCCTGTGAATTTAAATCTCTCCCTCCTTATCAGGACACTTGTCATTAGATTTGGGGCCCACCCTACTCCAGTTTGACTTCATCTTAACTTGACTATATCTGTAAAGGCCCTATTTACAAATAAGGTCACATTCACAGGTGGGGGATAGGACTTTAATGTATCTTTCTGGGGGCACAATTCAACCCACAACAGGTTCCTGCTACTATGACACAATACCAAAGGTAGAAAGTATAATGAAAATGTATCCTTCACAAATAAAGTTTGTGCCACCCACCAATTTTCCAACTCTCTAGCTTTACCCTTAGAGAGAAAATGCCAGCCAGTATTAGGAGTAAAGATTATAGGTATGTACAAGAAAAGTTTGTTAGTCAATACAAAGGTTGACATTTATTGAGCTTCTACTTTGTGTCAGGTCCTTTGCTAAGTGCTAGGGATACAAAAAGGAAAATGATCCCTGATCCCTGCTCTGGTGGAGCACATTCTGATAGCCTGGACTGCTTCCATGGCTTTGGTCCCAGTAATAACCCTCTATTAATAAAGTGAGCAAACCAGTTATCCTGATCACCTTAGTAAGTAAAAGAACGTAGAGACATTCATTAAATACAGTTTTGTTATATACTTCCCATTTCAACAAAACCTACAAAAGTTGAGGAGATGACTGCTGAAGTGGAGTTAACTTTTTTGAAGTTAATTATTTATATAAATTTGGAACACTAGGGGAAAGCAAAATGGAGAGCAACTCAGATGAAAAAAAGGGTAAGGTTCCTGCCAGCTGTCTTGAGTTTTTGCTTCACCTATCCTTACCTCTCATCAAGTAGGAACTAGAGATTGTTCTGTTTGGGTGCCCTGAGGTGTGAACAGGTACGTAACACCAACACCTAGAGTGAGTTGCCATTTTATTTTATTTTTGAGACAGGGTGTTGCTCTCTGTCTCCCTGATGATGCTCTGCAGTGGCATCATCATTGCTCGCTGCAACCTCAAACTCCTGGGCTCAATCCCAGCCCCAGTCTCTTGAGTAGCTGGGACTACAGCTTTTTTTTTTTTTTTTTTGTAGAGACAGGGTCTGGGGTCTCACTCTTGCTCAAGCTGGTCTTGAATTCCTGGCCGCAAGCGCTCCTCCTGCCTTAGCCTCCCAAAATGCTAGGATTGCAGGTGTGAGCTACAGTGCCCCACTACTTGCCATTTTAGATCTCTATTTCCAACCACAACCCCCTGGACATGCTTTATACAATTATAGGATTGTTTTAGTATTAGGGAAGATAATCTGTTGTCAGCATCTAAATACCTCATTTCTACAGGTGAAACCAATGCTGTACAATGTGACCTGATCATGGCCATCCAACTGTGATAGTACTGTAAGCTCCATGAAAATAGTGACCCTATCTGGTTTTAGTGACCTTCGTATTCTCAGAGACTAGTATATGCCTAGTAGGTAGTGAGTACTCAGTAAATGTATGTTGCATGAATGGTACAATTTGAATGAGTCTGAAATATACTTCTTAAAAATACTTTTTCTACTGCCATAATGATTTCAAAATTTTTAAGAGTTTTAAGAATCTCTATAAAAGATTTCAGGTTAGTCTAACAAATGTTCAGACATCATCATTTACGCATGTGCTGTTTAAACTTATTTATTTAAAAGAGACTAGTTGATGCCCCAGATTATTCAGTATTCTTGGCTTCTGCTCATAATATTTTTCTGGTCTTTATACTTCTTGCAAATTAGGTGAAGGGAGAGGAGCTAAAGCACAGATCTTGCCACTTGTTCACCAGTAATCCTTTTACAATAGCTGTTATTTGGCCTCAGCTGTTGTGCTAAATTTAGGATTTTGGATTATCTGGAACTGTTCTGTCTCCCATTGCCAAGGTTAATTGAGAAGTGATTGTAGAACAAGTAACACTTCAGTTCATTTTTTTAAAAAACTACATAATACAGTATTGAATAATATCAAAGTCAAAAGCACTTGGAGTTAACATTTGTAGCCATTTTATAGATTAAAGAACTGTTGCCATTTGTCAGAAGTTTCATGGTCATGATGCTAGAACATTTCAGTGAAAACGAAATGTTACTTCCTGAATGTTCTGCCCTGTTTTGATTAGATATAATCCTGGAGTTAATAAGTGCAGTTATGCATGTTATTTTAATGTACATATCCAAACATGTAGAAAATATTGCTTTTTTCATAATATTTCACAATACTTTTTTAATAAGAATTTTATGAGGCCAAAAAATGCAATTGCCAATCTTGTACTTTACAAAACTTTTCTGATGAGAAAGTAATACATACTCATTGTAAAACTTTGGAAACAACAGCAGAGTACAAAGAATAAAGTAAAAAGTCTTTTGACTTGTCCTAGTACTTTCCTGTTGTGATTCTTGTATGCAAAATTATTTCTAAAAAAATACTTTTTCTTATGAAACCATAGAACCTTGCAAATTTCGTACTTCTTCTTGTATCCACTTCGGCTCCTTCCCCATATGTATTAATACTTTGTCCATAAACTGAGTAGCTAATAGATGCAGCATTTGTTAGGATTGCTTTTTTTTTTTTTTAACTACAGCAGATTCTTGTCATCTGTTTGTGTTTAAGTGATGACAACATCACAACACGAAATGTCACCATGTCACATTGTTATAGCACAGCAACAAAATTACAGCTCCCCAACAATAACATGCTGTCAAAAGTGTCCTCCCGCCCATGAGTCAGTGTTTCAGAAGTTATAAAAGTTATTTTTAGCACAGCGAGTGCCTTGGAAGCTTGGGTACCGAATCCTACTAAAATCCCTAGTGACTGGGGAAAATCTAGGGTGAGGAGGGCTTCCAGTCCTTAAACTCCCCACCCCCTGTCCCGGCCACATGAAACCCGCCAAGCGCTGCAATCCACTTGGGGCTCGGTCACAAGTGTGCGCTAGCATCCCGTGTGGAGGAGGAGACTATAATTATCCCCCACGTCTGGGGCAGGCCCTCGGATGACATCTCCCCAGTTACCCTGTGTTCTAACAGCGCAGCTCCGAGTCTTGGTCTTAGGCGCGCGCCCCGGCCGGCCGCGAGCGAGCGGACGAAGCGCCGGGCGCCTCCGGGACCCCCAGACCCCGCCGGCCCCTCCCAGCCGCCGTCTCCGGCGCCCTCGCACCCGCGGACACCTGCACCGAAAGCTCGGCCCGAACCTAGCGCCCCGGAGCGCGCGGCAGTGTTGCCATAACAACCGGGCGCCCAGGCCACGCAGGCCGCCGGGGAGGAAGTGACGAGCGGTGGGTTGGCTGTTGTCGGGACACGTGACCCGGGCAGTGTTTTGACAGGGCAAACAGCAGAGAAAGAACTGGGCGAGCTAGGGGGACCGGGAGCTGGGGCGCCAGAGCTAGAGACAGCGGGCGGGCGAGGAGCTGGCAGAGGCGCGGGGCAAGCGGGCCGGCCGGGGCGACGGGCGGGCGGAGCCCGGGGGCCGCGGGGCACGGGTGCGGGTGAGGCAGGGCCAAGGGCTGAGCTCAGGGAGCGGAGCGAGGCGGGGGTGGATGGCCACAGGGACGCCGGGGAGCCGCGTCGGGCTAGTCGTGTCGGGCCCCCATGGTCCCCTAACGCAGCCCCGGGGGCCGCTGCGCGCCACACTCTGCTCTCGCCGGCCCTGCGCCTCTCGGAGCCTCGGGTCTGAGGTGGGAGTGTGATGTGAGCAGCTGGGCGAGCGGCGGAGAGAAGTGCCAAGAGGAGGAGGGATTGGGACCGGAGAGGAGAGCGAGTTAGTCAGTAGAGGTCGGCCGAGGGAGCCGAGGAGCGGGCCAGCGGAGAGCGCCATGAAAACAGCTCTCCGGAGGGGAGAGGGGCAGGCGCGGCGCTCGGGGCGGCGGGGCTGAAGGAAATCCGGGGCCGCGCGGGACGGAAGGGGCCCTCGGCGGGCGAGCTGCGCAGAGCAGGGGCGAGCCCCCAGCGGTAAACATCTTCCCCGGGGCCAACCTCAGGCCGGGCCGCAGGACTCGGAGTTGCTGGGGTCGACCCGGGACAGCCTAGGGCAGTTCGTTTGGGGCGGGGGGCTGGGCACAAGGAGGCGACTCGGGTTTCTGTGTAAACCTGGCGGCGGCTGCAGCTGGAAGACTAGCTAGAGGCTAATTACACAGGTGAGGCCCAGCGGGGCGGGCGGAGTTCTTGGGAGGCTGGAAGAGTTTCCTGCGCCCAGGCACCAGGTGGAAGAATTTCTATACCAGCCGTCGCGGAGGTGCCACTGTTCCCAGAGGCGTTTTTTTTACGAAGGGGTCAGTTAGCTTGTGTTGCTTTGACTGCTTTTCTTCTTGCCTGTATGTCCAGGTTATAAATAGATCTTGCTTTGGTTCAGAGACACCGTGTCAGAGAAGGACACATTGGCCTGAAGAGCACAGAGGCAGGGAAGAGGGGTGCTCGGTCCAGAGGAGATTGGGGAGGCGGTTCACATAGAGTTTTTTTTTTTTTTTTTTTTTTTTTTTTTTTTTGAGACCATCCAATGGTACTGTCACCGCACTTAGTGCCAAGAAGAGGCCTAACTTAACAGTTTTCTTGCAAGGTCCAGGTTTTAGAGCAGGACCCGATTAACTTTATTTTCATCTCTTTTAGCATTTTGAAAACGAAGAAGCAGACGTAGAATCAGCAACGAGCCTGTTGAAAGAACCCACAAGTGTATTTCACAGCACTCTGGGTGGAAATTGGATGTGAAAATGAAGCCAGACCGAGGTAAATGATTTATTTAAGTAGGGCTTGGATTTTTTTTTTGCTCTTTTTCTATGCTTCATTTTAGAAGTGTTAACCTAATTCTTCAGCAAGATCAACTATTTCTGTATCCTATGTGATTATCTGTTTTTGTGACAGATTCCAGCTGGTGAAGTAGAGAAAGGCATATGGAAGAGAGGGTTAGACGTTCTTCAAAAGTGCTTGTAAGGCAGTATTTTCAAGAGAGAAGCTAGTGTATCTCAAAATGAAATAGTCAAGAGCTGTTTGTATCTATTGCCACAATACATAGTATCATTTCAGAGTTGCAGTTACTTATTTTTAGGTAAAGTCGATCTAACTACAGCTTTAAAGTTTACAAGCTTTTTCATATTGACAGTGTAAACTTGATAAATTGAAAAGTTAGAGTTGACAACTATTACTTTATTATTACTGCTTCGATTAGTTGATGTTTGTGCTTTAAGCAAAGTCCAAAAGTTTACAAAGTACTCCCGGTATTCATATCAGTATATGGACAGTTTGGATTATCAAATCCCCAGGGATAAGTAAATGTCATTTCCTTTCTAAGCCTATATTTTCAAGACTATTGAGAATAATGTATACACTGTACCTTTCAAGGACTTCAAAGAAATTGTTTCTCAGTCTTCTGATTCATGGCAAGGACCAATTTTAGAAGATTTGACTATAGTGTAGTGGTTAGTAGTGAGGTTTTTTCAGTCAGATATGGGTTTGATTCCAAGGAATAGTGTAAGGAAGGGATTATTGTATTTGATAGGGAGTTGGACTAGATGAGAGTTCCTTCCAAATCTGAGACTTTAGGATAGGTAATACTAATTTGCCCTGTAAACTAGATGCTTACTTTTAAAGCATATGTGTATTAAACTGGTTGTTTTCCATATTTTCAAAGTGATTAGAAGGACAAATTTTCTAGATAAAATGTGTCTTTGGTAGTAGTGTCTTGAAATGCGCTAAAGGAGCGGAGAAAGCCATAGTTTAGTGTTTTAAGTTAGTTTTAGGTGCTATTACTTAAACTCAGGAAACAGCTATATATGTACTAAGTAAGCAAGTGTATTGCTACTGGGCAGGTTGCTTGTGTAGAATGTCAAGTTTAGATTTTTCCCCCTTATGAAATATATTGAGTATTGATCAAGTTTAGATTTTTAGAGTATGTCAGTGACTAAGGAAAAATGGCACCAAGGTCAGTAATTACATCTCAGAATAAACAAGCAAATAAAATGAAAATCATTGTTCTGGATTATTGTTAAAAGTTGCTTTAAAGTCATAAGCAGTTTAAAAAATAGTGTTTGCACACTATCTCTTTTAGCCAAAACTAGTGCTAAATGCAATAAAATGTTTAGTTATATACTAATATAGATTACTAGGGAAAATAAATTTATTCATCAAGATTCCCCTTTAAAATTGTAGATTTCTTTAGCATTCTCAGATAAAAATGATGGGATTGCAAATGTAGTGTTGTGATTATATTCCATAATAACATGAGCTTTTAGACCCGTGGCTTTTTTTTTTTAACCAGGACCCAAAGTAACTAATATCTTTTACTTAGCAAACTAGTACGGAAATACTGAAACAAGCTTTTCACAAATATATTTACCCTTACTATGTTCAATGTAGCCTTGTCTTCTCTGTTCTAGTTCACTTTTTTAAAATTTTATTTATTTTTAATTAATTTATTTTTTTTTTTGAGACAGTCTCACTCTGTTGCCTGAGCTACAGTGCAGTGGCATTATCATAGCTCACTACAACCTTAAACTCCTGAGCCCAAGCAAATCTCCTGACTCAACCTCCCAGATAGCTGGGTCTGCAGGTGTGTGCCCCTATGCCTGGCTAGTTTTTTTTTTTTTTTTTTTTTTTTAGAAATGGGATCTTGCTATGTTGCCCAGGCTAATCTTGAACTGGCCTCAAGCGATCCTCCTGTCTTGTCCTCCCAAAGTGCCGGGATTATAAGTGTGAGCCACCTCACCCAGCCCTATTTCAGATTTTAAAAAATTGCTGCCACAACCCATTGAATTGATTTTTTTTGTTTTTTTGGACCAATTAATGGATCATGATGACCTACAGTTTGAAAGGCAGAGTTATGGGCAACACTTATTAAGAAAACAGTAATACTTCATTTCTTTTCTACATTGATGTCTAAGGAATTAGTGAATTTTCTGGATAATTGAAACTTAACTCTTTAAACATCAAAAAAGTTTTCAATTGTAATGATATATGGAGAGATTTCTGAAATATTAATGGTTTTCCATTTAAAAAAAGAATATACACTATGGGGATGATTTTAAGAATTGAACTCTTTCTGATGGATTAATAGAGAAAACACAAAAATTCTGAGTAGCACTGTAAGAAAAAAAATAAAAAGAAGGGAAAAAGAACATACAGAGTCAGTGTAATTTAACCTTCAGTTGATGATAGAGGGGCATCGTTTCAGTTTTGTACTCTGTGATAATCTAGAAATGCCCTAAAGTGATATTTGAGTTTTTTCCTCTAGACCATTTTCCTCTAAACCATTACAGCTTATCTTTTTTTTTATAGCCCATTTGAATGTTTGAAAGTAATATGAAACAATTTGGAATGTATTGATAAATATGATTGACATTGTTGCCGAGTGATAATCTAGAAATGCCCTAAAGTGATATTTGAGTTTTTTCCTCTAGACCATTTTCCTCTAAACCATTACAGCGTATCTTTTTTTTTATTTTTATTTTTTATTTCAGCATATTACAGGGGTACAAATGTTTAGGTTACATATATTGCCTTTGCCTTACCTGAGTCAGAGCTTCAAGCACAGATACAATCATATCTTAACATGATATAGCATATTCCTTATTAGTTTTTGCTATGTGTATTTGCCATAAATATGATAAAGTAGTATGTAAAATTGAATTTATTGTTCGTTGATTTCACTTTATGTAAAAATAGTTTGTACTTAAATTACCCTTTATTCTGCATATTGCAAACATGTTCATATGCATAGCTTCCATTTCAAACCCCTGTACCATATATGCTTTCTTTTACTATTGCCTTCCTGAATTGAAATAGGATATTCTTTTTCTACTTGCTTAGTTCTCTGACATTCAAATAGAAGGGATTCATAAAAAACAAAATTATAATACACAAGTCTATACAAACTAAATGCAAAATACTATACAAAAAAAAAA
>NW_012151618.1:1506561-1541251 GCF_000956105.1 Propithecus coquereli | reverse complement strand
ATTTTTTAGATCTATAGCATTGGCTAGTTAACTTTTTTTTTCCCCCCAGATCTGATTTTTATTTTGCTTTGCTGTCAATAGTCTTTGTTGTTAATATGCTTATGTTTGCCTCTCTTAATTTGCCTGCTTTTTGTCTCTGGGCTAGAAAACAAGATTACCATACTTAATGTTGAGCTCTCCATAAAAAGAGGGTAAATAGGAGAACTTCTCGATATTCATTCAGAAATGTGAGCAAAGTGTGGATTTTTTTTTTCTTTTTTTTCTTTTTCTTTTTTTATTTTCTCAAAGTGTGGATTTTAATGTAGAGACAGATAGTAGATTAATGGGAGACAGCTGTGCTTCAGAGTGTTAAAGTTTTTGAGTAAGTACAATAGAAGCCTCTCACCCTACATTATTGGGTGTGGTAGTTGGTTGGCAAATAGAAAAAGTGTAAATAGGGAATCAGAAAAATAACAGCCTTAATTTATTTTTTTTTTAATCTGGTAGAATCATGACCCTTTTGGGGGATAAGATGGGTCTGTATTTTTAGAGTTGAACATGATCTTTCTATATAAACTATACCAATAACATGCATCTAAGATTTCTAGCTTTGATTTTTTAAGAAGTAGAATAAGACTTTGTAGAACAATCTGAGGTAGAGTCTTACATTTTTAATAATTTAAAAATAATTTTTAAACTTTCACACACGTTATAGGTATCTTGTCTACACATAATTCAACAGGAATTTGTTTTGGGGAAAGAGGAAATTTATATTGTTCATCAAAATATGCTCTTTCCAAAGCATTCAACTTAGTTTTCATAGAAATAACTTCCTTTGTATTCATATTTCATTGGTTTATAATAATAAATAGTTAGTATAATTGGAGTGGCATAAACAGGCTTAGGAAAAAACACCAGGTTCTTGTTAAATATATAATTCAGCTAGTGGAAGTAGAAGTGGGCAGGGAATTAGAAAGTACCCTGTTAGCCACTGGTGATCAATATTAGCAGTGTCCATCAGTTTTTTGTTGGTGTTTTTTGTTTGTTTGTTTCTAAATTAGAGACAGTCTTGCTATGTTGTCCTGGCTGGAGCACAGTGGCTGTTCGCAGGTATGATCATTGTGCACTACAGCCTCAAACCTCTGGGCTCAAGTGATCCTTCTGACTATCTGGGACTACAGGTGCCTCACTGCACCCATCTATCAGTTTATTTTTATGGGGAGTATGGAGAGCATTGGTCAGTGCTGCTAGTTGATTAAGTGAAGGTCAGTTAGGAAAGTTTCTATTATAATTTCAGATAATTAAGATGTTATAAAAAAAAGATTTTATATGGCATGATGGCTACATTTCACAATAGTCAATAGTATTTTACCATATTTTACGGTAAAATTTTTTTTAAATTTTAAGCAGTTGTTATATAACTTTACTTGGGTAATGCTACCAAAGATGAGTCCTTGATGTTATCATTAGCACAGACTTTGGAATTGGACACACGTTTATATACTTGTTTGCTATCTCATCTTCATCACATTACTTAATTTCTAAGAGTCTCTATTTCCTTGTGTGTAAAATGGGAATAATTCCAACTTCTCAAAGTTGTTAGAATGAAATATGACAGTGGTTGGCACATTGTAGATATTAAATAAATGATAACTTTTATATTAAAACACCATCGATGCTTATATATTAGTCAGTTATAAGATATACTCAGCAGAAGTTAGGAAATAATCAAATGTTGAATAACCTAACACTGTTTTGTTTTGTATTCATAGTGTTCAACCTGCCAAGGCTCAAGCAGATTTAATAGGTTTTTAATATATAGTGATTATCTGAGAAAATATAAATGCTACAAAAGGAAACTTGACATATATGTATAATTTATTTCTTTATATTGTCACTCAGTATTACAGTTATAGCTTAACTTCTATGCGTAGGGAGTGACATGGGTAGACTAAGCTTCTGGAATAATTAGATTTTTATTTTATTTTATTTTATTTTTTGAGACAGAGTCTTGCTCTGATGCCTGGGCTAGAGTGCCGTGGCGTCAGCCTAGCTCACAGCAACCTCAAACTCCTGGGCTCAAGCAATCCTTCTGCCTCAGCTTCCCAAGTAGCTGGGACTACAGGCATGCGCCATGATGCCCAGCTAATTTTTTCTACATATTTTTAGTTGTCCAGCTAATTTCTTTCTATTTTTAGTAGAGACAGGGCCTCACCCTTGCTCAGGCTGGTCTCGAACTCCTGCTCCTGCCTCAGCCTCCCAGAGTGCTAGGATTACAGGTGTGAGCCACCATGCCCAGCCGAATAATTAGATTTTTAAATGGTGTTAACTGCTGACTAGAGCTGGGCAGCTGAAGAGGTTAAACAATTTTATTCTACCTTGGACTCAAGGATGTACAAGTTTCAAGAGAAGTCTAAAGTGTGGTCTTAGTGCAGAAGTAATTAAAACATTTTAAATTATGTTATAAATGTATGAGATTTCTAATTTTGTATTTTTAAATGATATCTGAGCTTATTAAAACTGTTATTATTAAAACCTATAAAATTTAATAAATCCTCCATAAACTAAATATACTGTTTTAAGTTGTATTTAAAGACATATTATAGGCCGTTGAAGATCCTTAAGTAAAAACTATTGGTGCAAAACCTGTTCCACAAACAAGACACCAATTTTTTTTTTTTTGGGGGGGGGTTAGAACTGAGAGGAGTGCTATCTTAGTTTTTTCCCCATATTATGTTACAAATTTAGGCATTAGCTTTAGTGTTCCACTGGTTTATGAACTTAACTACAGAATAATGCAATCCTCTTAACCTCAGACAATTCCTACCTGGGCAGCTTAAATAGGAGGAAAAAAGTGGTAAGGACTAGAAAAAAGTAGCAGGGGAATTAGGTGCATTGCTTGCTAAGAATAGTTCATTGTTAGCTGATGTAAATCAAACAATAGAAATGACAGATGTTGGAGGAAAAGAAAAGAACTGTTGACTAGATTAAATAAAGCAGCCTTTTGCCAAATTCCCAGGTGGAGGTTGTGGTGATAGCATGAATAAGAGCAGCTAATATTTGTGCATACCATATGCCAAACACTGTTCGAAGTACTTTACGTATATAACTCATTTAATCCTCATGATTACTCAAGGAAGTAGATGCTATTGTCATCTCCATTTTATGGAAAAATGACACTGAGTCACAGAAGTTTGGTAACTTACCCAAGGTTACACAGCTAATAAAAGGTAAGCGCAAGTGTGAATCGAGCTCAAGTATATGCTTTTAACCTCCTGACGATAGCAGTACATGATGTTAAAATATAAGATATTGGGAACAATTTGGTTTAAAAACACAATTGAGGAAAACTCAAAACAGATATTTGGTAAGTATTGTGATCTTGGAAAGCCACTTATCCTCTCTTTGCCTCCACATCTTCATCTTTACAATGGGGGAAGTAATAGTACCTTGGCTTGGGGTTATTTTGAAGATTAAATAAATTAATGTATGTAATGTGCTTAAAACAGTGGCTGGCACTTTTTAAGCATTCAAATGTGAACTGCTATTGTTAATTTTGGGCATTTTCTAAGAAGAAGCCAATCATTTAGTGAAAGCTGAGGACAAAAGAAAGGGACTGATTCAGCTGCATGTTCTGTATACTCACTGTGATCTCAGATCAAAAGCTGGGTACTATTGGTCTTTCCACCATTTATGTTGATGAGTCTTGACACATCAGTAGTTGTCAAATAATCACTGGCTTGATACAACTTCCAAGATTCAGATACTAAAGGGGTTGACACGGAGGTACCCTATCTATGTTTTTGCCTGTCAGCTAGTATGAAGGAAATGATTCAATGGACTGAACGCTGTCATTTCTTTGAAGGATGAGACAAAGGATCATTGGAAGGCTGAATTGAGAGGCAAATGTGTATATAAGGAGAGTGACTTAAAAATTGATTTCCTCTTCAAAAACTGAAGAAACCCATGAAGTCTGAGCATTCTGCATTGTGAACAAGTAGAGAAAAAAATTTAGTTGTTAGACAAAGAACATTTATATTTATTTATTCTTTTGCCCTTTTCAACTTTGCATCTAATTATGATAATGTTTTCCTCCCGTTTGAGGCTGGAGATTTTAAAATTGGGAATATTAAACTTAGAATAACTTAATGCTGACTTTTTTTTTTAATAATGAGAAAGTAAAATTGCAGTACCTAGAAACAGTACTTCTTTCTTAGTAGGTAAACCAAAGTCAACTTGTCAATAGTTCTGTGTTTGCTCAAATAGATGAAGAATCAAAATAGTTCCTTTCTTATGCCATATTTATTAAACTGAAATAAGATGGACTAGGTAAAAATTTTAGTAGCTAATCAAAATATTAGACTAAGAGCCTATGCGTAAAACCAGAACTCTTGGCAATCATCTGAATTGAGCTTTCTCATATTTTTCTTTCTCTTCCTCTTGTTTACCATGCCCAGCCCTATTGGCTGCCTTGTAGGTTTTTGATTACCACTCAGGGTCTTGGATGTGCTGTTCCTTCTGCCTAAAAAGACTTTCTCCCCAGTAATCACATTGATGTCTTTGTCATTCTGTTGTAGGCTTAAATGTCACTTTTCAGAGAGGTTTTCTCTGACTACCCTATCTAAAGTGCTCAATGTTAACTGCTGTGATTATTTATTAAATTAGATGTCCTTTCTTATTCTGTGTCTCAGCAGCATGTATTTCCTTCATAGCAGTTACCACATTTTGTAGTTATTTATCTTTTTTCCTACAAATGGATTTTTTTTTTTTTTTAAGAGACAGCGTCTCACTCTGTTACCCAGGCTGGAGTGCAGTGGTATGATCCTAGTTCAGTGCAATCTCGGACTCCTGGGCTCAAGCGATCCTCCTACCTCAGCCTCATGAGTAACTGGGATTATAGTCATTCACCACTACACCTGGCTAATGTTTATATTTTTTGTAAAGGTGGGATCTCATTGCCCCACGCTAGTCTTGAACTCTTGGCCTCAAGCAATCCTCCCGCCAAATGCTAGGATTACAGGCATAAATCACTCTGCCCAGTCTGGATTTTAAGTTCTGTGAGTCCAGAAACCTTGTCTCTTGTTCACAGCTGTATTCACATCATCTGGCAGACAGTTTTGTACATTGTAGGTACATAGGAGATGGTTAATATATATTTGTTGAATGAAGAAATGACTAGTATGTCTCAATGTTTATGGAACAAATAGGAGTAGGAGCAAATGGTTAGCAATCGTTGATTGTTTTACTGACACCAACTGAAATTCTGCCAATTTAGGGATTTGTTTGAATTAATGACTGTTAGGCTATTATCACAACTTTATTCCCAGTTCTTTTTAAAATACATTTAAAGATAGTTGCTCATAACTTAAATAAAGCTTGTATTTTCTAATTGGTTAAATGTCATTGAATCGAAATAGAACACTGTAAAAGAAGTAGGCAAAAGCAGTTTGGTGTCAGTGGTCTCCAGTTTATATATATCTGATTAACAAATAATGCACACACAAACAATTGCTAGAGGCTCTCTGATCTCCATCTATCATGCTGAATTTGTTCCTGTTGCTGTTTCTCAGAGAATGTATGTGTGTGTTTACATTTGTAAACCTCAGGTTTATAAGTATAAGAAGGTACAAATAGAATAGAGTAATAGGAAAAACACTCAAAGGATTTAGAATTTAGATTTAGAATCCATTCTGTTACTTATAGGTTTTGTGACTTGGGTCAAGCCCCAAACCTGTTTTCTCATCTGTAAAATGTACCCAGTTCAGAGTGTTCCTTCTGAGCTTCAATTGAGATAATGTGTCAAAGAATTTTGTAAGCTGTGAAATGCTATATAAATGTTGACTAATTTACTTTATGGGCAAGATTATTTGTATAGATGAGCCAGGTGTTCCCAAGCATAACCAGCTGCATCTTAGTTGGGGCCACTCTGTCTAAAAATATCAATTATGCAGTGCAAGAATTTTATTTTTAAAGTTCCTCCTTGTTATCCTGATTTAAGTTATATCAACTAGAAATTCATTTGGATTAATAAATGTATATTTAATTATACATTTTCAAGAAATATTGAAATGGCCATATTTTGGTTATCTCAAATGGTTCCTTTTTAGCAGTGCTATAATGCAAGAAGAGTTAAGACCCCAAAGCAAAACAACAACAAACAAACAAAAAACCCTAAAGTTTAGGATCAGACTTAGATTGAATTCTAACTTCCGACATTTACCAGCTGAGTGACCTTAAGACAATTACATAGCCTTTCTGAACAACACGGGATTTTTTGCTCTAATATCCTCAACCTTAAACTTTGTGGGAAAGGAGAACTGAGAACATAAGGTTCAGCACTTAGCATATGCTTAGTCCTGGGTAGTGATTGATAAGTGGTTTCCTTTAGTAGCAAGGACACACAGCTTGGAACAGCTGCACTGAGGAGATGAGTGTTTCAGTATTCTGTTGTGAAAACTAGTTGTAACAAGCGTAAGAGATCAATAGACACTTACTATGTCACCGTCAACCTTGTTTTCTGCAATATACAACTACATAGAAGAAAAGAAAATCAAAACCAGCATTGACCTACCTAATCTTTAATGGAAATGCAATGGGAGGGGGAAAGTAGGTAATTTGGAGCACAGACAACTATTTCTGGATGATAATAGACCAAAATGAACAGTTTAGAGCTAAGTTAGAGCAAAGAGTGGGACAGGAGTGGACAGTAGGAGGTTGGTAGAAAATACAGAGTAGTGAGATGTTGTCCAAAATTGCTTTTTTCTTTTCTTTTTTTTTTTTTTTTCTGAGACAGAGTCTCGCACTGTCACCTGGGCTAGAGCGCCGTGGCATCAGCCTAGCTCACAGCAACTTCAAACTCCTGGGGCTCAAGCCATTCTCCTGCCTCAGCCTGCCAAGTAGCTGGGATTATAGGCTAACACCACCACTCCTGGCTAATTTTTCTATTTTTAGTCTCACTCTTTAAGAGGTCTCACTCTTGCTCAGGCTGGTCTTGAACTCCTGAGCTCAAGCAATCCTCCTGCCTCCACCTCCCAGAGTGTTAGGATTATAGGCGTGAACCACTGTGCCCGGTCTCTTTATTCTTTTTGTTTTTTTCTGGCAGATGAGTTGTTATACACTCCATAGTGGATTTCAACTTCCATGGCCACCATCTTGCTGCTTTTTTCTTTACTTGCGAATATTACCTAGGATGGATTTAGTGCTTGGAGAGTGTCTCTTCTGCTTCTGTGACCCAGAATTTAGACTTGTTCCATGATGCTGCAAGTAATGGCCATTACAGGTTAAGAAACCTTTGGGTTAGCCTGATAATCTAGTCATAACTCATGTTACTTATAAATAATCCCTGTTCCAAGTTTGACCATTATTTGGACTTAAAAACATATCCCTTTTGGGAACATGACCGATTTGTATTTGGTGATTACTATTTTAAATTATTAATAATAAGTTTCTACATTTTATTTTCCCACACCAAACATGTATTCTTTCTTTTCTATATATTTTAAAAATATATTTTAATAAGTATTTTCATAAGTATGGAAATGGAAGGATATCATCTAGAAAGATAAACATCAGATTTAAAATAGTAATTACCTCTGGGCAGTACACTCATTTTAGACTGTGTGCATCAACAGAAACATAAACTTAGTGCTGTCTGATGACTTAAAAATGTATTCATCATGCATAAAACAACAATGAAAAATAAGGGTTTTTTAAAAAAATTATCAAACACCTTCCAGCAAAAATACAAGCATATTTCCATGTAGGTGTTCAGTGAGACATATTATAATAAATTATAATAAAACACCAAGCATCACTTGTGATTGGCACATTTTTTCAATGCAAATTACTTGCAAATAGTTCATTTTCTTGGGTAAAATATCACTTTTACAACTTTATCATTATTTTTCATTTTGTAGATTATGCACACCATATCAAATATTAACCTTTACTCTACCCTAATTATCATAAATACAGAACTATAGCTTGCTGAATTCAAACATATATTCTTGAATGGAATTAAATTTGTATCACTATCTGAAATCAGGCCATTTATAAGACTTTATCCTACCATCTAGAAAATTAATTTACATTTTTTCATAAAATCAGCAATTTCCTGAAGAGGGACTGGTTTGTCACATTATCTACTGTGCCATTTGTACATAAATTTATAACAGCATGTAATTTAGCCTTTTGGCAGATTGCTCCTTTTTTAGGTTTTGGTATTAACTCTAGGTTGAAGGTCCATCTCATATTTGTTATACTTGACAAAAGGAAGCTAATATACAAAAAATTATTTATTCATTTTACAAAAGAATTGCCCATAGGATTTCTTTAACCTTCCCTACTTTTCTTGCTCAGTAATTTAATTTACATCTAGTAAATTAAAAATTTCAAACCCACAGAAAAGTTGGAATCATATAATTAACATCCATATAGATTGATTAATTGTGAACATTTTGCAGCTTTTGTTTTATCTCCATATAGATAAGTGGAGTGTTGGGTGGCTGGGTAGATTGCTGGCCGGATGGGTGGGATGGATAAACATAGGGATCTTGTCTATTTTTGTTTTGTTTTTAATGCAAAACCTTATTTTTTTTCCTAACTGCTATTTTTAAAAATTGACAACGTTGTAATCATATATATTTATGGGGTACAGTTTGACATTTTGATACATATATATGTTGTGTAATCAAATCAGGTTAGTTAGCATATCCATCTCATGCACTATCAGTTCTTTGTGGTGAGAACATTCAAAAGCCTCTCTTCTAGCTATTTTATGACATACAGTACATTACCATTAATCTTAGTCACCCTACTGTACAGTAGAACATCACAATTTATTCCTCTTATCTAATTGTACCTTTATATCCGTTAAACAACCTCTCTCCATTCTACCCCACAAACCCCCTTCCCTCCTGGGTCTCTGGAAACCACTGTTCTACTCTCTGCTTCTATGATACTAACTTTTTTTTAAGATTCCACATATGAGTGAGATCATGGGCATTTGTCTTTCTGTGTCTGGCTTATTTAACTTAATACCATGTCCTCCAGGTTCATCCATGTCACAAATGACAGGATTTTGTTTTTTATGGCTATGTATTAATAATATTCCATTGTATGTATATACACTGCATTTTTTTATCCATTCATCATTTTTGGACACTTCGATTGATTCTATATCTTAGGTATTGTGAATAATCCAGCAATAAACGTGGAAGTACAGTTATCTCTTCGACATACTGATTTCATTTCCTTTGGATATATACCCAGTAGTGGGATTGCTGGATCATATGGTAGTTTATTTAATATTTTGAAGAACCTCCATACTTTTTTCCATAATGGCTATACTAATTTACAATCCCAACAGTGTACAAGTGTTCCTTTTTCTCCACATCCTCACCAACCCTTGTTTTCTTTTGTCTTCTCGATAATAGCCATTCTAACTGGAGTGAGGTGGTACCTTATTGTTTTAATTTGCATTTCCTTGGTGATTAGTTATGTAGAGCATTTTTTCATATACTATTGGCCATTTGTATAAGCTATAGACATCATGACATTTTAACCCTGCATACTTCTACATATGTCCAGTGTTAAGCTGGAGCTGGCTGGTACCAGCTTGCAAAAGCTGATCGTGTACGTTTCTAACTCTGCATCTAATTGATTTCTTGAAATCAGCCATGGTGGCAGTATTTTTGTTTGTTTGTTTTCTTTTTATTTATTTATTTATCTATTTATTTTTTATTCTTTTCAAATTGCTTCTCACCTGAGAAGCCATGCTGACAGTATTTACACCGTGGAAATTGACAGTGTTACAAACTAGGACTTTATTTCCCCTCTGTTAGCCAGTTGTTAAAATACCACTGCATATGTGTTCTAAAAATAAGAACATTCTTCTATATACCTGCAGTACACTGAAGAAGTCTATCTAATACAATACCAATATTTAATATGTAGTTTATTTTCATATTTCCTAGTTGTCTCAAATAACATCTTTGGTTGCATTGCCTTTTAAAATAGTAAGTTGCTTTCTGTTACAGAAAGGAAGTTAGAGCCTGATGTTAGACAATGTTTAGAAAGGTTTTAGAGTACACCATAAGAACATGATGAGAAAAAAATTAGATCATGTAAATATGACAATATTTTAGCAGATTTTTCCTTTAGCTTTTTAAAAAACATTACTTGGACAAAATGGATTTAAGAAAAAAGTGCATATTGTTGAAATTCCAAGATTTTTTCAATTGGTAATACATTGGGAAGAATTATATTTTTAAACCCAAAGTCTCAGACTACCTGTCCGACCTCATTTCCTAGTACTCTCTAAGGTTCCCTGCAGTTTAGCACATTGGCCTTGCTATTCTTCAGTCACTACAAGCACATTTGACACCTTGGGGCCTTTATATTTGATATCTCCTTTTGGAATACAGGTCTCATGGCCTTTTTTTTTTTTTTTTTTTTTTTTTTTAAACTTCATTTGGCTTTCTGCTCAATTGTTACCTCCTCAAAGAAGCTTTCCCTGGCCGTCCTTCAAAAAGAGTACAGCTTTTTTATTCTGTCTTTACTCTGCATTACTCCTCTTCATAGTCCTTATCGCTGTTTGACCTTGTGTTCTACATTTATTTTATTTTTCTCTCCAACAGGAATGTAAGCTTCTTGATGGCAGGGACTTAGTGGCCTTTGTTCACTGCTGTATTTCCCCATGCCACTAAATGCCAGTGTTGAATAAATGCTCGCATGCATTTTAATTGTCTGTGTGGTGTAGCATAAAACTTATTACTGGAAAAAAATTTTTTTCTGTGATCTGTTAGCTTTGTAACCCCAAGATCTAACTCTCTAGTGGCAATTTTTTTGCTTCTAAGTAGAGATATTTATACCAACTTCACCAGGTTATTGGGGGAGTAAATGAAATGATGTCTATATGAACTCCTTATATAAAAGATTGTTATATAAATATAAGTAGCTATTCATTCTTTCAGCATTTATACTTACATATCAGCTATGATGCTAGGTTCTGGAAACATACAAATGAGAAAGGTAGGGCACTGTGAGTCTAGTGGTAGCAGCAGACCAATAAACAGGTAAGTACAGTGTAGTAAAGTGCTAATAGAACATTATGACCAAAGTGCAGGGAACACAAGCAAGGGAGCACCCAACAGCTTGGATTTCTTTGGAAAAGCTCCTTTAAGGTCATAATAAATTCAGTTTTGAAGGATAAGAAAAATTCCTGATTCCTCTGGAAATGCCTCTTGCCAGTATAGTGTTTGTGGTATCATGGCCTTAGACATACTTTGTTCCCTAAACAAGGACATTGCTATCCCTCAGATTCCTATGAAATAGTAGAAATTTTTATCCTATCCTTTTAAAAACTGTACCAGTAATATGAGTCTGTCAAAGAAGTACAAAATTCAGATAAGCCAAAAGACAGGAGGAAAATATTCTATAATTCTTCCGTGCTGTAATTAGATAGTTCACATTTTTTGGTATATATCCTTCTATATATGTATATACATATATATTATATTTTTAAATTAAACCATATAGGGCAGCCCTCATATACTGTTTAGCAAACTAATTTTTTACTTAATATATTGAGTATATTTTCATGTCATTAAATATTCTTCCATTACAGTATCTTTAGTGATTGTGTAGCTAACTTTTGTATGCATGTATCATTTAATCAACTTTTGCTTTTTAATTTTTAATTGTGGTAAAGTGTACATAATGTAAAATTTATCATCTTAACCATTTTTAAGTGGACAATCTTTTTGTTGGATATTTGTTTCAAATTTTTGGCTAGTATAAATGGCACTGTAAAGAACATTCCTGTAACTTAATCTTGGTATATATCCTTATTTTTTTTTTCTTTTTTCACCCTACGTAAACTTTGACTAATCTTTATCGTTTTCTAGATAAATTTCTAAAGGTAGAACTAGTTGACCACAGTATGTGCAAAATTAAGTTCTTGATTATTGTAAAATCCCTTTTCAGAAAGTTTTTGCCAATTTATGGTCCCACCAAGAGTATATGAGAGTAATAGTTTATTGATTTCTCCCACCTTTAACAACACTAGATTTTATAATGTTTTCTTTTGGTCAATTTCTAGCTGGTTTTGTTGCGTTGACTTCCAGAAATGGGCGTGTAGCAGCTAATACAGTGGAAAGAACATGGGTTTGGAGTTGGATAACTCATTATTCAAATATCAATACCATTACTTACTAGCTGGGTGAATTTAAGAAACTTAAACTCTCTAAGACTTAACTGACGTAAAATCTGTAAAAATGGGGGTAACAATTCTTAAAGGTTTCTCTGAGGGTTGAAAGAAATACTACATATTAGTATCTAGCTCAGTGCCTGGGCAGAAGGCAGGCACCAGCTTTCTATGAAAACAAGTTGCCAAGCTGAGGGCACAGGGCCAGTATCTGCTAAACCTGCTTCTTCCAACTAGGATTCTGGAACTGTAACTATAATAATGTTTATTAATAGTAGTTTTTACATCTGGATTCAATTCAATTTCTTTAGTGCACGTGTCATTGTATGAGAGTTTGCCCTCATGACAGCTGTACTCAAATGCAAGATTCTGTCAGTCCTTGGTTTCCTACTTTAGCAAGGACTGGGCACAAGGCTTGGTGGCCTTCTGTGAAGTTAAACTCTGGCATTGATTTTCTTCATAGAGTTGGTGTTTCAGCTTAGTCTTAGTTCTTTTTTTAGCTCCTCTTCCTCTACCACCCCTAGTCTTAATTCTGTCACTATCCTTGTGAATAACCACCAATCTCTTTTACCATCAATTGCCTCATCTGATAGGAGATTAAACTAAATAATTTCAGAGGTTCTTAGACCTTCTAAGAATTCTATCATTCGTAACTACTTTCATTTTTATTTTGTGTGTGTTGTTTTGCCAATTTTCCTTTATCTATTGTTTGAACTTGGGTTCTGCTTTCTCTAAATATTTTTTTCTGGGCATTATGCATCCTTCTTAAGTTGACATACTAGCTATTCAGAAGTTGAGGTAAGGAATATACCTATGCCTTTGAAGAAGTATACTCACATCATAGTAATTATTGTGTTGATTGAATGCTGTTCCTGGGGGCATGTTTCTGTGGTCCAGGAGGTTGTAGTTTAACCCTGGTCTGTACCTTTCTTGTGTATGTTGCAGAGTTCAGGGTACTCTGAATGGCTATTGATTAAAAAAAAAAAAAATTCTCCAGTTGCATGGTGGTACAGATTAAATTCCATTATGAAGAGCTCAGGACACAAAAATACTTCTGTTGTTTTGAAATTACTCTCAAAGATAATTCTGTTGCTAGAAATCAGAGTTGAAAAGGTCCTTAGAGAGTGTGAGTCTCTTTCATTTTTATACTTAAGAAAACATAAAGCCCAGAGAAAAGAAGTAACCTGTCCAAGAAGAAAAGTAAAACTCAAATTTCCTGCTCGTCAATCAAGTATTTTCTATACTGTGCTACTTCTAGCCTCTAACAAGAGCTACCTCTTGCCTCTGGGTTCTGGCACCAGAAATGAAAAAATGAGCATCAGGTTTTTCTTGGGAAACTAAAAAGAAACAAAGACTAGCAGATTATATTTTAACATTGTTCTCAAATAATACATACAATAAATAAATAGACTCAAAGTGAATAAGACATATTTCATTTTTGAAACTAGGAAGCTAACAAAGATGAAAATAAATTAGAAATTAGAGATAATGTCTAAAAATCTTAAAAATCAAGAAATAGCAGTGTCAACTAATTATTTAGAAATGTAGAGGAAAATAATTTTGTCATGTGAAAAATGAGACTAGTGATATTACCTACTTAAAGGGCTATTATAATGACTAAATAAGGTAATCCATATAAAGTGCTTAGAATAGTATTTGATTCTGAATAATAAATGTTGCTTATTATTAATAAATTAGCATCTCTTCCATAAGTAAGATAAATGCATTTTCCAAGTGCTCTGAAGGAAACAAACAAAGATGAAGAGGGTGACTAAGTGAGGACAGGAAGAAGTCCTCTTCAGTTACAGCGATCAGGTAAGGACTCTGAGAAAGTGAGCAGAGGATGAGCAGAGGCCAGCTGTGTAGGGTGAGGGGAAGAACATTCCAGGCCAAGGGGGCAACATGTGCAAAGCTCCTGAATTTAGAAGTCTGGCATGCTTTAGGACCTGAAAGAAGACCAGGCACCATACCATAATTTGTGCTTCCTTCAGCTCCTCATTGTAGACTGTCTCCTTCACTAGAATACTTGTCTTCCAAGTGCAGAGACTACATTTGACTACTTTGCTGTTTCTCTTAACACCTGTCATAGAATTGGCATTTATTTGGAAAAAAAAATTAAATGCCTGTTGCTTAATAACTGTCAGTGCATTATGGATGAGGACCTTTCTTTCCCTTTCTTTCAGACAGGAGTAAGCTAGGATGCAGTAGCCTTTTTATCTTTTTAAAAAAAGAATATCTGAAAAAACTGAATTGGTAAAGTATTTCAAATAATATATAAGTTTAAGATAGCATAAATTTTATATTTGGACTCATCAGTTTCATGGAATAAAAAATTTACATTAAAAAAATTAACGTATTTGATTTAACTATTTTCCTTTAAGTTCAAACATTTTTGAGGGCATGGGATGGATTAAATGCTGCATGGGATGATCCTGGTTTATGCCTGTTGTCCTTGCGTCCGGTCCTATTTCATAATTGTCTCCTTAACTCTGACGTGTCATTGAACTATGAATTTTATGGTCACCCTAATAGCCATCATACTGTCCTGCTAGTGCACTCAAATCTTGTCTTCCATTAACTGGTATGTCATTCCGCACTTAGATAGCTTAAGTATAGATTAAGATAGACAACTTGCCCCAGCTGTGCTGTGTAGAATGTTACATCTAACATTTTAAAATTTACGTGAACCCTTGTATGAAATCAAGGTATTAACAACATGGAATGCTTGTTTTGAGTTAGTACAAAACACTTGGATTTTGTTTTAGAAATGGTTAATTTTAAAAATATTTTGACAAAATATTCTTATTCAAAGTGATCTGAATTCAAACAGGTCCTTCTGCAATAATATGTAGGCTGGGCGTGGCGGCTCAGGCCTAGCACTTTGGGAGGCCAAGGCAGAAGGATAGCTTGAGGCCAAGAGTTCAAGGCCAGCCTGGGTAACATAGTGAGATCCCCCTCTATAAAAAAAAGAATTTTTAAAAATTAGCTGGGCATGGTAGTGTGAGCCTATAGTACAAGCTACTTGGGAGGCTAAGATAGGAGGATCGTTTGAGCCTAGGAGTTTGAGGCTGCAGTGAGCTGTGATCGCACCACCACTGCACTCCAGCCTGGGTGACAGTGTGAGACCCTGTCTTTAATGAAGAAATGAATGAATGAATAAATATTTAGTGATTATATAGCTATATTAGTTAAATATGACTTAACATTTTCAGAATTTACTGTTAGGTAATAGTAAGACTTTAGACATTTGGATCCTTGTCCCTCTCTTCTTCTCTGAAACAGATACTCATTGAGCACCTGCTGTGTGCCTGGCATGTATGTGCTGGAAATATAGTGATGAGAAAGAACTAAGGTGGCCTCTGCCCTCAGAAACTTGTGGAGAAACAACAACAAAAAAGTCCTGACTTTTTTGCTGAGTCAACAGAGAAATTAGGAGCCGAGGTTGTCCTATGCTGCTTTAGAAGAGGTGGTGGTGGGAGGTAGGGGAATTGGTCCAGAGGAAGAGAGTATCAGGTGGCCTGCACAGACTCACAGAATCCCTACTCTACTATCCTTTTCCATTTGTGGTGGTCTCAAATATTTTTTGTTTGAATGTGTGTGGGTGGGTATGTTGGATATTTTGTTTTTAAAAATGAGAAATGGAAAGTTATTCCTAATAAGTGTAGGCTTCAATTGAGATGTTTAGTTTATGAGGTCTTAACTGATTTTCTCTTCTAGGCACTGCAGTTAAAACCTTCCTGATCTAAAATTTTAGAAACTATTGAAGTATTCAAATGATAAGTACTTTATAAACTGAAATTGCATTGAAAATGGAGAGTTGTTTTTTTTTTTTAATTGACCTATGTATCAGGCACTATTTTCAGGACTATGCTCCTGAATAGTGACTGAGAAGATCTCTGCCCTGATCAAGCTAACATTTTAGTGGGAGATGACAGTTCTGTACCACATAAAATGTTTCACAGTCTTGATTTGTGCCATGGAGAAAATAATGTGATATAATGGAATGATTGGATAGAGTGATCAGGAAAATTCTGAGGTAATAAATGGATTTTCCAAATTTTTATTAAGAAAAGTCTCAAAGATTCAGAAAACAGAACATTTTGCCATATGTGTTTCTAATGCATTTATATTAAATATTTTAAAGTATTATAATTTGCAGACGTATTTCTTCCCTTAAATCATCCTATAATCTTAGAAAAACAAGGTCATTTCCCTACGTAACCACAGTACTGTGAACACACCAAACACAAACTGATGATTTCCTAATGTCAAATTCCCACACCATATTCGATCTGGTTATTCCCAGAAGGTATTTTATAACTGTTTTGTTCAAAGATTCAAATACGATCCAATCTTCATAATAGGCTATGTCTTTTTTGATCTTTAAGAATTGTATTGCTCCATTCCTCTTCTTTTTTCCCCATGATATTGGCTACAGATACTGGGCTAGCTCTGGATTTGCTTAATGGCTTTTCATGGTTCCATTGAACCTGTTCTTTCTTTGGAGAGCTTTGATAGAAAGGTTGACTCAACCATTTGTATAAAGAAAAAGAAAACTGTCTCTCTTTACACAGAAAGATATATTCAGTAGTTAGAGGATTTGTGCATTCTGAGTCCTTAGGTATCTCTAAATATCTGTCTCTCTAGAAGGTATTGTTGCCTCTAATAAAGGAGGGTCTCTAGCACTGAGTTCTGACAGCCTGTGAGATGTGAGAATTTTGACTGTAAATCTCTAGCAACTATTTTCTGTTAGCAACTATTTAGCAAAAGAAAACCTAATTTCAGTCTTTAATATGTGCTTCCAAAGTTGATGTTGGTTGAATATAATATGGTAGAACCAAATACCTATTTAGGGACAGTGTAGGGGATGGTAGTAATTAATCGAGAGACAGCATCAGGTGGAGCAGTGGCTTTAAAAATTTTTTTGACTGCGATCTGCAATTGGAAGACATTTGACAATGCTGCCCTGTAACAACACCCCTGTTCTTACTCCCAAAAACCAAAAGTAATTTACCAATCTTACTATGAGCAATTGTGGCTGATCTTTCATTTTTCCTATTTTATTTAAAAATCAAATGATAGTCCCAAACCTTTATATTAATTTCAAAGCACATTAATTCTCCAGGTTGTTTTATCATTTAGAACTAGAAAGAGTTCAAGTTCTGATTTTTGTCACTTGCTGTGCATGTAAGCTTGATTAAGTTACCTTACTTCTCTGAGCTTCCATTTCATTGGTTAAAATTGGAATAGTGTATTCGTTTTTACAGTTTCGTTATACTGACATAACCTGAGTAAAGAGGTTATACTTACTAAACATACAATCAGTGGGTATTTTCTCTCCAAAGTTTGTTAGCTTAGGGAATTGGGAGGATGGCACTGATAATAATGGTGAAACTTACTCAGAGGAAAATTAATTCAGTTTTAGACATGCTAGAGTTTGAGGTGTTATATATAGCCAGAAGAGTTTAGTCATATCACTTAGAAACTAGCCTATATACAATAGTCTCAAATTAGCAAATTTTTAAAAAATGCAAGTGAACAGTATTAAAACTTTGGGGACTTAATGATTAAACCTTCTTAAATCTACATGAAGTTGACTAAATCTATACATACAACTGTTTCACTTGGCCAGATTTCTACTACATTCTCCAAAGTTTTAAATGCAAAATCTGTCATTTGTATGAATATTTGTCTCTATTAGTACAAGTAATGATGGGTAATTGTGATAAAAATCACAGAACTTGGAATTAAACCTTAGGTAGGTGATTCTAAGTAGGTAACCTATCAGCTGCCTTAATTTCTATGATTCAATTTCTTCATCTACAAAATATTATTTCATAAAATTGTGATTGTCAAAGGGACAAGTAGATATGGGATCCATTATCTCCATGGAAAAACTTAGCAAAACATCATTTTATTCATCAAAATAAAAAATTTATGATTGGTTTTCAATTTTTAAGATTGAATCAAACAGTATTCTTTATAATGGCAGGAAGTTATCATCCTAGAATATGTCTTTAAGGAAGTATGGATAAAGGGAATCCATGTACATCTTGGCACACATTTAACGTAGTAATGGTGATACTAATTTATAAAGACTAAGTGTCATAGGCTATTAAAAATAAATTCTTGTACCTGATCTTGATACTTATTAAATCTGACTAATGTGTATATGAGATATTATTAGAAAAAGTGTTTGTCCAGTAGCTTACATTATAAATAACCCCTGTTCTAGCTCATTTTAAACAATGTAGTATGAATGATGCCAAAAAACAGGCTAGAACATTTTCTTCTTTCCAAGATCTTCGATTTTGTAAACAAGACTTTCGTCTTGGAACTAATCTAGGTCATCATAACCCAAAATCTTTTGAAAGATGAGAACCCCAATTAAGTCTCTTAGGTATTTGTTAATATTTTAGTTTTTAGAATGTATGTTAGCTGTAAAAACACAGTATTTTTGGATTGCTGTTTGACCACTTGGTTAATTTGTACCTTCTCATAATGAATACAAATCACTGGGTAATCATTTCAGCAAATATGATTGCTAGGAATCTCTATGCAAGTGGGAATTAACATAATTTATGATCTAATTTATCCCTATACTGACCTAACAGCATAACATTTTGATTTTTAAATAAAAACTCTGATTTAATTAAATCATACATTTCTCTGTTTTCCACAGCTGTTAACAGTGTTAAATTTTAGCTATTATTTAGTCTTCATTGCAAATTACTTATTGAACTGTTAAATGTGACATTTAAGAAATTTAAAAAAATATCAATGTCATAGAAAACTTTCTTTGGTAATTCAGATTTAAGCTTCATTCCCATTGTTATTAATGTAAAATACTATTAATGTATACTAATGTATTTCCCATTATTTGTACGTATGTGTACACCCTTTGTTAACATCGTATAGACCTGATATATGCAAAGGAAAAAAGGAAACATAAATTGTATGCAAGCCAAGTACTGGGCTAAGTGATGTACAGCACTTAGAGAAATTATTATTCCCGCTTTACAGATGAAGAAATAGGCTCAGATAGGTTAATTTTATAGCACAGCTTATAAGTGGAAAGAACTTGAATCCCCTGGCTCTTCTTCATTATGTCTTGCTACTTTAAGGGATCTTTCCGATAATGAAGTTGAATTTTGTGCAAACATGTTTACACTGACACATCTGGACATTTTCTCTCAGCCCTCAGGACCATCTGAGATGACAATATCCTATTTGTGTAGTACATTGCTGCTTTCAAAATAATTTTATCTCATCCTATTTGATCCTTACAACATACTGGCACTGCAGACAAAAAATAATGAGAAATTTCAAAGAAATCCTTAAGATCTCAAAGCTGGTTAGAGGTAGATTTGGGGCCAAAATACACATCTGTGGTTCCCGGTTTAGTGTCCTTTTTTATTTTATTTTATTTTTTTCACTTTCTCTGCATTAAGTATGCAATCTTTAATCATGAAGTAGTGAAATTTTACAAATTGAACCTTTTATTGTTGTCATGATCACATTACAGCTACAGCTTGGCTCTCTCTTTAGCAGTCAAATCCCGTTTGTCTGTGTTGTATAAGTAGTGTATTAACGACAGTTTCAAGGTGTAATGAGGCTGAGTAATAAATGGAAAATGTTTACGTGAGATTTCTGTATTTAAACTTTATTTCTGTGTATGCCATATTTGCCTTATGGAAATTTATATAAGAAAACTATTGTTAAGGGAAGGACAGTAGTGGTTAAGAGCATACGTGTTAGATTCAGAGCATATATGTTTGTTTTTTTTTTTTTTTTGAGACAGAGTCTCACTGTGTTGCCCAGGCTAGAGTGCCGTGGGATCATCCTAGCTCACAGCAACCTCAGACTCCTGGGCTCAAGTGATCCTCCTGCCTCAGCCTCCCGAGTAGCTGGGACTAAAGGCATGCGCCACCATGCCCGGCTAAGTTTTTCTATATATTTTTAGTTGTCCAATTAATTTCTTTCTATTTTTAGTAGAGACGGGGTCTCGCTCTTGCTCAGGCTGATTTCGAACTCCTGAGCTCAAACAATCCGCCCGCCTCGGCCTCCCAAAGAGCTAGGATTACAGGCGTGAGCCACCGCACCCGGCCCAGAGCATATATGTTTAGGAAGACCTAAATTTGAACCCTGGCTTTGCCCACTTGGTTCTGGTTAATTGGGCAAGTAACAAGCCAGTTTCCATATCTTTGGGTATAACAACTACCTGAGGGTCAGAGGAGATGAGTACGTAAAGGAGTCGACATCATGCCTGGCGCGTGGACCAATGTGTAGTGGCTACTTAATACACACACACACACACACACACACACACACACGCACAGTAATTTAATATATGTATATATGTAGTAGCTATTTAATCATTACCTTTGAAGGGTTGTTTTTTTCTACCAGCAATATATATATTTTTTTGTTTAGGAAGTATCAAAGATAGCATAATTATCTGTAATGTATCTTATTGTCAGTAGACAGTTCTCAATTATTTCTGCTAACAGCATAGATGATCTGAAATAGTACATATTTGAAATTTTTCCATTTTGTATTTGAAATATGTAGTATAAAAAACTGTTATGAAAGATTGGTTTTCCTATTTATTTCCTTACATTAGGATAATATAAGTAATTTATATTTCTTGAACGGGTCCATTTGGAGGGTATATTTAATAGCCATGCTAGGTGGGTTCCAAGGGAAAAGGGAATTTTTCATGGTTGCGGATTGAGCTTTGAGAACCTGGGACTGGCACTTGTATAGAATTTCATGTTATGCAGATTCTTAGTTTGGAGACTTTTGAGATTTACAAAGTAGGTAATGTGCCATCATTTTATAGCATACTTACTCTAGCTTTGTGTACCAAGATGAACAAATCAGGAACAAGCAAGCCTTCTTCAAAAATATATAAAATGCCATTCTGAAATTTATTGGAAAACTAGCAGCACAGAGGAAGCATTTCACTAAATAAAATTCTCTCAATTGAATTTAAATTTGTAAGGTGCCACATCTCTTGGAATACCTTTTATTCATTTATAATTACATGCTCTGATTAAATACATTTAATATTTTTCCATAAGTTCTTTCTATATATCAGTCAATTTTATGTTTTAAGTATATGATATCATTAGCCTTTATTTATTTATTTATTTTTTTGAGACAGAGTCTCGCTTTGTTGCCCGGGCTAGAGTGAGTGCCGTGGCGTCAGCCTAGCTCACAGCAACCTCAAACTCCTGGGCTCAAGCGGTCCTTTTGCCTCAGCCTCCCGAGTAGCTGGGACTACAGGCATGCGCCACCATGCCCGGCTAATTTTTCTCTATATATATATTTTTAGTTGTCCAGATCATTTCTTCCTATTTTTTTAGTAGAGAAGGGGTCTTGCTTTTGCTCAGGCTGGTCTCCAACTCCTGACCTTGAGCGATCCACCCACCTCGGCCTAGCCTTTAATTAGAAAGTTTAAGGACTATAACTGAAAGGAAATAATCTAAAACAACCTAGTGACTATATATTATTCTTCCTTTTTTGATACAGGAAAAGGTTAATTTGGAAGTATAAGTTTATTAATCCAAAAAATTTTAAATTTGATTTCTTTTGACTTCTAGTTGTGTGACTTGTATAAATTTTTAGAGTTGATTTCCTTGTTTGAATGATGAAGGTGGTCAAATAAGATGTTCAACTTGCTCTATTCGCCTCCCATGGTTGTAAAATCGAAGCAAGTATTGTATAAGATATGAATTAGGCATGGTGCTAGGTAGGCAATTAAGTAGACATAGTACCTCCCTTTAAAGCACTTACAGTGTGGTGGAAGAAACTGTCATTAAAGCAGTCATTTTGTAAATACTTATTCAGCATTCTATGAGCTAAGTACTAAGGAAAACGTACAGAAGGCCTGAGAGGTCTTGGGTTAGGAAAAGTTTTACAGATGAGGAAACTGAAGCTCATAGTGGTTTTATAATTTTATATATGGTCTCACTGTTAGTAAATGGTAAATTCATGTTTTGAACCTAGGTTGGCCTGACTCCATAATCCTTGCTGTCTCTACTATGCCATTCTTTGAGTCACCTACTTCACAGGCTTATTGTGTTCCCAATTGTTATCTTCCTTCTTGTTATTTCTCTGGGGGCTTAACAGCTCTCCTGCTGGCTAATTGTGAGGCCAGTGATTAGATTCTTTCTTTAAAGTAATAGTGAGATTTCATTAAAGCAAAAAAAAAAAAACCTCTTCCAGGTTGTATTTCTTGTATACTGTAGAACCCCATGGATCCTAGAAGCTTTTTCAGAGGTAGAAATCTTGTGGATTCTGGGCCTGACATGAAATTGCAGTGCTGTTTGTGGCCTCTCATTTAAAAATAGCCTCATGGTGCTCGTAGGGTGCATTAGTAATGCCAACATTTCTGTCAGCCTCCACTCCCTACCCCCAAGACACCCAAGATAAACAAAGATCTGAGTAATAAACAACATGCTTCTGCTGCTGCCTCAGCCTGCTCCCACAAACCACTCCCGTATAGAAATCCTAGAGCCACCGCTGATAATTTTATTGGAAGAATGCAAATAAAGAGTTCCATTGCTTTAAAAGTTTGAAAACACCATCCTAGTTGATGTGATGATCAGGGGAAATACTTCTGAAAGGAGAAGTTTTTTTGATCCTTCACATCTGTTTATCCCCTACTACCTATACTGACTCTCCCAAACAACTTTATAAGTTAGGGAGGGATTTTTGTTTTTGTTGAAGTTTGTGGAGATAATGTGGACTGGTACACTGAAGCCCAGTAACTTGAAATCTGAAAAAAATCTATACTTTCATGTCTATATATAGGTATTTATGATAAAGAAAAGTAAATGAATGTAGGCTACTTGTCATTGTTTTACATAATGAGATGTTTTTACTACAAATACCTAGTTAAATCTTATATTGTTTCCAGAGTAACTGATTATTTTTCCTTTTTGAATCTTTCTAATCAATCTGTTAACATTTTTCTAGCCCTCTTAAAAGCACTGCATACATTTGAGGAGTGCTATTTTAGGCCTTTATTCCATTTTAAATATCTAAGAGGTTGTGCTTTTCACAGTCTAGGAATTCGTGAAATTTGTTGTAAAGTAATTTATAGCTCTAGGTAGATGGAGGATGATGCTTTATTCTGTTTGTTGTAACTTATTGTATCTCCACATTTTCAGAAGGTTTCACTTGGTAGAACCTGATTTATTTGAAATGTCAAGTAATAAATTGATGGCCTCCACTATCCTTCTCTGTCCTCAGTTTTATGTGAAACACTAACTGAAATAAATCTTTGTCTAACAAATTTCTCTCTGTTTTATTATTATTTTTTTAAAGACTAGTCAAGTGCAGTAGTGAGAAGGGGGGAAAGTCGTAGAACAAGGAATTCAATCTGTGACTGTGAACAATCAAGTGAGATAACTCACTACCTTCGAACCAGCCTCTCTCTGTTTTAAAAACAACAAGAGAAACATATTTTAGGGGCTCATGCTACAATACTTTGTCATTATTGGTCTACTGTTCTTTCCTTTCAAGTTGCTTAAACACAGCTGAGTTCATGAGAGGAGCAAAGAAAACATAACAGTGCTGCCAAGTAGACAGGAAGCTGTAGTGGACCTAGCAAGCAGGGGAGGTTGAACACACCCTCCATCCAATCAGCTGTGAGTGCTGTTGCTATGTGCGCTCTTACTCTGCTGCCTTTGTGAAAACCTTACACAGAGGGAAGTGGAATCAGCACCAACGCTGAACATTTGTTTTAACCGCTGCAGACATCTGGATCCCTCAGTTACTGACAGTGTAGCTGTTGACAGCCAGAAGGCAACTTCTTTTATACAGGATTCCAGTATGGTTTTCAGTGGAAACAAAGGGCTTCACAGAGAAGGTGTGTAATGAAGTGTTTTTAACGGCTTTATTTTTAAGCTTCCGATTTTCTGTAGCTGTTTACCAGTTGTGGTGCTTGCTTTGCCTGGATTTTTAATAAATAGTCTGGAAAAATGATGTCACTTTGAAAAGCATTGAACTTAGAGAATTTTCTTTAGCTTCGTATAGCCTGTTTTGTTTGAATAACATTGCTTAAAAGATTATTAAAATGCTGATCTGAACAATGAGTAGGAAGAAAAGAAACCAGATACAATGTGCTCAATTTAATGGGGAAAAAAATGTGACAGAAATGAGAATACAGGGAAGAGAATGTGAGCTAGCCAGAAACATTAAATGTATATGGGGGCAGGAGTTGTTTTTTAAATAAAAGCTGTTAAGGAGAATGTATTTAAAATAAGTTACTTATTTCTAATTGAATTCATTTTTTCTGAATTTGACAAAGATTGTCAGAATTTAGCTAAGTGAGATTTTTGGCATAGTTTAAGGAATCGGTGTGCTTTTTATAAAGCGTTTCTGAAGATGCTTCCTCAAATTGTGCAATCTCTTATTTGATCTGTTGACTAGTTCTGTGCAGTTCAGATAAAGGATAGTAATATAATTCAACAGCAAATTTAGTGTAGTGTTGTATTAAATATCCATATAGAAAACTGGAGAATAAACACTGAAGGCAACATACCACAAATAGTTAAAGTAGTATTTTAAAATTAAAATAGGCCTCCAAAATGTAATAATTCCATATCTGACTTAGTTAATACTGCAAATATAGTAAAATCTTATTAATTTAAACTACACTAATCAATATTTGTGATAATCGAACAGAATATAGGTTACCATTTGTTTATACAGGATCTGGAAAAACTGGTCTGTCCAACAGATTATAGTAAAGTTTTAAAGTATTTGAGATAAACAAAAGGTTTTTTTGCATTTTTCTCAAATACTGTGAAATTAATTTACATATTTGATTTAGCTAATGATTCTTTTAATTAAAACAGCAGGCTAATTAGCATACAGCCCATTTTATGAACAGTCCATGTTGAGCTAACAACCAGTTTTGCCTTTTCAGTTTCACATGGTTGTCTCATGGCTTATTTTAATTGACTCAGTGATTGATGTCTGATGAATAAAGTTAGTGTAAGTTCAGAGTTAATATTAGAGCTTTATTTGTTATTCCTACGTATGATATATTTTGGAATAGGATAGGTTTTGTTGTTCTTTTGAAAAAGTACCTGTCATTAGGGAGTCTTGGCAATCAATGTCAGCATTTTTGGTAAGGGAGGAAAGATATGTAGATATTTCTTTTCCTTGAAAAGAACTCAAAATATATCCCATGCTTTTGAGCCCTTTACTGGTCCTTATTTAACAATATTACATATATGATACCTGCGATAAGTTTGAAGGATTTCAAAGAGTAGGTACAAATTTACAAAATGAATTATCCATAAACATTATAAAAGTGTTTTATGTGGACCTGTATGTTGCTGAACTTTAAGACTCTGACATTTCTTAGTTTTTCCAGTTTTGTTAGGTGTAGCCAAAAACTTGATAGAAGTTATCATAAAACTTATAGCAAAATAAAGTTATATTCTTTGGACTTGGTGGCCTCCACACTATAAAGCACTCATTTCCAGGAGAGAAGCTGTGTGTCTTAGGGGTAAAGACATGAGAGGGTGTTAGGAGTGGAAGGTAGAGATATGCAGAGGGGATCCAAGTTCATTAAAATATGACTCTTAACCACCTGAAGGTCAGTCTAGTCATTTTCATTTTTTGAGCTATCATCCTTGTCCATTACTAATTTTATTTTCTTATAGAACCACAAAAAACAAAGTTCCCTAAATTGGTTTGCTACCCTTTGCTCTTGGTTTATTTCGTAAGAATTAATAAAACTTCCAAGAGAAGGTGATTTTCATTCATAAGCTGCAAAAGATGGAGGAACATGAAATTAATAAGAAAGTTGAGTGTACTGCTGTGTTACACAAAGCCTTTGCCATTGTGTTCAGGAGGAATATTATTTCCAGAATCCCAGACTTTATTGCTGGGCTCAACACCCGAAAATGTTTTATGTACTGGAGCTTCTGAAATTTCTTGTCCAGTATCAGAACCTCAGGGAATTGACATTTATAATCTGGTCAATTATAGTAACAATGCTAGCATATTTCAGTTCTTTTAATTTATCTATTATTTGACAGTAGAATTTTTGTTATCTTTTCTATGTCAAATCATTAGCTATACGTTCTTGTACTTGTGGAAAAATACTTCACTTCTCAAAAACAGTAATTTCTTTTTTTGTCTTGGCCTTTTGGTAAAGAATAGCAGATAGAAGCATTTACATTTATTAGATGTGATTGCTATAACTAATTTTATTTTAGGTAAATTAAAATAAATTATTTTTATATATTTTGAAATTGCTAAGCAATAATATATAAATGCAATTTCATTTACAGTTATTAAAATTTTGCAATTTAAAAATCTCAGGTTGGGAATGGGTAACAATCTGAGTTTTTCTTTTTCTCTAAGTCAACATACCTCAAATGGTTAAGGTAGTATTTTAAAATTCAAGTAGGCCTCCTAAAGGTAATAATTCCGTACTGACTTCTTTGAAATCTTTTTTTAAATCATTCTTACTTCAAGTATTATCACAAATGTTTGCTTTCAATATGTATGCCTTAAATGCTGTATGACAAGATGTTTCTTTGCAGAAATTCCATTATTCATAGTCCTCAGCTGAGCAGGGAAATTTGGTCTTGACAACTTTTTTTCAGGCATTTTCACATATCAATAGGGCTATTGCATAAACTGTATTGCTTTTGCAAGTATGTAGTAAATCTTTTTTTTAATGTTCAGATGTCACAGTATCTAAAAATCAAAGACCTAAGTTTCAAAAATATAGTTTTACAGTATTACATTAATCTGATTATATAATCCTTTGTGATGAGGCCCACTCAAAAAAAAGTGCAGCATGAGGACTATTAATTGAGAAATTGGAATTATCTTTACTGGTCTCCTCAATTTTACCCTTTCAAAGACTTCTGAACATCAAAAGACTTGAATGAAAAGGTTTATGATATGCACAGGGACAGTAAAATTACAAATCACAGGAACTAGTTAAGATAGGGTATAAAACATAATCAGGCCCTAAGGCCTCAGATTTTGCTATAAGGTTCCTGTCATCTGGCAGGAAACTATGCCAGTCAGTTATGTATGTCCCTGTTCTTTAACATTGTATTGCTAAATATTTGCCATTAATGTATAAGTTTGTTTCTGTTAATATTTTGAGGGTGTTTTGTTTTATTGAGGTTCAGATTTGGGATGGTTGATACAAAAATACAATTACATAGAAAAAATAAGTTCTAGTATTCAGTAGTACAGTAGGGAAATTATAGTTAAATATAGTATATTGCAATATTAGCTAGAATAGAAGAATTATAATGTTCCCGTCACAAAGAAAAGGCAAATGTTTACAGTAATGGACATCTCAGTTACCCCCATTTGATCACTACACGTTGTATACATGTATCAAAATATGACATATACCCCCAGATATGTACAACTATGATATATCAATAAAAATATTTAAAAATAAAAATGAAAAAATGATCTTGGGTGGCTTGCCTGTATGATTTATTATTTGGCTGTGTGATATTGGGCATGGTTTCACCTTTCTGGGCTTTAGTTTACCCATTAGTATCATGAGATTTTAGTGTGATCCTGGGGTTTAAATGAAAGAATGTGCAAAACCACTTAGATTAGTGACCCAAATCTCAGTAAAACGTGAGATTTTATTATAATAAATTTTCCTTTTCATTAAAATTATTCTATATTAAAAATGTAAATATGCTGAGTTTTCTAAGTATTTTGAGAATTTTAAGTATAGCTTTTTTTAGGCTTTCCTCCTGAGCTTCACGTTTACAGATGTACTTCTAGTTTCTCAATTTTCTGAGATACTTCATTATCTGTAAAGCCATAGAAATAGACGGATTAGGGCAGAAAGAGAAGGCAGGGCTGGTGGGGGAAGTACATGACTAAATATCTGAAGAAAGATAATAATAAGGAAATAAGGAATGAGTAAAATGGGAAGAGAAATAGAAAAGGCAAAAGAAGCATCTCTTTGATTATAGTGTTTAATATAATATATATTAATATGGTTGGATTATTGTAGTGGTATGTTGTTACTTTTGTTGTGTGTGTGTACTCTCTCGTGTGCCAACCACCTCCCAACCCCCTGCCATCTTTCCTCTGCAAATGCTGAGCTGATTAACCTGAAGTTGCTAAATCCCCTGGTGATTTGTTTACTGGGAAGTAACTTGTTTCTGACTTCTCTTGTGAATTCCTCAGTTAGGATTGGGCTAAAGGTAACCTTGTAGTTACCACCCATATTAATGACAAGGGACAAGCCAGTTGCCTGGGAGCCAGAAATTAAATATCATCGTAGATATGATGAGTGTCACTGTCTTGAAATATAAAAGCTTCCAGAATAAAAATCTGGTCATGTGGTGCTTAATTTTGAGAATTCAATCTTCAAAGCCAGAATGTTGAGAAGCATTCTTTTATTTGTCATTTTTGTAAGTACACAAAATTTCAGGTTCCTTTCAAGTGACCACAGTATTTTCATTGCTTTGTGATACATTTTATATTATTTTGGTGGGAGGTTTAAGCTGGGTTCCATCCTGGATTTCTTTCCTTTTCTTTCTTTCTTTTTTTAAATGATGGGGTCTTTCTCATTCTCCCAAGCTGGAGTGCAGTGGCGCCATCATACCTCACTGCAGCCTCGAACTCCATGGCTCTCAGATGATCCTCCTGCCTTAGCCTAAAGTTGCTGGGATTACAGGTGTGAACCACCATGGCTGGCTATCCTGGTTTTCATATTTTTATCAAGGGCTAAAATTTTGTGATTTCCAATAAGTTTATTATTTAGCCTTCCAGTTTGCTGAAGGTACAGGTTAGCTTATTGAGAGTTAGAGAATAAGCAAATGTTTCTTTGCAATTAACAAAAGCACAGGAGAACCCTTTTAGAAATAAGTATCCTAATTTTACCTGACTACATTGCATTGGTGTATTTGTTTTGGGTAATGCATAGTGACCTTAAATCACTTCTACCAAAAATATCCACGTAGTAAAAGAACAGTTACTCTGTCAGTGTCTCCTACTAGTAACCCTTTTGAGAACCTGCTGAGTATTATTAACCTCCTTTGCTAGGAAAAAAGATGCGTCTGTGTTTATACACACATAATTTTTTGGAAAATAGAGGAAGATTTTGTTAAAAAAATTTTATTCAGAGCATAAAAGCATTAGTATTTAAAAATCGAGGCTTAAAACAGACTGGATAAAGATTTAAGGATGTGTACGCAATCAGAGTGTTACATAGTGAACATGGGGCACTGTTTTTTTTGTTGTTGTTTTGTTTTTTTTTTAGCTCCAAAGGAGATGATAAAATGTCCCAATATGCATGCCATACATTAGTACTCTTGCAGGTGGGTTTGTCCTGGAGAGTACCCATTATTCCTCCACTGACTCCTGTATTTTGGGTGGACTTCTGTTAGAGAACCTAGCACAAAAGGAGCAGCCTGGAATGCAATGCTCAGGTCCCCAGAAACTATGTGCCATCTCCGAGTCGTAGATTGAGATTAGAGAAGACCTAGAAGACACCTCCTTTGACCTTGCTGCCACCTGGAATCTCTTCCAGAAATAATTCTGCACTAGAAATGGCAAGGTCCACTGCTATGAATGTCACCTAGTTCCATCTGTGTTCATGAGAATCAAGCAAAAACTGATATTACTGTGTGTGTTCCAGTTTCTCAACTCTTTTAATTAAAAAACAACTCTGTCTTCTACCTACTTTTTATTTCTCCAGGAGTTTTATGTTTCACACATACATGCACTCAGTGGAAAATATAAATGTTGAAAATACTTAGAAGGTGGGGATCATTCATGAGGTAGAGGGAAGGAGGTTGAAAGGACAGAGTGTATTTTTTAGGACCAGCCTATGTTGTAACCATATTCCCATGAGGTAAAAATGTAAGACTAAATTAGGTTAAGCTTAAGGATAATTTTGGAAAGTTGTGTGCCAGTTATCTGGGATTAGTAAAGCTGGAACAAAACAAAACAGCACTGGACTAGTAGATTGTTGCCTTTTTAGCACAGAGTATTCTTCTGAGTGTATAGATAAATCTAGAATTTGTGGTTTTGAAAGAACAACTTTGTTTCCTTCTGGGACAATATTTTCTCAGATCTTTGTCTCAGAGTTTGTTCTGCATGGAGTATGGAGTGATAACACCATATGATTAGGAATATCCCCACAAAGGACAGTAAAAAGGACAATATTCTCTATGTGAGGATTTTTAGGCTCTAAAACTGTGATGAGTTAGGTCTGATGGTTTACACAGAGCACAGGGAAATGAAATCAAATAGGGTTTGTGCAGGTAAGAAGGAAATGAATAAAATCTGTGTGGCTGTAAGTTTGTGTCCATGCATGGGTGATGAGTGGCTGAAAGCATAATTCTGACAGCCTGAACTTTAAGGAGGCAATCAATCAATCAATCAATCAATCAAACCAGTAAATTTCCTCAATAACACTGGCTAGTTCTAATTCTTACATTTTAAATATCATGTCCTCTGGGAGCTTTCTCCAATGTCCAAAATTCAGTTCCTTCATAAATATTCCCATAGCACCTTGATCTATCCCTATCTCATTTATCATATCACCATAAATTACATTTGTGTCCTATCAATAAGACTGTGCTCTACTTGAAGGCAGTGACATAGCTTCTACCATTTCCTCTGAAGAAGAGGAATTTCACTGACAGTGTTTTTCATTTGTTTTTGTTTTTTTTTTTTTTTTTTGAGACAGAGTCTCAATCTGTCACTTGGGCTAAAGTGCCATGGCATTAGCCTAGCTCACAGCAACCTCAAACTCCTGGGCTCCAACAATCCTCCTGCCTCAGCCTCTGGAGTATCTGGGACTACAGGCACACACCACCATGCCCGCCTAATTTTTTCTGTTTTTAGAAGAGATGGGGGTCTCACTCTTGCTCAGACTAGTCTCAAGTTCCTGATCTCAAGCGATTCTCCCACCTCAGCTTCCCAGAGTGCTAGGATCACAGGCATGAGCCACCGCACCCAGCCCTCACTGACAGTTTTTGACATATAGATAAGAAAGATACCAGTATGCTTTTCTTTTTCCACTCTTACCTGCTAGCCAGTCTTTCAAATTACTTAGAATTTAATTTTCTTTTTACAGCTTGAGTTGCCCCTCAACTTCTCATATAAGTTTTCAGTAGTAGGTTGCTATGATGAATTCGATCTATAATTTCTTAAGACTGTTGAGGCCTAGAAATTACAGTAATCAACGTGGAAATTAGAACTCAAAGTGTTCTATTTTTTCTCTCTCTCTCTTTTTTTTTTTTGCGACAAGGTCTCACTCTGTCACCCAGGCTGACATACAGTGGCCCAATCATACCTCACTGTAGCCTTGAACTCCTGGCCTGAAGCAATCCTCCTGCATCAGCCTCCCAAGTAGTAGGACTATAGGCACACACCATAGCTAATTTTTTTTTTTTTTTTAAGAGCCGGGGTCTTACAATGTTGCCCAGGCTGTTCTTCAACTCCTAGCGTCAAGCTATCCTTTCATCTTAGCCTCCCAAAATGCTGAGATTATAGGTATGAGCTACTGTACCTGGCCTGTTTTTCATTTTTCACAGTTTAAATGCTTTTGCCCTTGGGTAGAGAGTTAGTGAGTAATTGCCTAAAGTAGTTTCATTATTTTAAAACAAATGCTTCCGTATTCCATGTAAGAGAATTACATTAATAAGATAGAAAAACAGTAATTAAAATATGAAATCCAAGAGAAGAATAAAGTAATAGTTATCCAGAAAGGGTAACAGCAAGCTTTTGTCACTTTAACCAGAAATAAGCTGAAAATAAGAAAACAAAATATGAAATATTGAACATCTATTCAAGGCCTATTCATACCCAGCACTGTGCTGGGCAATAGTAAGAGAGTTTGTCTTGTTCTCTTGGAATTCGAATAATGATTTAATTTTATTTGTGCTGAGTTTTAGGAAGGAAAAGTATAGGTGCAATAAACTCTTCTAATAACAATAAAAAGCCATGGAAGAGATTAATGGGATCAGATGAGACTGGATAAAACCTAATAAAGAATTATGTATATAAGCTGAAATAGAGATCACCTGATTGCATCATATTCTTTTTTTTAATCTGTAGAATTTTATCAAGTGGTACAATTAAATGTTTTCCTTAGAGTAGAAATTATTTTAGAAAATGTAATGAAGAAATCCCTTTCACAAAAGCAACAAATATAAATATAATTTTAAATAAACAATAGATTTATTCAGGAACTTTATGAAGATATTAAAACTCTACTAAAGAATATTTTAAAGCCTTGCCTAAACGGTGAGATGTAAACCTTTGAAATGCAATTTTTAAAAAGTTCAAGTATTTTTTCAGTCTATAATTTTTGGAAACCATTAATAAATTCATGAGATATCTGAAAATTGGAAAAGCAGGAAGAGTGTTTAGAGAGTTGGAGTACTCTCCAAATGCACAGAAGGATGAATCACCTTCCTGACCACAGTTTTTCCATGGTGCAGCTTTATAAGGTGCAGCTGTCAGGAGGGGAGTGCTGGAAACTGGAGGAATTTTAGTGATTCAGTGGAATACAGAGGGTGGGGCATCTTGAAGTGGCCCTGGGAGAGAAGGAGTTTGGCAGGAGTGTTGAGTACATAAAGGGGAGTGTTGGGAGATAAGGGTTTTTAAAAAAAAAAGGTAGGTAGGGTCTTTTCACCCATCTCTCATTACTTCCCTTTATGTGTCCAGTGTTCTGGCCAATCTGGGTATAGTGAGGGGTCGCATGTGGGAGGTTGCTGAAATAGAAGCAGTCAGACTTTACCACTGATGGCTTACTGGGGATAAGCGAAAGGGAGAAGGCATAAATGATTCTAAGGTTTCAAGTCACAAAAAGCAAAACAGCTGTGGTTGGGACAAGTCTTGTACTCCGACCAACGCCCCCATGATTATTTTTAGTTTGTGGTAGCCTAGATGTAACAGGGTCAGTCTGTGCAATAAGTGGAATGGTACTATTTTATAACTTCAAAAATTGGTATAAGTAGAATCAAGTAATTGGAAGGGGCCATCTAGTTTCACACACCTTCATTTTACAAGTGAGTTTGCTGAGGGTCACAGTTGAATTGACCTTTCTCAAGATCTCAGGGCTAGTTTTATTACAAAGCTGAAATTAAAATCCAGGTTTTCTATCTTCTGCTACATCATTTTTCATACTTTTTGCAAGTTGCTTAATATGATAATCATTCAGTTTTTATGTTATTGAGATACGTGAATTTTAAGGTCTAATGGAAGTATAACTGCTGGTCTTAAGATCTATTATTTAGCTATCAAAATTTAGGGAAAAGATGTAAGTTAAATATAGAATTTAAGAAGATTGGCAAATTTGTCTTCTAAACAGATGACTTTGGAATAATACAACAATAAATAATTGCTTGATCATAATAGCTATGCTTAATTAACTATAATTCTAATTGTGTGTGAATTGGCTGAACTAAAACCATTTAATCTGGCTCTAGGAAATATTCTATACTTGGCTGCCTGAAGTTGATGATAATGACCATAGTGTCGTCCAATAAAACATTAATTAAAAACATTACTTTAGCATTAAACCTCACTGCTTGATTATTATCAGAGGATACTGCCTTGGCAGAGTTACTATTTTAAAGGGGAAATAGAACAATATGAAACTGCATTTGTGAGGAAAGAAAAAGTATTCTTTCTGTTCTCATCAATCTTATAGCAAGGTGATGTCTTTACAACAGCCATTTACAGTTAGAGTGTAATTTTCCTTCCTGAATAATTGATCTCCCCACATTTGCACAGAGAGTAATAAATGAATCTATTTGAACAAACATGGTTACAAGGGTAACATTGCCTCCCTGCTTCAGCTGGTGGAATCATTGAAGGAACTGATGGGTTTCTTGATACTATTATATCATCTCATTTTCTTTCTGGCAAGCTATCATTCTCATAGTCTTCTGGTCCATTGCCTTTTTTAGAATTGGCAGTTTTCATTTTTGTGGAATATGTTCTCTACCCTCCCCATCATTTGCTCTTTCAAATAATAGATAAGCTTAAGATCAGCTTGGGCTGATCCAGGCGGGACAGTGGGAAGGAATGGGAAGGATCCCATAGCACCGTAGGTGTGCTCTTGGTTACTGTTGCTATTCACACACAGACTGAAGTCAAATTGCTTTTAGCTTAGTACCTTTTGGTGGTGGTTCCCAAAGGCTGGTACTTGGACTTGTTTGAGTCTAACAGCAGGCTTTCGTTTTTCCATGGCGAAGATGGGCAAGGAACTGACTGTTCTTTTTCTGTGATCATGCCTTCCAATTTTTTGTTATTAAATGCCTTTTCTTTTATGAAATGATGTTAAAGGTAAATTAAAAATGTTGATAAATGGTACTTTCTTTTATTCTTCTAATTTTGCTTTTATTTAAGAACTGAAATATTAAATTTTTTCAGTAGGAGAGCTCCTTAATCTTGCAATTTTAGCAAATTTAATTTTTATGTTGTCATTAGTACGTATCTTTACATTACTAAAAATCATAA
>NW_012151618.1:1484165-1506511 GCF_000956105.1 Propithecus coquereli | reverse complement strand
AGACAGAGTCTCAATCTGTCACTTGGGCTAAAGTGCCATGGCATTAGCCTAGCTCACAGCAACCTCAAACTCCTGGGCTCCAACAATCCTCCTGCCTCAGCCTCTGGAGTATCTGGGACTACAGGCACACACCACCATGCCCGCCTAATTTTTTCTGTTTTTAGAAGAGATGGGGGTCTCACTCTTGCTCAGACTAGTCTCAAGTTCCTGATCTCAAGCGATTCTCCCACCTCAGCTTCCCAGAGTGCTAGGATCACAGGCATGAGCCACCGCACCCAGCCCTCACTGACAGTTTTTGACATATAGATAAGAAAGATACCAGTATGCTTTTCTTTTTCCACTCTTACCTGCTAGCCAGTCTTTCAAATTACTTAGAATTTAATTTTCTTTTTACAGCTTGAGTTGCCCCTCAACTTCTCATATAAGTTTTCAGTAGTAGGTTGCTATGATGAATTCGATCTATAATTTCTTAAGACTGTTGAGGCCTAGAAATTACAGTAATCAACGTGGAAATTAGAACTCAAAGTGTTCTATTTTTTCTCTCTCTCTCTTTTTTTTTTTTGCGACAAGGTCTCACTCTGTCACCCAGGCTGGCATACAGTGGCCCAATCATACCTCACTGTAGCCTTGAACTCCTGGCCTGAAGCAATCCTCCTGCATCAGCCTCCCAAGTAGTAGGACTATAGGCACACACCATAGCTAATTTTTTTTTTTTTTTTAAGAGCCGGGGTCTTACAATGTTGCCCAGGCTGTTCTTCAACTCCTAGCGTCAAGCTATCCTTTCATCTTAGCCTCCCAAAATGCTGAGATTATAGGTATGAGCTACTGTACCTGGCCTGTTTTTCATTTTTCACAGTTTAAATGCTTTTGCCCTTGGGTAGAGAGTTAGTGAGTAATTGCCTAAAGTAGTTTCATTATTTTAAAACAAATGCTTCCGTATTCCATGTAAGAGAATTACATTAATAAGATAGAAAAACAGTAATTAAAATATGAAATCCAAGAGAAGAATAAAGTAATAGTTATCCAGAAAGGGTAACAGCAAGCTTTTGTCACTTTAACCAGAAATAAGCTGAAAATAAGAAAACAAAATATGAAATATTGAACATCTATTCAAGGCCTATTCATACCCAGCACTGTGCTGGGCAATAGTAAGAGAGTTTGTCTTGTTCTCTTGGAATTCGAATAATGATTTAATTTTATTTGTGCTGAGTTTTAGGAAGGAAAAGTATAGGTGCAATAAACTCTTCTAATAACAATAAAAAGCCATGGAAGAGATTAATGGGATCAGATGAGACTGGATAAAACCTAATAAAGAATTATGTATATAAGCTGAAATAGAGATCACCTGATTGCATCATATTCTTTTTTTTAATCTGTAGAATTTTATCAAGTGGTACAATTAAATGTTTTCCTTAGAGTAGAAATTATTTTAGAAAATGTAATGAAGAAATCCCTTTCACAAAAGCAACAAATATAAATATAATTTTAAATAAACAATAGATTTATTCAGGAACTTTATGAAGATATTAAAACTCTACTAAAGAATATTTTAAAGCCTTGCCTAAACGGTGAGATGTAAACCTTTGAAATGCAATTTTTAAAAAGTTCAAGTATTTTTTCAGTCTATAATTTTTGGAAACCATTAATAAATTCATGAGATATCTGAAAATTGGAAAAGCAGGAAGAGTGTTTAGAGAGTTGGAGTACTCTCCAAATGCACAGAAGGATGAATCACCTTCCTGACCACAGTTTTTCCATGGTGCAGCTTTATAAGGTGCAGCTGTCAGGAGGGGAGTGCTGGAAACTGGAGGAATTTTAGTGATTCAGTGGAATACAGAGGGTGGGGCATCTTGAAGTGGCCCTGGGAGAGAAGGAGTTTGGCAGGAGTGTTGAGTACATAAAGGGGAGTGTTGGGAGATAAGGGTTTTTAAAAAAAAAAGGTAGGTAGGGTCTTTTCACCCATCTCTCATTACTTCCCTTTATGTGTCCAGTGTTCTGGCCAATCTGGGTATAGTGAGGGGTCGCATGTGGGAGGTTGCTGAAATAGAAGCAGTCAGACTTTACCACTGATGGCTTACTGGGGATAAGCGAAAGGGAGAAGGCATAAATGATTCTAAGGTTTCAAGTCACAAAAAGCAAAACAGCTGTGGTTGGGACAAGTCTTGTACTCCGACCAACGCCCCCATGATTATTTTTAGTTTGTGGTAGCCTAGATGTAACAGGGTCAGTCTGTGCAATAAGTGGAATGGTACTATTTTATAACTTCAAAAATTGGTATAAGTAGAATCAAGTAATTGGAAGGGGCCATCTAGTTTCACACACCTTCATTTTACAAGTGAGTTTGCTGAGGGTCACAGTTGAATTGACCTTTCTCAAGATCTCAGGGCTAGTTTTATTACAAAGCTGAAATTAAAATCCAGGTTTTCTATCTTCTGCTACATCATTTTTCATACTTTTTGCAAGTTGCTTAATATGATAATCATTCAGTTTTTATGTTATTGAGATACGTGAATTTTAAGGTCTAATGGAAGTATAACTGCTGGTCTTAAGATCTATTATTTAGCTATCAAAATTTAGGGAAAAGATGTAAGTTAAATATAGAATTTAAGAAGATTGGCAAATTTGTCTTCTAAACAGATGACTTTGGAATAATACAACAATAAATAATTGCTTGATCATAATAGCTATGCTTAATTAACTATAATTCTAATTGTGTGTGAATTGGCTGAACTAAAACCATTTAATCTGGCTCTAGGAAATATTCTATACTTGGCTGCCTGAAGTTGATGATAATGACCATAGTGTCGTCCAATAAAACATTAATTAAAAACATTACTTTAGCATTAAACCTCACTGCTTGATTATTATCAGAGGATACTGCCTTGGCAGAGTTACTATTTTAAAGGGGAAATAGAACAATATGAAACTGCATTTGTGAGGAAAGAAAAAGTATTCTTTCTGTTCTCATCAATCTTATAGCAAGGTGATGTCTTTACAACAGCCATTTACAGTTAGAGTGTAATTTTCCTTCCTGAATAATTGATCTCCCCACATTTGCACAGAGAGTAATAAATGAATCTATTTGAACAAACATGGTTACAAGGGTAACATTGCCTCCCTGCTTCAGCTGGTGGAATCATTGAAGGAACTGATGGGTTTCTTGATACTATTATATCATCTCATTTTCTTTCTGGCAAGCTATCATTCTCATAGTCTTCTGGTCCATTGCCTTTTTTAGAATTGGCAGTTTTCATTTTTGTGGAATATGTTCTCTACCCTCCCCATCATTTGCTCTTTCAAATAATAGATAAGCTTAAGATCAGCTTGGGCTGATCCAGGCGGGACAGTGGGAAGGAATGGGAAGGATCCCATAGCACCGTAGGTGTGCTCTTGGTTACTGTTGCTATTCACACACAGACTGAAGTCAAATTGCTTTTAGCTTAGTACCTTTTGGTGGTGGTTCCCAAAGGCTGGTACTTGGACTTGTTTGAGTCTAACAGCAGGCTTTCGTTTTTCCATGGCGAAGATGGGCAAGGAACTGACTGTTCTTTTTCTGTGATCATGCCTTCCAATTTTTTGTTATTAAATGCCTTTTCTTTTATGAAATGATGTTAAAGGTAAATTAAAAATGTTGATAAATGGTACTTTCTTTTATTCTTCTAATTTTGCTTTTATTTAAGAACTGAAATATTAAATTTTTTCAGTAGGAGAGCTCCTTAATCTTGCAATTTTAGCAAATTTAATTTTTATGTTGTCATTAGTACGTATCTTTACATTACTAAAAATCATAAAAAATATAAAATTATGTTACTATTTAACTTAATGAACTTTATTATGTATTTTTCCAAATAATACTCATAATTATTTTAATGGGTATAGGATATTACATCCTGTTGACATTATCATAAACCATTTTCCTTAAGTATTTCTTTCAAACTTTTAGAAAACTTTCCTACTATAGTAGATATAACATGAATGTTCAATATGGTTTGAATTTTTATTCCTTTGATTATTAAACATTCTTCACTGTGTTTATTTTTCTTATTTCACCTCATGTGAATATGAATTAATTCTTTATTTCTCTTTTCATTTAACTTTTAAAATAGTCACAGTTTAAAATAGCTTATAGAATAGTATAATATAAATAGGAACTTTTTTGATCATGTGATAGAAATATTACCCCTTCTATTTTTTATCTTTCAGAAATATTTAGATTTATACATTTTTAATCTGCCAATATTTTCCTTTCTGTGTATTTTTCTATCAATTCAATGCTGAGAAAGTTCTCATTCCATAGGTCAAATAAATATACACATTGAATATTCTTCTAGTTTCCCCCTTAAAATTATATTTTAGAACTGACTCTTTTTACCCATATTTATTTTGGTGTATGATATAAAGTGCTATTTCTCAAAGTATAGTTCATAGATCATCTGCATTAGAGTCATAGAGCTTTCTTGTTAAACATGCAAACCACCTGAGTCAGAATCTCTGAGAGTTGGTTCTGAAAATATCATTTTTAAAATTTTTTCTTTTGTTGTTTTCACACCCAGACAATGGAATATTAGAAAAGATTTTCAACAAGCTCCCGAGTTATCTGTATTAGGATCCTGTTGCTGCTATAACAAAACTACAACTTTGTGGCTTAAAACCACTCAGATTTATTATCTTATAGTTCTGGAGTCCAGAAGTCTAAAATGGGTAAAAGGCTGTGTTGTTCTGTATGTTCTAGAGAGAATCTGTTTCTTTGATTTTTCCAGCTTCTGGAATCTCCAGCATCCCTTGCCTCATGGCTCTTTTCTCCATCTTCAAAGCCAGCAGTGTAGCCTCTTTTCTCCTGTCCGACCTTTTGCCTCTCTTTTATAAGGAAGGACCCTTGTGTTTATGGTGGGCCCACCTAGATAATCCAGGAAATCCACCCTATCTCAAGACACTTAAATTAATCACACCTGCAAAGTTACTTTTGAATGTAAAGTTACATATTTACAGATTGCAGGAGTTGGGACATGGGCATCATTGGTGGGCCATTATTCTGTCTACCACAGTACTTAGACATGTTAAAGTTTGAGAACCACTGGTGTATAGTAGATACTCAGTATTTCTCCCTTAGTCCACAGTGTATACTCAAACTGTTAGTAAATAATATTCTGTCTTAGAAAGCTTACATATAGTAGAAGCCATAAAGTTTTTATGTATAATTAGTCATTTGGAGAGCTTTCTATTCTATTTCAGTAGTCCCTTTAAAAATATCTGTAGCAAAATGAAAAGCTGGTAATCCTTCTAGTTTCTTTGTAAGTATTGCTTATCTGTGATTTTAAAAGCCTTAGAACCAAATATACTTGCATCTTTGATTTCCCCTACCATCCAGTTTTTAAAAAATTGATTTAAAAAAATTATAGAAGTATTGCCAGGCATGGTGGCTCATGCCTATAATCCTAACATTTTGAGAGGCTGAAACAGGAGGATCACTTGAGCCCAGGAGTTTGAGACCAGCATGAGCAACATAGTGAGACCCTCTCTCTATAAAAAATTGTAAAAAATTTTAGCCAGGCAAGGTGGCTTGTGCCTGTGTCCCAGCTACTGGGGAGGCTAAGACAGGAGGATTGCTTGAGTCTAGGAGTTTGAGTTTGCAGTGAGCTATGATGACACCACTGTACTCTAGCCTGGGCAACAGAGTGAGACTCTGTCTCAAAAAAAAAAAAAATTATAGAAGTACTACATAGTACAAAATTCAAACGAAGCAGTATAAAAACAAATACAAAAACCTGCAAATTCCTCCTTATCTCCTCCTATGCTGTATTTCCCAGGGGTAAATGGTGTCTACAGTTTTGTGCATGTTATCGCTAGTTTCGCCCTATCCACATATATGTATAATATTATATAGCTTAAAACTTTTTAAAATGAAAATAGGATTGTATTATATATACTTTAATAACTTGATTTTTTTCATTCAGCAGTGTTCTTGAGTATCTTCTCCAGAGCCAGATATCTATTAATATTCCATTCTTTAATTTAAACATAGTTTTTCATTGTAAACATGTATCATTTTGACTTTTTTTTAAGTTTTGATCATTCAATTTTTTATTACAGAGAATAGATGAATCACTTTGATACTTATTGGGTTTTGCTGCATAGACATAATGTAGTAATCCAATATGCAATATATAAATGTCTCAATTCAGACATTAGACGTATGTAAGATAGGCTTGATCAGCCAGTTTTCTAATAAAACCGCATGTTAAATTTGAACCTGTGCCACAGTTAAATTTGAATTTCACGTGAGTACTTTTTTTTTTTTTTTTTTGAGACAGAGTCTCATTGTGTTGCCCGGGCTAGAGTGCCGTGGCATCATCCTAGCTCACAGCAACCTCAAACTCCTGGGCTCAAGCGATCCTTCTGCCTTAGCCTCTTGAGTAGCTGGGACTACAGGCATGTGCCACCATGCCCGGCTAATTTTTTTCTATATACTTTTAGTTGTCCAATTAATTTCTTTCTAATTTTTCTCGCTCTTGCTCAGGCTGGTTTCGAACTCCTGAGCTCAAACAATCCGCCCGCCTCTGCTTCCTAGAGAGCTAGGATTACAGGTGTGAGCCACCGCGCCCAGCCCTAAATTTCACATGAGTACTTTTTATGTAAGTATGTCCTATACCGAAACTCAGATTTAACTGGGCATCCTTTATTTTTATTTGTTTAATTGGGCAACCCTAAATATAGACGGTAAATGATTCCCCGTAATTGTGTCCCACAGCCCAGAGATAACTAAAGCAATAAGTTTGGTGTATGTTTGTTTTGTTTACTGTAAATAATTAATATAGTTGTATAATTGCATGTGTTATGCATTTTATTAATAAAATAAATGAACATGCTTTATGCACTGTTCTACAACTTGTTTGTTTGTTTATTTTTTGTTGAGACAGAATCCTCTGTTACCCAGGCTAGAGTGTCATCAGCCTAGCTCACAGCAACCTCAAACTCCTGAGCTCAAGCAGTCCTCCTGCCTCAGCCTCCTAGAGTGCTAGGATTATGGGCATGAGCCACTGCACCCAGCCCAACTTGTTTTTTTCACTCAGGGATATATCTTAGCAGTTTTTTAAATGTTAGTTCATATCAGCAATATTAAAAAGTGGTGTGTGCCTGTAATCTCAGCTACTGGAGAGGTTGAAGTGGGAAGGATCACTTGAGCTTAGAAGTTTGGATCCAGCATGGGGAACATAACAAGCCCCTTATTCACTTTAAAAAAGTTGAGGCTGGGCATAGTGGTTTACGCCTGTAATCCTGGCATTTTGGGAGGTTGAGGTAGGAGTTATCACTTGAACCCAGGAGTTTGAGAGCAGCCTAAGCAAGACAAAGACCTCCTCTCTACAAAAAGTAGAAAAATTAGCTGGGAGTGGTGGTACACACCTATAGTCCTAGCTACTTGGGAGCCTAAGGCAGGAGGATCGCTTGAGCCCAGGCATTTGAGACTGTAATGAGCTATGATGATGCCACTGCACTCTAGCCTGGGCACCAGAGCAAGACCCTGTCTCAAAAGAAAAAATTTAAAAAAAAAGTTGAGAGTCTCCCCATTATCTAACAGAGTTGAGATTTGAAGTCATCTGGTCTCTCTCCCAGGCTTCCCACAACTAGTTAAGGGAAAAATAATTTTAACCAGCCAACGTAAGTTTGTTTTTTTTTTAAATTACAATGTAGAAAAATGGACTCAGTATAATTTCCTTATTCATGCAGCTCTCATACAGCTATAAAACCAAAACAGTTTTAAAGATTGAATGCAAAAGAGAAGGAAGGGAGGGGGAAAAATAAAATAATAAAAATAAAATATTTACTACAAGTAAAACTGTAGAACCGGTAAACTTCAAAGCATTGTGATGTGTTACAATTACAGAATTGCTGGTCAAAATGTGAATATAGTACTTGGTATTATGGGACAAGTTCTTTAGAGTTAGAAGTGTCTATGATACTATATGTCTTGATATTTGCTTGTTGTTTAAATCACTGTCAACTTTTGTTGGTATCTCAGGCCACAGTGACATTTTGCTCACAATACAAAAGCAGCATCTCTGTTTGAAGTTCACCTCTCATTAGCTGTTAATGTCATGCTATTTGAATACTAGTCTATCTGTAAATACAAATCATAATTCTAAGTATGAATATGGCACCAAAATTTCTTGGTTATTGGTGACAACTCAGCTGATTCAGAATAGGTTTATACTTATTTTTTGAGATTTTCATTGAAAATAAGTCACATGTTAAATTTGGAGAGAGAACTGTCAAGATTCCCAGGATGTCCACAGACCAGAGAAACACTTCTACCTCAGTTACATATTGTGAATAGATCTATGCAAATTCATGATTATAACTGAAACACAACTCCAGTGTTTATTCTAAAGTAGGCCTCCTGCTTTAATATTATCTCCACTCCTCTCTCTGAATGGAGTCACTCGTGTAGTATCCTCATCTTCTTCCCATTTCTTGGTATCAAGTTTCCAGCTAGGGCAGTGGTTCTCAATCCTGGCTGCACTTTAGAAATACTTGGGGACCTTTTAAAAAAATCTAATACCTAGTCTTGGATGGGGGCCTAATTTTATTTATTTTTTTAAGCTCTACAGTTCATTCAGTGTGCAACTAGGATTCAATACCACAGGATTCTAGAATTATTGAAAATTTCTACTATAATTATTAAGGATCGGTAGAATTATATATTATATAATAGTGCTTACTGTATACCAGACGCTGTGTTTAACACAACATACTATTGTCCCATAAAGTCAACAATATTAGACGTTACTTCCATTTTTCAAGAAAGTAAAGATTAGACAGACTAAATAGGTTTCCTTTGGCTACAAAGTTTGAAGCAGATTAGGATTCAAATTGTTAACCATGATTTTAGCCGTGAAACTATAATATGATTTTTGATAAAATATTCAGTCTTATTTCACCCATTTTTTGCAGTATAGACTTACTTTAACCAATGTTTATTAAACATACATTTTGATGAAAGTATTTTTTTTTTTTTTTTTTGAGACAGGGTCTCGCTCTGTCTCCGAGGGTAGTGTGCAGTGGTGTCACTGTAGCTAACTGCAGCCTCAAACTCCTGAGTTGAAGCTGTCTTCCTGCCTCAGCCTCCTGAGTAACAGGGACTGCAAAGGCTCATACCGTGACACCGGCCTGGCTAATTTTTCTATTTTTAGTAGAGACAGAGTCTCGCTCTTGCTCAGGCTGGTCTTGAACTCTTGAGCTCAAGCAATCTATCCCATCTCGACCTACCAGAATGCTAGGATTAGAATGCTAGCATTACAGGCATGAGCCACCACACCCAGCTTGATGAAAGTACTTTATAAGATTAATTTTAAGGTGTACATTTTCTGTATTTTAAATCTCTGAAATAAGATTACTTCTTATGCTTGATGGCACACTGTAGTTTAATTGGCTGCTTTTTTTTCTTTCTTAGTGTAAGATAAATAGTCATATGTCTTAAAATTGGTATTTTAGATTTGATCAGTTAACAATAGTAATGGTACATGAATGACTGCTACATATATAATAAGCAGTTCTTGGAGGTAAACAGCATGATGATTAAATATGTGGACTTTGGGCAAGTACCTTATCTTTTTATTACATCCTTAGTATTTTTGTGAAGATTAAGTAAAATAAAATATTCCTCACGGTATCTGGCGCTAGTAAGAGCCTAAGAAGTGTTAGCCATTATTATAACATTGTAACAGTGTTAAAACTGCATGATAGATCTGCAGCCACAGACCAGAAAGCAGAATCCAGCAATCTTTCCTTCAGTGTAAATGAAAGGAATCAACTGTTCTTTCAGCTGTTTTCTGTAGACAAGTACTTTTACAAACAGAAATCTGACTGGGAATAAATTGATATTTCCCAGACTGCTTTGGGAATGCTGAAAGCCATTATTATAAAATATACTGTACTGTTCATTAGAGACTCTTACTCCAGTGTATTTCCAAAATATAGAAACTTAATTATAGATGTTCCATAGTCTAGTCCAGGGAATTTTGTCCAAGAAACTCTGCACCAGAGGTTATATGAGAAACAAAGGTATTGTCAGTAGACTTTGAAAATGACAGTTATTATGAGAACTGTGCTTCCCTCTGCCACTTAACAATTTTGTTTGTAATACATGTTCCAGAGCAAATAATATTATAAAAATAGAACTTTTCCCATCTGCTTGTAACTAACCTAGTCTGTTTTTCAGGCGCTGAAGGCTTGTAAATATATTTATACTTATCAGGCATTAAAATATGAAACATAAACTGTGCTAATTAAAGTTTGTTCAGGAGGCCATTATTTTTGGTCCTGGGACAGAGACTCATCTGGGCTTTGATAGTTTCCTTTCTGCTTGAAGTTGCTTTCTCCAATAATTTTTGTTTTTTTCTTCATAATCCATGCTTCCTGAGGAAACTTCTTAAATTTAAGATAGAATAGATTATTTTCATTATTGATTTTTATTTTTTAATGTGCAAAAAAATTTAAGTATATATTTTTCTGACATTTATAGGAGGTAATTTTTTAAATTAATAAACTTTGTTTTCTGGAGCAGTGTTAGGTTCACAGCAAAACTGAGCAGAAAGTACACAGAGTTTCCACAAACCCCCTGTCTCCACATGCATATGACCTCCCCATTATCATTATCCACCTACCACCAGCAGTACGTTTTGTTACAGTCGATGAACCTACATTGACACATCATCATCACACAAAGTCCATTACATTACAAAGTCCATAGTTCACTCTTGGTGAATAAGGATACATTTTTTTTTTCTGGCATTTCATAGGAGGTAAATATTTGTAAATATATGGCTATATCTTAAATAAGGAAAATACTTTGAAAAATGGCATATTCTTCAGTTTTTGTCTAGAGGTTTTTTGTTTTAAAATTTTTTTGGCATTCATGGAAAATTCTAAATTAAATAAAAGATGCCATTTCCTTGAGATTCATTTTACACATCATTTATCAAACCAAAATAACTTTAAACCTTCTCAACCTGATAAAAGACATCTATGAAAAATCTATACCTAATATCAAACTTAGTGGTGAAATATTGAACACTTTCTTGCTAAAATCAGAAGACAAAGAGAAAGAAATAAAAGCATAAAGACTAAAAAGAAAGAAGGAAAAACACTATTTGCAGTGATACGATTGTTTATGTAGAAAATCATATATGATACAGGAATGAATGGGATAGTCTCTGACTTATAGGAACTCACTGATTATTAGCTTTCATAGCAATACTATAATAAGAAATGTCTGCCTGAGAGAGGAAGGGAGGCTTCACCTCTGCCTTTATTAACTGACTTTTAAACTGGTTCTTGAAGTGTAAGAGTTTAGGGTTTGTTTTTGTTTTGTTTTGTTTTGTTTTAGAGACAGGGTCTTGCACTTTCACCCAGACTGGAGTACAATGACACAATCATAGCTCACCCGCAACCTCAAACACTGGCCTCAAGCAATCCTTCCAGCTCAGCCTCCCAAAGTTGGGATTACAGGCATGAGCCACTGCTCCTGGCTGAGTTTGGGCTTAATATAGTAATAGTAGGAACCATTACGGAGATTTAAGCCAGCATAATCATACTTACATTTTACATAGAATTCTAACAACGGAGTTCAGGATAAATGGGAAGGGTAAGAGACTAGAACTACTATAATTATCCATGGAAGAGATGATGGCCTTAGTGGTATCAGCAGGGGTCATAGAATGAGGAAGAAAAGCGGCTAGAGCTATTTAGGAGGCACAGTTTATAGGACTTGATTGTTAAGTTTTGGCTTGGTTTATTGAGCATATGTAATGTTAGACTATGTAGGCAACTTCAGAGGAAGAGCAAATTTAGGATTGAAAGAGCAGAGATAGGAGTAGGTGATGATGCTAGGCTTTGTGAATGCTATGTGTATTTATGTATTTATCATTATTTTTGCTTTTCTTTTCCCTTTATTCCTCATTCTTTCTCCCTTAATTTTCTCCCCTTTCCTCCTTCCCCCACCTTGACTTCATTAAGCACCATGTCACAGCACAGAAGGGTTTTTTTTGTTTTGAATAAGACTAGTGATTGAATGTTTGGTGTACCTCACTTCAATCATCACAATGACCATGTAAAGTGGTTGGATAGTTGTTATTATTTCTAGGTATTCAAGGTACCAATTTCTCTCATCGAGTGCCAACCAGAATTATATACACACAATGAATGATAGTGGAGTAAGAATTATAGTACCACTTTATTAATCTGAGCATGCACCCTAAAATCTCCCAAGTATAAGGCTTCTGGAAACCCCAGTTTATGCCTGGTACTTCACTCTCTTCTTTATTAACTGAGAACACCTAGCTCTAGGTGCAGGCCCCACCATGTCTTTTCCATGAATCTAGAGCTAAGTACAGGATTACCTCCTCTGAGTTTCAGAAAGAGAGGAAATAATGGAGCCAACCAAGATCCTGGCTTTTATTTCACCTTTGTATATTAGCTCAGGCTGCCATAAGAAAATACCATAGACTTGGTGGCTTAAACAACAGTAATTTATTTTCTCACAGTTCTGGAGTTAAGGAAGCCCAAGGTCAAGGTACTGGCCGATTTTGTTCCTGGTGAGGGTACTTTTCCTGGCTTGCTCACATGGCTTCTATGTGATCCTTCTTCTTTTAAGGCCACCAGTCCTATGGGATTAGGACTGTATTATTATGACTTTATTTAACCTAATTACCTCTGAAAAACCCTGTCTCCAAATACAGTCACATCAAAGGTTAGGGCTTCAACATGAATTTTTGAGGGCACACAGTTCAGCCCATAGCACTTGACAACCTCATTTCAAAGTAAACAAGTGGTCCAAATGACTATTAAAATCACCATTTAATTTCTAAATATTTGGAGAGTTTCTAGATATCTTTCACTTATTGACTTCTAATTTAATTCCATTGTGATTAGAAAAAACACTTTGTATGATTTAAATCTTTAAATTTATTCAGGCTTGTTTTATGGCCCCAGAATATGGTCTGTCAGGGTAAATGGTTTGTGTGCATCTGATAAGGATGTGTTATTCCGCTTGTGATGAGTGAAGTGTTCTGTAAATGTCAGTTAGATCACGTTGATGGTGCTGTTCAAGTTTTCTGTATTCTTACTGATGTTATTTGTTCTATTGATTATTGAAAGCGGGGGTATTGAAATCTCCAAATAAAATTGTGGATGTGTCTATTTCTTCTTAGCATTCTATCGGTCTTGCTTCATGTATTTTGAAGCTGTGTTGTTAGATGCGTAAATATTTAGGGCTGTTATCTTCTCTTGGTGGATTGACTTCTTTATCTTTATGAAATGGCCCTCATTATCACTAGCAATATTATTTTCTATGAAATCTGTTTCATCTGATATTAATATAGCTACTCCAGCTTGCTTTCATTTCTTTTTTTCCAATAAGTTTCTACACATCCAATCACCTTTCTTTTGATTGGTGTTAGCATGGTATACCTTTTTCCAACCTTTAACTTTTAGCCTATAGGCGTATTTATATTCAAAATAGACTCCTTGTAGGTAGTATATAGTTCTGTCTTGCTTTTTTTAATCCAACCTGACAGTTTCTGCTTTTTTATGGGGATGCTTAGACCATTCACATGTAAGGTGATTTTTTATCTGGTTGGGCTTAAATCTACTATTTGACTATTTGCTTTCTATTTATCCCATCTGTCTTTTTTTCTTCACTCTTTTCTTTGTTGTTCCTCTTTTGTATTGAGGTTTTTTTTTTTTTTTGTATTGAGTTTTTAAAAGTCCATTTTATGTCCTCTGTTTATTAGTTATACTTACAGGTTGGTTTTTTTCCTGCAAGTTACTGTAAGGTACACATTATTTTTTTTAACTTGTCATAGTCTACCTTCAAGCAATATTATACCACTTTGTATGTGATACAAGAACTTTCCTTAATATAAGAACTTTCCATTTCTCTCCTGGTCTTTATGCTATTGTTATGCATTTTACGTCCACACTCTTACAAATCCCATAATACATCACTATTATTTTTCCTTTAAACACTTATATTTAAAAGTGATTTAAAGACTGAGAAAAAGTTACTTTATATTTACCTACATTATTTTGTGATTTCCAGTGCTCTTTGTGTAGATACAGATTTCCAAATGGTATCATTTTCCTTCTACCAGAACTTCCTATAATATTTTTGGTAGTGCAAGCCTGCTAGTAATGATTTTTTTTCGGTGTTCCTATGTCTAAAAAAGCATTCTGCTTTGGTTACTAAAAGAATTCTTTGTTGACAGTTTTTGTTCATTTTGGTTTCTTTCACTACTGTGTTTCTCTGGAGCTTTCTTTCCCTGTGCTACTCTCTCCTCTCTGGCACTTTAACTGCTTTGACCTCCCCTTCTAATCCGTCTGTCCTCAGTTCAGGGAGACTGCTGGGCTCTGTGTGGCTTCTTACCTGTGCTTCAGCCTGGAAACTTGCTCCAGGCAGTAACGTGGGACAATTGTAGGGCTCACTTGTTTATTTCCATATCTGAGATCACAGCCCTAAACTGTCCGCTGTTTAATATCTGAAAATAGTTCTGTTGTATAGTTTGTGTGGTTTATAGTGTGAGGGTAAATCAGATCTGAGTTATTTTCTATCTTGACTGAAAACAGCCCATTGACTACCAAAGTTAAGCCAGTGGTGTTAGCCACCCCACCTGCCTTGTGGAAGAATTTAAAAAAAATGTGAATATAAAAATCAGAAGTTTTCCCTCTAACATATCATCTGGTAGGGAGATAAGGCTTATGGTAAAGTCCTGCTCTCCCTCTTTACTCAGGCCCAACCTGAGTAATGAGAAGAAGTTCCTTTCTCCTTTAATGCTTCACTTATCTCTCCCATTTCTTAAGTGAAGAAATTAAGTAACAAGCCTGAACTTGCTCAGTATTGGACCCACTGGATCTTAGTGCCTTCTTTGTAAACTGAAGTCTACAGTGAATGTTTTAATTCTTGCAATTACAAAACAGTTACTAAAGATCAATTTTTTTTCAAATCTTCACACGAATTTTAGTTTTCCCTTTTCTTTTGCCATCAGTTATATATAATCTTGTTTCATTTCTTAGGGCGGAAGGATTTTATGCTTCATGGCATTCCTTGAATCAAATACATTATGAAGGAAATACCCCACAAAATCAATAATTTCTTAACTTACATTCTAGTCCTTTGTGTGAAAACTTTACTAAGAATATCTTCTGAGTGTATGGAGCAGTATATCTATTTGCATTTTATTTTATTTTATTTATTTATTTATTTTTTTTGAGACAGAGTCTCACTCTTTTGCCCGGGTTAGAGTGCCGTCGCGGCATCCTAGCTCACAGCAACCTCAAACTCCTGGGCTCAAGCAATCCTACTGCCTCAGCCTCCCGAGTAGCTGGGACTACAGGCATGTGCCACCATGCCTGGCTAATTTTTTTCTATATATTTTTAGTTGTTCGATTAATTTCTTTCTATTTTTAGTAGAGACAGGGTCTCGCTCTCGCTCTTGCTCAGGCTGGTTTCGAACTCCTGAGCTCAAACAATCCGCCCGCCTCGGCCTCCCAGAGTGCTAGGATTACAGGCGTGAGCCACCACGCCCGGCCTCTATTTGCATTTTAAAATCAATGCTTGTCAACTATACTAGGTTTGCTATAAAGGTTAAATATTAACTGAAAACTAATCTGATAATTTCTATCATAGCAAGGTGTACCAAAAATCAAAGGGCAGTTTTTTTTTTTTCTCAGAAATTTCTCAGAGGTAAGAATTATTTATTTCACTTTGCCCAGAGTTACTCAATATTTCAATTTACATCTACTTGATCATAAAGCCTATTTTTTTCTTCCAGTTATGCCACAGTGTTTCACCATCACAGTTCTGTAGAAAAGTATCAGATTTCAATATTTTAGGTTTAGAATTAGTTATAATTTTGGCATCTTCATTTACCTTTAGTAAAATTAATCTTTAAGATATCTTTTATATAATACCAACAGAAGAAATTATTATAAGCAATAGAGTTCTCAAACAACAGATCATCTCTTTTTAGAGAAATAAGGATTAAGAGAACTGCTTGCTTAAATTATAGTCAATATTTTATGCTCACTAAATTGAGGCACTTTAACTTTTGAACAGTATCATGATCTAAAAGTCAGATAAAATTGTTCTTTTCTACTTTAAGATGTTCTTAACCAATGGGTATACAGCTAACTTCCTATAATGAAGGGAAAATTATTTAAGAAATATTGTTACAGTTCTTGGCTGGGTGTATTGCTTGATATAATTAGCTTGTTCACAATGTAGAATTAAATAACTATTTCCACAAATATTTCTGGATGCCTATTATGTGCCAGTCATAGTTACTCAGTCTTAAGGCTGTGTCAGTCAACAGAATTGACCAAAAAAATTTGCTTTTGTGGAGTTTACAGGGGCCAGGCAGGTAATAGCCATATTAAATAATTATATAGTTTGTAAGAATTAACTTGCTAATAAAATTGGTTTAAATTCTGCCACGAAAGAATACTGACTTCTAGAAGCCTATTTTACAAAATGCAAACAATACTCTGGGGAAGCAAGTGGTGGTTGTACAGCTTTGTCATAGACTGCATCTATTCCATATTTAGTGACATTTACTTAGCCCCAAAGCAAATATTGTGTTAATGTGAAAGCAAAGGCCTGCCTATTTGATTCCAAAGAAAACATTTTGAGCCATGTAATTTCTTGGGTCAGCATTGTGTTTTAGAACATTTTAGTTACTTTTCCAACCAACAAGGAAACCTTCTAATTTTTCATAAATAGTAGCTTTCAGTTTTGGTGTTCTATTCAAGATATATTTCTTGCTTGAAAACTTGATTCTTACATAAAACAAGTAAAATTCTTTCTAGAAATAATATATGGCAAATTAGGCATAGATGTTTGCCTTATTATTTGGATTTATCTGGTTTGTGCCCTGTAGAATTTAAACAATAGTATAAATTGAGTAGTCTTTTTTCTCTTCACTTTATGCCATGATTTTGCAAATTAATATTTTCATCAACTCACAGAATCTTAAAGTTGGAAGGGATTTTTTTTAGAAGTGGTATAGTCTGATAATAGTTAAAAAAAAAAAAAACAAAAACCTAGAACAAAAGAGGTTAATATGGGAGAACATGGGACTCAAGAAACCCAGCACAGTGCTTATTTTTTGCTAGCTAGTACTGCCTTACAGATGATGGACCTGAGAGAGAGTGAGCTCTAATGCAGAATTCCCAGACTTCAGTTTTCCACATGTATGCTGAAATTTTAAAAAGCTTTATTTTTGTCATATGTGAGACAATGTAGTAAGTTAAAATTCTTCTTGATTATGAAGCACATCATGCATACAAAGAGTATATACATTAAAGACAGTTATGAGTGTAATAAAATCAAAACATTATCAGTACCTTGTATGCTGACTCTGGTGTGCCTCTCTCAATTACATCTCCAGCAGTCATACTCGAAATATCCACTGTTCTGGATTTTGTGTTGATTATTCCTTTTTTTAATAGTTTTATCACATATGTAACCATAAAGTATGTTATTTAATATAGCTTGTTTTTTAAGCCTTTATGTAAATAGAATCATTCTATAGTCTTCTACTTGCATGTAGCTATAATTTATTCTTATATTATTATACTTATTGTTCACTGTCGTTATACCTATTATATGACTATACCACACTTTATCCATTTTATGGGTGGTAAACACTTATACAGGATTTTTGTTCTGCAGACAATGTTTTTTTGAACATTCTTATATTGGTCTCCTGATGTACATGTACAAAATTTTGTCTGGGTTATTTACCTACGAGAGTAATTGAGTTATAGAATATGCTCTTCTTTGCTAGGTAATACCAGATATTTTTCAGAGTATTTATACCATCGTGTATTTTTACTAGCAGTGTATGAGCATTTCTGTTTCTCTACATCTTTTGTAACACTTATTTTGTCAGACTACCCCTGCTCCCCCCAAGCCTGGTGAGTCTGAAATGGTATTTCATTGTGGCTTTAATTTGCATTTTGTGGGGGTTAAATAGGTTCAACATCTTATATTCATTACCCTTTCAGGATTCTCAAGTGAAATATTCTAGATATTCATCTTTTGTCAGTAAATTATGTTGCAAATATTTTCTCCATGTTTTTGCTTTGTCTTCTCAGTCTCTGTGGTGCTTCGATGTAGTACTTCACCTCAGGAGCCTTCATAGTGCCTATGGTTTAATAAAGACAAGTACACTCAACTCTCAGCAACCAGTTTGGAAAACAAATTGTAGAACAATTGTTTTTAGAAATATGGGGCTCCCTTTATAAGGGTTTCTAGAACATATGTGAGAAAACAGGGAGGCCTACTTTGGGATGTTTAAAAGATGAGAGTTTGAGAAAAGAGCCTGAGGAACACATAGGAAACCAAATACAGTAATAAATTTCCTTAAATCTTCCCCTTGACAATCTGTTCAACTTCCCCTAGCTCTACTCTTACTCCATCTTATTTTCCTTTTTAATATTTTTCCCTTCTTATTTTCCTGCTCTTTGTTGTTTCCTGTTTGATTTGTTTCTTACTGCTCCTTCTCCCCACCACCTGCCCCTCTATTTTGATTTCAATTCTTAGTTACTTATGCTTCTATTCTTTTCTGGTTGTTTTCTTAAAAATACCCTGAGCTCTACTGAGGATTTTCAGGGCAGTGGAAGTATTTCGTATGATACATAATGGTGGATACATGTCATTATACATTTGTCCAAACCCATAGAACGTGTGACACCAAGACTGAACTCTAAACTATGGACTTTGAGTGATAATGATGTGTCAATGTGGATTCATCAGTTGTAACAAATATACCACTCTAGTGGGTTATGTTGATAATGGGGAAGGATATGTATGGGGGGAAGTTATATGGGAAATACCTGCCACTCAATTTTGCCATGAACCTGAAACTGCTCTAAAATGACAGTTTTTAATTTAAAAAAAGAAAAAACCTTTACCTCCACACAAATAACTATGGTTGAGTTGTTGAGCAGCCAGGAGGGGAATATGGATGGCACTTTTATGTTGAAGGCTTTCTGCAATTAAGAATTCAGATTGGCCAGGCGCAGTGGCTCACGCCTGTAATCCTAGCACTCTGGGAGGCCGAGGCGGGTGGATCGCTCAAGGTCAGGAGTTGGAGACCAGCCTAAGAGCGAGACTCTGTCTCTACTAAAAAATAGAAAGAAATGATCTGGACAACTAAAAATATATATATAGAGAAAAAATTAGCCGAGCATGGTGGCGCATGCTTGTAGTCCCAGCTACTGGGGAGGCTGAGGCAGTAGGATCGCCTGAGCCCAGGAGTTTGAGGTTGCTGTGAGCTAGGCTTACGCCACGGCACTCACTCTAGCCCGGGCAACAGAGTGAGACTCTGTCTCAAAAAAAAAAAAAAGAATTCAGATTGGTAAGGGAAGGGAGATGTCTGTTAAGGCAGCCAATTACAGTCCTCCGGGAAGAGAGTGGCTTTTCAACCTTGTGTGAAGTAGAAAATTTGCCTTCCTTAAGCTCCAGATTCACTCTGTTTACACTTTTGTAGCCTAGAAAATGTCATAGTTATTAGCAAGGATGTGAAAAATAAGTAGTGGTATAAAATAGCTTGAAATTTTTTGATGAAGTCACCAATTATTATACTATTAAAAGAGTTATTTTTTTTGTGTTATACCTTCATAGTTTCAATTTTAACCTTAAATAGCTAAAATTATTTTAATAAAAGCCATGTAAATAGTAATCACAAATGCCATGTTACATTTCTCTGTCATGTAAGCTTTTAATCTATTCATAATACAATCATTTGAGCAGTTTAAATGACATTAAATATATATGCCTTTTAAAAAGTTTTGCTGTATCTAGGTCACTGTTTTTTTAAAACTGCATAGGATTGTATGTTTTTAAATTACTGTAGTAAATAGTTATGGCAACAAATTCAAATTGGCGGCTAACTTCTGTTTTACATTTTGCACTATTTGCTAAGGTGGGAAAGGAGTTAGTACTAATTTTATTACTTAGCTTTAAGTAACTTAGAGGACGTAACAGGAAATCAGTGTGCCCTGAGTTCTGAATACACAGGCCTGGCATAGCTCATATCAAGGAGCACCTTTTATATTTTTAGAATTCTTAGGTTCTTTTTCAGTCTTAGAATTAGAAATAATTTGGCTTTTAACATTATACTTAGATTCTTTGTTTCAAGAAGCTCAAAGAGCTTTATAAAATACTATTAATCTTTAAATATCTAAAATTATTCACTGAGTATTTTACACCGATTTTGTTCACAATCATGTTTGTGTGAATTTTATATATTAAATAATACATTTTTCATGGACATAAAAATATATATAACATATAATATATAAAATTCTGGCCTGGCAGAACATCTATGGACGTAAGCAATAGCATTAGAAAATTTGAGAGACATTTTAGATCATTGAAAATAATTGAAATTCCTGATTCCCACACATGTCAAGTCACGAAGCCTGCCTGCCTTTCTTTCATTTCCATTGGTGACAGTAGTTGGTCCTAATCATTAGCAATGGAGAATTGGTGATTAGAGAATTAGCCTAAGCTTTTTCTTTGGCTTCCATGATACTTCGTGTGGTGAAATCTGTGAACCTACCCCTGAAAATTACTTTAGGTTGAAAGGGACCCAATTTTCAGCATTTGTAGAAGACACTATGAGATGACAGAATTGGCTTATTTAAGTGACATAATTAAGGAAATAAATTCTCTTGACACTGATGGCTGAGGCCCAGAAACTCACAGGAATATAATCATTTCAGTGTTTTGTGTGCATGTGTGTGTGTTAACAACTCTTTATTAAAATCAGTGTCAATAAATTAAATTCTGTTTTAAAAAATTTTAATAAAATAAAAGTTAAAGAACTTCTTGTGCATTGCCTGATGTTCCAACCACCTTCAATCTGTCATTTTTCCCCCTTAGTGTAGGGCTAATAATCTGAGTTTGCCTGTCCTATCAGATTCTACACAGTTGGTCATACTTTAACATAGATGTAAAGTTGATCTATAAGTGCCAGTTCCTTCCAGTAAGCTACCTAACTACACTAATACCTGCTTTCATTTTGCTTATGTATTTATTGAACACTTTCTACATGTAGGCACTGTCCTAGGCACTGTTAATAGAATAATGAATACGTTAGACCTAGCCCCTTCACTCATATTTTACAGTGAGTTAGATGCAACTAGGCCATTACAATAGTGTAATGATTGCAGTGGGAAAACATGAAGGTTATGAGAGGACTTCTCTCTGCATGTGCTTCCCACCTGACTTGGAATTTAACTGAAACTAGGCAATAGAATTTGGCACATTTTCAATATCTCCATTTAAAAATATGCAATTTGTAACAATGTACTCTTTAGTTAAGCTGTCTATTCCTGCTTCCCTTCCTTCTCTTCCACCTTGGGTATTTTCTAACTTACAACGAACTCTTCTTTTGTAACTTTCAAAGTGGCAGGTTTAGAATTCGGGTGGCCGTGGAATAGGAGTCTGTATCAGATGCAATAGACATTGAAGAATCACAACTAATATTTCAAGTAAGGTGGGTAAATACCCAGTATTTCATTGACAAAAATAGGATTCAGAGACGTTGCATGAGCAGAGAAACAGCATTCTGGCAGGAAAGCAGAATAGTGAACTGGAAAGTCCAGTTAAAATTCATAGGAAAACTGGGATTGGGAATTAGACACCAGGATATTTTATAGGAAGCACCAGAATCATAGCTCAGGCTGAATAACTGATACAGAATGAGCAACAAGAATGACCCTGATACTAAATCAAAAAATACCTAAAGGCTCCATGTTCTCTACAGTCTCCATCATGATTCTTCCCTGAGCCGGAATTGGAATTAGGCTAGTAGGAAGGGTAGAGTTTTGCGTATTGGATGAGTCTTGGAAATAAGTACCCAAATTTCTGACATTTTCCATACACAGGAGATCTAGGTTTAAGGCCTCCCTTTACTATTACATTGCTTTGTGTGCTGAGCAAGTCACTTTACCTGTTTGAAGTTCAATTTCCTCACTTACAAATTAATGAAAATACATGTCCTTGAAGGTTCCTTTAATTCCTGAATTCTATACAAAAGCCAACACTCAGCCTGCCTTTCTCTCTTTGAACTTTCCCTTGTCATTTTACCCACAGAAGCTGCTTAGTTTTCTTTGATGATAAAGGGTCCAAGCTTAGTTTTAATTAACTCTACATGTTTTTAAATGCACAAAACGGCCAGGCGCAGTGGCTCATGCCTGTTATCCTAGCACTCTGGGAGGCCGAGGTGGGCGGATTGTTTGAGCTCAGGAGTTCGAAACCAGCCTGAGCAAGAGCGAGACCCTGT